>NC_054468.1:175220235-175535043 GCF_017639515.1 Carcharodon carcharias | reverse complement strand
AGCAGGTCAAGCACACACCCGCCACTGAGGTAAAAATTCTGCCCCTTATGAAATCTTTAGTTCATTTGCCAAACATATTAAATCTGTGTGGTCTGGTTCTCGGCCATTCTCCCACAGGGGGCCAGGTTTTCTCTATCCACCCTGTGTAGATCCCAAGTGGTAGACTTATAAGTAAAATTAAAAGCCGTGGGATTAAAGGGAGAGTGCCAGTGGGAAAATAAAATTAGCGAAGGGACAGAAAGCTGAGTAATTGTGAACAGTTGCTTTTTAGATTGGAGGGAAGTGTACAGCGGTGAACCCCAGGGGGCAGTATTAGGAGCACTGCTCATTTTGATATGCAAGGCATACAAGGTGTCATTTCAAAGTTGATGATATAAAGCTTGAAAATGTATTAAACAATGAGGAGAATTAACAACAGATTTCAGGAGGGCATGGAAAGACTGAAGTGGGCAGATTCATGGCAGATAAAATTTAGTTGAGAGAAGTGATACGTTTTGATAGAAGAATGAGAAAAAGCAATATAAATTATTTTAAAAGCGATGCAGAAACAAAGAGGCCTCGGGGTGAATGCACACGGGTACTTGAAGGTAGCAAAATCAATTGAGGGAGCTGTTAAAAAATTACATACGATCTTTGGCCTTGTTAATTGAGACATCAAATGCAAAAGCAAAGAATTTATGCTAAAGCTTTATAAAACACTGTTCAGGTCCTGGTTGGATCATTGTGTCCAATTCTGTGCACTACACTTTAGGAGAAGGTCAAGTCTCAAAGCGAGTGCAGAGGAGTTTTACTAGAATAGTACCAAGGGTATAGGACTTCAGTTATGTGAATAGATGAGAGAAGCTGGAGTTGTTCTCCCTAGAACAGAGAAGAGGGAGGTTTGATAGTGGTCATCAAAATAATGAAGCAACATAAGCCAATTAGCCCCATGAGCCTGTTCCACCATTCGATGAGATCATAGCTGATCTGCGACCTAACTCGATAGTAACTTCCTTAATACCTAATAGGAAGAATCTTCTCCCTATCAGGGGGGCTATGCAGGAGTGGGTGCGGGCGGTCACACAGCTGATCACCACTTGCAATTGGCTGTGTGCCGCCATTTTACATGGGTGGGCCATTTAAGGCCCGCCCAGCATGACACGCGCCCGGAAGCGCTGAGCACTCCCTGTGCAGGTGGGGGGAGGAGGCTGAATCAGGGCCTGCACTCTTTCACGCATGCGTGTGAAAGAATGCAGAAATCTCCCTGAGGCTCATGGAGATTAGTTTGATTATTATAAATTGAAATAGAAAAAAAATTATTCAGACTTGTTCCCTCATGTCACATGAGCTGGGACACATCAATGAATTTTAATAAAAATTGTTATTCAATTTATAAAGCCTTTATGAAACCTTATCCTGCCAGTGGATGAGGTTTCATCATTCACCTGCCCCCCCAACCTTAAAGTTGGACGGGCAGCCCAGACAACTAGCTCAATTAGTTTATTAACGGCCTTAATAGGCCTTTGACAGTTCGGCGGGCGCGCAGCCGACTCCAATGCACTCCTGCTGAACTGAAGGTCAGAATGGCACACAGTGATGTCGGGGCGCACGCCCAATGTTACCACGCATCATTTTATGTGTCGGTAAGCAGGGCCCACCCCCACACGCTGACCCGAAGGTTCAGGCCACGGTGAACAAAAATCTATCAATCTCAGTTTTAAAATTAACAATTGATCTAGCTCCCATTGCCGTTGGTGAAAAAGAGTTCCAAGCTCCTTCCATCATTTATGTGAAGAAGTGTTTCCTGATTTCACTCTTGAAATGCCTGGCTCTAATTTTTTGACTATGGCCCTAGTTTTAGACATCCTGCTATAGGTGATTTTGCCTCTTTCTTAAGTTCAGCAACTGAAAATTATGATCGACACAATCTCACATTAAGTCGAACACATGTATTGAGAAATTTAAACAAAAGTTTCAATTAAATCATCACTGTGACTCCTGCCAATACAAGATGGCTGCCAATGCCCACCACTCAGGCACAGAAATCCAATAATATCACTCCGCTGTGCCCAGCATGCCAGAAAGCTCTTTGCTATGACAATGGTTTGATTGACAGGCATGTCAACCAATGGGCAGGCTCGGGGTGGGGTGGGGGGGGTGAGCCAATGGGCAGGAGATGGTGGCAGGAGCCAAGATCCCAAGTTCAGCCTCAGTCATTAATTTGTCCCAAACCAAGATTTTTTTTTTGAAAAAGGGCTGGGGTGGGCTGCGTCCTCCGGAATTCACAGGCTGGGTGGCCAGGGGTGAGTTTGTGTGTGTGATGCAGCCTAACTCATACCCTCATTAACAGGTTAGTTTGAGACTCTCAGATGAACTCTACTCTGGGACAGACAGCATTGAAGGTGGGCCCAGGGGTGGATGGATGGAGGGAGGCAGAGGATCCTTGACAAAGAGGTTGGAGAGAGGAGGAACATTCCATTATCTTGACCTTTGTTTCCCTAAAAAAGCTGAGTAAAAGCAGTGCAATTTTGCTCCTTGTTTACTCTTTCGCTCACAATGACATGACAGAGTTAAACACAAGAACTGTGCATGCAAAGCATTGGCAACAAATGCAACTTTAAATCATGCATTTATCCCTCAGATGGTAGATCTGAGATGACTGTAGGTTGCCTAGAATGATCTTTGACTGAGATCTTCCTCCTGGCTCACCGGGATTCTTCTCTTTGACACATAACTTCTGTCTTCTTCTTGAGCACTGCTGTGTGCTAGTTTTTTACAAAGGTTTACGTACAGAGTACAGTTTTTGAAAGACCTCATGCACAACCCTCTTCTTGATGTGGATTGGGTGCATGATTGGCTGTTGGTTGGTTAGTGTATTCCCAAGTTGTCTTCCATTGGCTTAGCCATATAAGAACTTCTTCCTGTCCTACCTGTCTGGCTTTGATCAGTTTGCTGCAATTAACTGTTCTATTTCAACGTAAATTGTCCTATTCAATTCAGCAGTATCACTGCAATTAACAAGTATCAATGGAATTAGCAAATATTGCACTCATCCAGTTTTCACATAACAAACACTACTCTGAACTCTGTTAATCCTTTCCTTTCACTACCTAGCATAAATAGTTTATCCCATTCTGCCCTATCTGTTTCCCTTAATTCCTGAAAAACTTCGATCAAATCATCCTTTAACCTTACAAATTCCAGGGAATACGACCCTAGTTTGTGTAACCTCACCTCTAGTTGAAACTTTGAACAGCCAGTTTCATTCTAGTAAATCTACCCTGCACTCCCTCCAAGGTCAATGCACCTGCCTGAGGTGTGATGCACAGAATACTTACTTGTACTCCAAGGGCAGGATTTTTAGGTCAGCACGCGGGCATGATTGGCGGGCACAACTGGGAATGGACCACCGCCCACATTTGGCCCCCAACCGCGATTTCACGCTGGCTGGCCAGTTAACGGTCAGCCATCGTGGAGCGCATGCTGAAATGCTCAGCAATGACGGGGTGGGGACAGGAAGAGGGCGGACGCTGACATAAGCATTGGCGTGGGGGAGCGCAGAATGAAAGCTCCCTGAAGGCAGAGAGCTGCATCAGGGACATGAAGAATTTAAAACAAATAAATAAAGGTTTTAAATTATGGAAAAAAATGTCCATGCATCAGAATCAGTCACCTGAACATGTACATGGTGAAAATTCTGTCCATACATTTTTATTTTTTACATTTAATAATGGAAACCTCATCCCACCCTTGAAACTCTAATTATTTAAAATAAATGCAATAAAGATAACAGGCCAGGCAATGTACTGCAGCCGTAGCATATGGGAACTGCTGGACACCTGTGTGATATACAGCAACCACATCTGCAGCAAGTGTCTGCAGCCTGAGGAATTTTGGCAATGAGTTGATGTGCTGGAGTCCAAGCTTCAGACACTGTGATACATTTTGAGGCGGGGGGGTGGGGGAAGCTGCCTGAACACTTTGTTCCAATGAAGCAAGTGTGGGGGTCCAGTGATAACACTGGAGGAACCATAGCCCTTGCACTCGTTCAACAGGATTGATGTTCTTGCAGTTTGTGTGGACGAGAGCAGGGACTGCTGGGTGGAAGAGCAAACTGACCACAGCAGCGGGGGGAGTAAACTGAATGCAGTAGCTGTAGGGAACAGTATAGTTAGGGTGGTGGGCACTCTTCTTTGCAGCCAATAGCATGAGTCCTGAAGGTTGTGTTGCCTACCCGGTGCCAGGGTTAAGGACATCTGCTCAGAGATACAGAGGAATTTGGAGTTGGAAGTGAAGGATCCAATTGGCATGATCCATGTGGATACCAATGACAGAGGTAGGACTAAGAAAGATATTCTGCTGACAGAATGGGCAGCTAGGGGCTAAATTAAAAAGCAGAGCCACAAAGGTAATAACCTCTGGATTGCTACCTGAGCTACCACCAAATTGGCATGGGGTAAATCTGATCAGCAAGTTAAATGCATGCTTCAATGATTGTTATGGAAGAAATGGATTTCAATTCATTGGGAGCTGACACCAGTACTGGGGAAAGAGGGGGCCGTGCCAACAGAACAGCATTCACATGAACCGTGTTGGGACCAGCGCCCCCGCTGTGAATCGCTTAACTAGGGCTGTTGAGAGGGCTTTAAACTAAATAGTGGGGTGGGGAGGGTTCATGTGAAGGAGGATTTGGAAAATCAAAGAGGAAGAAGAAAGCAATAATGCAGGATAACAATATGGGGAAAGCTAACCGGAGTTTAATTTAGGTTAACAGAATATGAGCACCAGGTTTGTAAACTTAATAAGTACATAACTGTTTATTGGAGCACAGGCAGGGAGTTGTCACTGAACCATGGAGCCATCCAGAATCTTCCTCAGGCCATGCCAATAAGCATATCTCTCCTCATGAGTTCTTCCAAAGTTAATGGGCTAAAAGTTAGAGGCTTCATGCTGGGATGAATGGTACAGAAAAGGAGGTCTGAAGAAGCTTTCCAGTGCTGGCACACCTTTAAACATGGCACCAGCACATCTGACCATGTCAGCTGACAATGCGGTTGCCAACTCAATCGCTGCCACCAGCCAATGACAGGTCAGCCACTCTGTGTGCCAGCTGCTGACTTTGCTAGTGACACCTATATCAGCAGGCATAAGATGGCTCCAGAAATGGGAATCGAATCAGGAGGGCCATTAGCACCTGGTTCCAGCTCAACCTTCCGCTTCCCAGGTCATGTAAAATTCTGGCTGTAGTACCTAAATATTGCTACTATAGAGCCCAATTTAGCCCCCTACAATTATAAAGCATTTAATTTTAGAAAACAAACAAGCAAAATTCTTAAGCCTATTTAATGGCCTCCGGTGAGAAATATGGAATGGTTGCAATCTGACTTTCTCTTCCCAGAATTTGTAAGGTTTTCTCCTCACAGATAACAAACAAGTGGTCTCAAAATTCATCTCCGTGCCTGTTGCCAGTCTCTTCCAACAGTTATTGGCTTCCTCTTTCTTTCTTTAAGCTTTCATGGAATGTAGGTGTCACTAATAAAGCCAGCAATTGTTGCCCATCTCTAATTGCCCTTGAGCTGAGCATTTCAGAGGACAATCAGGAGTCAACCACATTGCTGTGGCTCTGGAGTCACATGTAGGCCAAACCAGGTAAGAATGCCAGATTTCCTTCCCTAAAGGGGCATTAGTGAATCACAAGGGTCTTTACAACAATCGGTGATAGTTTCATGGTCATCATTACTAAGACTAATTTTATATTCCAGATTTATTAATCGAAATCAAATTCCACCAGCTGCCATGGTGGTATTTAAACCCCTGTCCCCAGAGCATTAGTCTGGGTCTCTGGATTACAAGTCCAGTAACATTACCACTACACCGCCATCTCCTCCCTCAGAATTCTCAAGAATGCAAAAAATTTGAATCAGCTGCCATCAGTAAAACACTGTGGTGAATGCTCATATTGTCACACAGACCCATCCCATCACACTTCCAACAAGTGTGCACATTGGAGGAAATCTAAGCTAGCATGTCCACCTTTCCTAGTGCTTCAAGTGGTTTAAGAAGGGAGAATTTTCAGAATTTTACACAACAATGTCACATACCACGCTCTTGGCACTTAAGGAAAGATTTCACAATGGAGCAGATGACAAATTGCAGCAAAACACTAGTAAAGTGCTATTTTAAGTCATTAGTGAGTAGAATACTGACAACCCATAGTGGCTGCTGAGGTCAGCTGTATTGCATCCATTTCACATTCCCCAGTAGAGGTGCTGCCTTGAGAAAGAGGCTGAAGCAATTTACAAATCTGCATTCAAAAATCAAATATTTGGTAATTGCATGCTCTGTGCAATAGCACCCTCTTGAAGCCATTTGTGTATGTATATAAGCAAACTGGGATAAACCAGTTCAGTTGGCTACTTGAACTCCATCTGGATGCACCAGCCCCTTTTTGTCCTGCAAAGATATCACTGACTGGCCATAAGGATAGGATTATGGATTCCCTTGCTGAATAAAATTTGGTTGGCAAGAATTCCAGCAAACCAGCAAAGGAACTGTGAGTTTTTTTTCTTGCTGAAAATTAGGCTTGAAAATCCAGTCTTAGGGGATAGGCTGTTTGTACACGTGGGTGGAGTGACCTCATAAGCTGTTATTGGGCACCTGGGAGAGTACATCCATGACCTAGAACTTTTCAGTGGATATGTAGAGTGGCTCGAGATGTTTTTCACAGCTAATAATATCCTCAAAGATCCTGATAATCCAGCTGTTAAACAGGCAGCGGCAGAATAGGAAAGGCAATCTTTTTGACAGAAGCAGTCCCAGAAGTGGATGAAATGAATAAGAATTTGCTTGCCCCACTAAACCAAAAGACACTCCTCTGTGAGACATTTTGTGTAAGCTCGAGCAGCACTACAAAGCCAAGCCATTGGAGTTTGCAGAAAGCTATAAGTTTAGAACCAGGAATCAGTTGCCCAAGTAGGACATGGGGGACTTTATCATGTCTTTAAAAAAGCTGGCCATCCATTGTAATTTTGGCGAATTTCAAGAGAGAGGAATGCAGGACAGGGTTGTGTGCGATTTAAAAAATAAAAGCATTCGCAATTAGTTGCTGACATTGCCAAAGTTAACTTTCGACATAATTTGCCAAACAGCATTGCCATGAACATGGTGGAATGTGATTTGTGAGAAGTCAGAGTTAACAACTGCCAGTTGTTTGCTGAAGTACATAAGCTGCAACTGAATAAACCTAAGGGCCCTAATGATGGCAGTTGTCACAGAGGCACAACAAAGCCCAGTTACTGGTACTTAGGACAACATTGGGCATAGAATTGTCCATTTCTGATAGCAGAGTTCTACAGCTGCAAGAAGAAGCATCACCTTGCCAAGGCATGTCGAAAGAATTTAAACGACGAAAGCACTGGCTGAAGGAAACGGCAGTCACTACATACGGTTGTCAAACTGCACCAGGTCATCGAGGGGTCAGTTGAGACCCATACAATCCGAAGCACAAGGAGATTCAGTGGACATTTGCAGGGCATCGTAGTCCAAGTAGCATTGGATAGAATTTCAATAAACATGGAGGTCAACATGGGTGCGTCAGTTAGCATGATCCTTGAATCACTATACTGGGAAAAGTTGAGTCAACATCAGCTGGAGAAATCACGCATGGAATTATGAAGTTATGGAGGAGAGAAAGTCCCCATAATGTGTCGGTTCCAATGCGATCTATATGATCAACACTTAGGGATGTACTTGGCAAAGAGTCTAGCGAGAAGCTATCTTTGGTGGCTAGGGTTGGATAAGGACATAGAAGACATAAAGTGAAACAACGTAGAGTATGTCAAGTAGTAGAAAAGAAGCCACCATTAGTGCCTTTGCAACCGGGGAAATGGCCAGCTAGAGCGTGGCTAAGGCAGCAGGGAGATTTTGCAGAACTTGAAGGGCACCAACTATTCATTGTGATAGATAGCCATTCAAACTAGGTTGAGGGGTTTCCAATGAATCAAACAAGAACTAGAAAAACTGTAGATATTTTCTTCAGAAGAGTTTATAACATTCATGAAAATGAATGAGGTAAAGCACACAAGCGTTCCACTGTATCATCCTGCTTCAAATGGAGCAGCAGAGCACATGTCACAAATTGTTAAGCGCGCTCTTGTTAAGGTGCTAGGTACAAATTGAAAAGAACGCCAGTTATTGAATCACAAATTGTCAATTTTTTAATTTATTTATCGTATCAGACCTCACACTACTACTGGCTGAATGCCAGCTGCATTGTTTCTTAGAAAACAGCCTAGAACAAGGTTTTCATTGCTAAAGCTATATTTAGCAGAGTCAGTAGAAGAGCAACAGTCCAGGCAGAAAGAGAGTCACGAGAAGGATAGAGTGAGAGAAAGAAGATTGATATTGAACCAAAAGGTTAAGGTGAAAGATCATCATCATAAGCGATCAAAGTGGCTACCAGGAAGAGTCGGGAAAAGATGTGGTCCTCACACATACTTGGTCGAGGTATTTGGTAGTGGAGAGATAACGTTTGTACATATGGATTGTGCTTTACCTTCAGAGGTTCATGAAGAAGAACGAAGTTAGAAAGAAACAAATGAGTCTGATGAATTGAATAGCTGGGGTACGAGTAGAACGCCAGGAGTTACTTCAGCACAAGTTCTGCCTGAAGCCAGTTCAGTTCCAAGTCGAAGTCAGGCATACATGTCTGATAAAGTGGAAACTTCAATTGAAGGCCAAAGGAAATATCAGTCTTTACTGGAGAAAGGGCAGTCAGTCTTTGTTCTCCTCAAACTCGGGTCAAGATCGTTCCCCCAGTTTTGAAAGTTTAGGTCGAGAAAGGTGGTATCCTCTCAGGAGTCGGAACCTAGTGGCTAACTTAGATTTGTAAATAAATGAAAAACAAGAAATGTATAATATATAAGTTGTATGGAATTTGAACTTTGTGTGACTTTTTCATGCAGGAGGGAGGAGTACAATAGCACCCCCTTGTGACCGGTTGTGTATGTATGTTTATAAGAAAACGAATTAAACAATTCAGTAGAGCACTTGAACTCCATGGGCAGAATTTCACCCTTGTCGGGCGGGCTCGGTGGGGGCAGACGGGGACGGTCAGTAAGCTGACTGCCACCCGCATTCGAGGTCAGAAGGAGATTTCACGCTGGCAGGCCAATTAAGGCCCGCCCAGCCTGAAACGTGAGTGGCAGCGCTCAGTGCTGTCTGTGCGGGTGGGGGGAGGAGGGCGAATGGGGTGAGCGCTACCTTTGCACATGCATGAGAGTGCATTTAATCATAATCTTCATAATCTCCCTGAGGCACAGAGTTGCCTCAGGGAGATGAAGCATTTTCAAAAAATTAATAAAGGAATAAATAATGTAATAAAACATGTCCCCTCATGTGATTCTGTCACATGAGCAGGGACATGTTATTAATTAAATTTTAAATTTTTTATTTCATTTATATTTGCTTTAGGGAACCTCACCCTGCCCGTAGATGTAGTTTCCTAAAAATTGCAAAGGCCGCATGGCCTTTTCGCCTGCCCGCCAACCGTAAGGTAGGACGAGCAGCAAAACATTCTATCCAATCGATCCTTTAATGGACTTAACAGGCCTTTTAATTGTCGGCAGGCGAGCCACCGATTCCGGTGCCGAACGAAATATTGTGTGATTGTGGGTTGACGTTGGAACACTCGCCCAACGTCAATGCGCATCATTTTACACTCAAGCGGGTCAGGCGTGCACCCACTGGCCAAGCTAAAAAATTTGCCCCATATGCACGCACCAGTCTCTTTTTGTTCTGCAAAGATATCACACTCTGTACCTCATACAGAACATTGTAGAATCAGGTCTAAAATTGATATGTAATGCATCTCTCACATCCAATAAAAAAAAGTAACCTTTATTAAGATTCGTGCTGTCCAGAAAGTTTTTTTTTTATTTCTTTCATTCTTATAAAGCAGCTGACAATTTCATTATACTAATGTTGCTAAACATTTGTTGGACCTGGTTTTCTTTGGTAAACATGTTTATAAGTTCCAAGCCTTAAAACTGCACTTCTGTTTGCACTAAACTGCAACATTTGATGCTTGGTTTTTCAAATTGCCGACGCTATAACCTCAAATTAGGAAGTCATTCTTCCCCAGTGCAAAACCGGGGCCTGAAGTTTACCCTCAGGGCAAGCCCAAAGTCGGCGTGGCCAGAAGCAGATGTAAAACCCACTCCTGGCTGAGATAGGGCTGTGAATGCAATCTTACACTGGCTGGACAACTAACAGTCAGCCAGCGTGAAACACGCCTGGAGAAAGGCTCAGCACTGCCAGTGGGGGCAGGAAGAGGGTGGGCACCGACATCACCGCAGGTGCTGGTGAGCGCTTCCACTGAGCTCCCTGAAGACAGACAGCTGCCCAGGGAGCTGTAGACCTCCAAATAATAAAAGAAAGCACAAAAATGCTGCAGAAAATGCCCATGCAGCACAATCAAGCACACAGAAGCATAACTCATTTAAAAAAAGTCCCCAAATATTTCTTTTTATTTTCAATCCTAACGGAGATTTCATCCCGCCCTTGGATGAGGTTTCATCAAAAATGTAAAGTCTGCCTGGCTGGGCCACGAAAAATCGCTTTCAATTGGGCCATTATTGGGCTTAACGGCCCACTTAAATGTCAGCAGGCGGTCTTCCAACTTTTGTGTGCTCCCACCGAGCAAAATATCGCGCGAGTGCACAATGACGTCGGGACGCTTGACTGACAAAATCTCACGCAGACTTACGCCCGGTTGGGTCGGGCAAGCACCCACCCATGGGACGTAAAATTCCAGCCCTGGTGTGTACTTTGCTATCCAGGCCTGGAAGAACCAAAGTTCAATGGAAGATCCATACTGAGTTAGGTGATCTCACCAACGTACATGTCTTTACGGTGCAGAAAGGAAAATCAACCAGACTTTCTGCTTCTGGTTGTGATTGAGTAAATCCTGCCAAAAAATCAGGACATCAGGTTAGAAACAGGATTAGGTTCAGCTGTGATGACCCACAAAGCTAACACATAACAACATGCACAGTCTCGGTTAAACATGAAGGGCTGAATTCTCACCTTCAATGAGGGTACAAAGCAGATGGTCGTAGATTGGCTGCCTGTGACTTCAATGAAAGGAAATTCAGCAGGGTTTATGCGAAGCAGCCCATCCACCGCCAACCACTTGATGCCTTGCCAAAGTTAAAAGTTCCACCTGCAGACTGGCCACTTGGTTAACCATTGGCGAGTCACCAACAACTTTTGAAGTAGACCAACTTTCAAGAGAGAAAATGATGTAAAATTAGAAAAAAGAGAAAAGGTTACTATATTGTGGGTTTGTTGCTCAATTAAATCTTGCTGCAGTTATCCTGCTTGATTAGGTAATGATCACAACTCTTTAATTTACATCTTTGATTACTGTGGTAGTAAGGCAGAAATAAACCTCCAGCAGAGTGTGTTTTTCAATGTCACTTATTAACATGCAAGCTAAGAATATTTACATTTATTAGTGCAGATGTGATATAACTTACTGTGGGTGAATATGTGTGTAGAATGTAGAATAAACAGCAAGTAAAATCAGTTCTTTTTCAATAAATGTATTATCACTAATTATCTCATAGCATCTTGTTTTTATATAATGCTTATAACATAGCAAAACACCCCAAGACATTGTCAAGCAGTGTTATCAGGCTAAATTTAACATGGAACCACACAGTGAGATAGAGAACAGGTGACCAAAAGCTTGGTCAAGGAGGTAGGCTTTAAGGTAGGCCTTAAAGGAGATGAGCGAGGTAGAGAGCCAAAGAGGTTTAGGGGGGTCATCCCAGTACAAGAGGCACAGCCAGCTAAAGGCACGGACACTTATGGTGGAACAAAGGAAATTGAGATTCACTAGAGGCTAGAATTGGTGGTGTGCAGAGCACTTGGAGGGTTGCTAGGCTGGCAGAGGTTACAGAGATAGGGACAACATTCATGGTAAGCAGCTCAGCCAAAACCTGTACGCATATCCTCATGGTTGCTCACAAAACCATGGGCTTGATGTCCTAAACATGAATACATTAAAGCATTTTAAAAGATAATTAAATCAAATTAGATTATTTCCACGAGCACAGAGTTCAATCAAGCGAGACAATCAAAAGCAAAATAATGCGGGTGCTGGAAATCTGAGCAAAAAAGAAAATGTTGGACATATTTAGCAGATCAGGCAGTATTGGTGGAAAGAGAAGCAGGGTTAATGAGCAGGATTTTCTGGCCCCACCTGCCACTGGAATCATCTGGTCCCGCCAAAATTTCTGCCCCAGGTCTGTGGCATTCCATCAAATCTTTCACCAAAATTGATCAGGCGCAGGATTTTCCACTTGTCGGGCAGGCACACGCCCGACCCAATCGAGTATAAATGATGCGCGATGATGTCAGGCAAGCGTCCCGATGTCATCGCGCACTCATGCAATATTTCGGTCGGCAGGTGCGCACAGGAGTTGGCACTGCTCCCACCGACAACTGAAAGGCCTATTGAGGCCATTAAAGAAATAATTGAGTTCAATTTTTTGCTGACGAAAAAGCCAAGCGGCCTTTGGGTGTTTTAGGAAACTTCATCCATGACTTCCAGCAGCAAATAAAACTTAAATAAAAATATTTAAATTTAATTCATAATATGTCCCTGCTCATGTGACAGAGTCACACAAGGGGACATGTTTTTAACATTTTAAAAATCTTTTCTTTTTATTTTCAAACATCTTCACCTTCCTGAGGCAGCTCTGTGCCTCAGGGAGCTTTTCCTCCGCGCACCTGTGCACTCGCCCTCCTTCCCCCCACCAACACAGGCAGCGCTGAGCGCTGCACACACGTTTCACGCTGAGAGGCCTTAACTGGTCTGTAATCGGTCACAGCCTGGTCAGCTTCCCGGCCTCTCCCGCTCGCCCCTGCCGAGCCCGCCCGATGAGGGCAAACTCCTGGCGCAAGCGTGCGTCAAATCTGTTCGTCACATGGAGAATCCGTAAGAGCTGACATGTCTGCTTTATGATGCCTGATATATGTTTTTTGGAACATGTAATGGCAAGGTCTTCTTGTTGCACTCAATGATTGTTTCGATAATTCTGCTCCATTAAGTGAATAACTGATACAATCTCCTCACTGCCTTCATCAGGCGGGATTTTGCCATGGAGGCAGAGGCATATTTGGAGGTCAGCATGGTGACAATTTCTCATTATCAGCCAGCTTGCCAGGATGCTGCTTGTTTCCGCCTCTGGCCCTTTCTCAGGGAGGTGGCGTCCGGGAGGGTGCTGGCTACCTACCCACCACTGCTGGGTAGCCAATTAGACCAACTGAAATGCCTATTGAGGGCACTTTTCCCATGCTGTCTGAATATTTCAGATGGTAAAGGGGCCCCCGACGTGGCTGCAGCCTGGAACTGGAAGGCTGGAAGCTGGAAAGCCAGTCACAGCCACGATTGTGAGCCTTCTGTGGAAGGATTCCTTCACTGCAAAGACAGCCTGGCTGCTGTGGCCACAGTTTACTTGGCTGAATGTTCAATTCTTCAGATGGCACCTCTGGCCCAAGGCTCTTGAGCTGCCAACTTCTGTTTTGGGGCTTGCAGAATCAAGAACCTGCCTGCTATCCTTAACTGGACACCAGGTCGGAGGCAGCAAATTAGGAGGCCACCTCCTGGAAGATCACTGAGCCAGTCACGTTGCCGGTGAGTGCAGACTCATGATCCCCATTTGATCCTGACATCGGGGTCCCAAAACCTATGGAAAAATCCAGCCCATCATGTCGAGTTTAAGACATCCAACACCTTCAGCTTAAGTTCCAGTGAACCTTTTCACCATATATGTCATTCTAGAGATTACTAGAGTTATCCCTCTGTTTACTTGCCTAGAGAATAAAGGGAAACATTGAGCCATAACTTCTGAGCTCCCCAGCATTGTATTGCGGGGGTATCCCAAAGATGCGCTGGGGAATCCCTCTTCGGGAGTTCACAGGTAAGATTTGCACGGCAATTGCCTGGAAATGCAAACTTCCCCTGGGTAATTGCCCTGCACTGGGAACCATCTGAAAATGTGATTTAATCATAAACTTCGGATGGTTCTGATGGGGTTACATCAATAGTTACCTAGAAAAAGTTAGAATAATTATAACCTCTTCTAACTTCTGGGTAACTATTGTACAGACCCAGACTGACACCCCATAGGAATCCCCCAACAGCCCCAGACTCCCAGGGGTCCGCCCCCAACTGCCCCAACTAACCCCCCACGGGACTCCCCCATCCCCAAGGGAACCCTTTTCATCCCATCCCTCCAGGCCTGACTCTCACACTCACCCCTCCTGGCTGGAGGCCCAACCTGACCCTTTCCAAGGCCCGAGCCCACCCTCAACCCTGGCCCAACACCTTTCCTCCATGACCCCCAGGCCTGAGCCGATGAGACATGAGAGCCTTCCCCCGCACCCCTCCCCCACCCCCAGAGGCCCAACACCCTCCCTCCCAGCACCCCCCAGGCCCAAACCTCACCTGAGGCCCGAACCCCAATGACCAGCACCCACCCCCCAACCCCCACCCCAGGCCCAACCAACCTGACCCAAGGCCCAAACCCTCCCTGTTCACCAGAGCTTGACCACGCCCCCCTCCACCCTCCCCCCACCTCTCCCACCTGCCTCCAGGCCTAATCTGACCCAACTCGAGGCCCGGCAGCTCCCCACCCCCCCCCAAAGCCTAACCCAACCTGATCCATGGCCCAACCACCCCCAACCTCCAACCCCTAACCTCCTCCCTCAGACCTACTGATTCCTGACCTCCTCAACCTCCAACACCCCCAACCACCAACCCCCCAGCCTCTGATCCCCCACCCACATCCGATTCACTACCCTGACTTCTGATCTACCTTTCCCACCTCTGATTGCCCCCACCCCACAAATCCTATGCACTTACCTTGGACACTCAATTTCTCCCTGGCCTGTCAAGGATCTTTAAATTTCAATGGCCCTTTATACTAACCTGGTTTACAGCAGCTAGTGCCCTTAAAAAGTGGGTGCGGCCTGCTTCCCTTCGACTATGCTGCACTTCCATGCTAGTCCCGGGAACATGTTACACTGCCTGGATCTCTCCCGGCCTGAGTCAGAAGGTTGGGTGAGACGGGTTGGGAAAAAAATTCAGATAAGAAATTGGGCATGTAGTGGCAATCTGACGCTAGTTGCCACTCAGATGAAGTTCACGCCCAAAAACAGACTGGAGGAGGTTCAAGCCCAATAATAGACTGGGGCTCTTTTCCCTAAAATATTGAAAACTGAGAGGTAACATGATAGAGGTCTTTAAACTCATGAAAGAGTTTGATAGGGTAGACCTAGAGAAGCTGTTTCTACTTGTGAACAATCCAAAACTAAGGGCCATGAGCATAATATAGTCACCAAGAAATCCAATAAGAAATTCAAGAGAAACATCTTTCCTCAGGGGATAGTAAGAATATGTAATTTACAATCACATGGAAGCATTGAGGTGAACAGCATAATGCATTTAAAGAGAGGCTAGCTCAGCACCTCAGGGAGAAAGGATCAGGTCAATATGGTGATGGAGTGTTGAAATAAGATGGGAGGAGGCTCGTATGAAGCATAATGTTATTTTAATGGCGACGTTGATGGACCTCTCCGTGATCAAAGGCACAAGAATAGATATCATCCAAAAACATTAAGTGTGTCTTCAAGCAGAAGCTAGAGCTTATGCAAGATGGGATAAGCCAGAAGCAGTTAAAAATTGGGAGGATGAGAAACCTTCTCTCTTACAGTGCTCACTTTTCTGCTCAGAGAGATGAAGTGATTACTAACCGGAAAGATCAGGAAGTAGAATGACTGAACCAGCGGGATCAAGATTTGGAACTGTGCAAAAAGCAGGCGACTGCTGCAGCAACATGTATCTAACCTCTAAGAGGGAGTTAGTGTGCCGAAACAAGCTGTTCAAGAAAACGAAAAAAAATTAAAGAGTTGAAACCATCACTTAGGCTCATAGTAAATACTGTTAGCTTCCGTGCCGAGGAAAAATTACATTTGTTGAGGAGGGAAAACAGCTGAGGGGAAAAGAAATGTGTTAAAAGTCCACAACAAGGGTTAAAACTGCTGAGAAAGGACTAAGCGTCTTGCTCTGTTTTAAGTGAGTGGCAGCTAGATTCTGTTTTCAGTATTTGTATGTGTGAATGAAAATCTGTTCACATCTCTGCATACGTGTGCTATCTTCTCCAGAAGTAAAAGTAGTTAACCCTTTGTTGTCTGGCATTTAACGTTGAAAGTATATGTTCGTTACTTATTCTATCTATACACGTGTATATTTGGTGGGAAACTTGAGACATGTTTTGGCTGTGAAGGAGTTGAAGCTGTATGTTCCTTGGGCTCAGGTTTGGAAATATAACGCAGATTTTTGGCATTTGAATTCATAGTGCACTACGGGAATCAATATCTCTAAGTTGCTCAAATTATGAATGTATAAATATGATTGTTGAGTTTGGTTGTTTCAATTTAAGATCATGTGGCAAGAATTGGAAAAATATAAAAAATGAATTGCATTTTAAATTAAAGTTACTGGTCTGGGTGTTATTTTTATTTTTTTTTTGCAACTTTAGGAAAGGAACAGTTTTTATTGTAAAAGATAAGCTTCAACCTTGAAGCCTTGAGAATGTTTGGCAGAAATCCAATTGGAACTGCACAAAGTGTTTTGCTTTGACTACTATGGTAGATAACAACTACCATTGTTAGCCATATTGTAAATTATAGATTTGTGGACTTAATGACCTCCACATAAGGTTACGTAGTAAACATCAGAAATTGAAAATTGGTTTAAGGGAGGAAAATATAAACAAAAGAGATATGGGAAAGATTCTGTTAATAGTTTTATTACAATGGTTTGAAAGGACACCTGAAGAACATCACAAGAATGACATAATCTATCTTTTCTTCTTAGAGTATGTGCTATTATGTTCTGTGTTTAGATAGGAAGTGTTGGTTGGAATTAAGTTGGAGTATTAACATTAACTAACCTGTCAAGTTTTGAAAGCTAGAATTTCATTAGTAGCCACAGTGACATTCTTGTTATTATGTGAAAGTATGTGGGAGTATTTAATTCTGAATAATAAGACTTACACATCTAAAACTTGTCAGATTTTAATTTTAAATGATCAATGATGTGAATTGGATTTGGGATATTTGAATTGATTCTGGTTGACAAACATCCTGGTTGTGCCAAAAAATAATCTTGGGTTGGGAACCTCTTACAAAAGGTACAAAAGGCTGAAAAGTTTGGAAATAATTGAAGTTTAATCTAAAATATTGCCTTCCTTTTAAATGATAAAGTTGCTAATGATTATGTTTTCAATCACTAATGACAACATTTATGCAAGGTTGAACAAAATATACCAAAAGAATTTTTAAAAACACAGGTTAAAATGGAGTGTGGTCCTCTCTTTGTTCGGAAAGTTTTTGTAAAAAAATTAATTAGAATGATGCAATTGTGTGCATATGAGAAATTTCCTCTCACTCTTGAAAAACAAGCAGGAAAATTTATCCTTTCTGCTGACTGCTTATTTTTAATTCACCACTTAACGTTTGTATTGCTAAATGTAACTTTACGGCCTGAATTTTCCCGTCGGCAATTTGGGGGCGGGACCCACTTGCCGACAGGAAAATGATGCGGGATGACGTGAGGAGGAACCCCCGACGTCATCCCGGTCCCTTTAAATTTTCAGGAAGGCGGGCGGACAGCGAAATCAGCTGTCGCCCGCCGACCTGTCAATGGCCAATTGAGGCCATTGACACGGTTCCTAAAGTAATTAAAGGACCTGCCCATCCAACCTTAAGGTTGGTGGGCAGGCCAAGAGCCTCAGCAGGCTTCTGATAATACATGAAACCTCGTCCACTGGCAGGATAAGGTTACATGTGCCTTTTTAAAAACTTTAATAAATGTAATGTAATATTAACATGTCCCATCTCGTGTGACATTGTCCTATGAGGGGGACATGTAAATAATATTTTTATTTTTCTATTTTTTAAGTTTTTTAGATTGTCACTAATCTCCCTAAGACAGCACTTAGTCTCAGGGAGCAGTGCGCTCTTTTGCGCACATGCATGAAAGAGCGCACTTTGACAACTGGGGATTCCCTCCGCCCCCTACCCCCGCACAGGGAGGGCATGGCACTTCCCATCGGGCAGGCCACTAGCACTCAAAAGGCCCCGTTTCAGCAGCGGGGGTCGGCTGTCCGCCCACACCAAGCCGGTGGGACCTGCACGCCGCCAAGGGCATCCTTAAATCTTAAGTTTCTGAATTTACAGGTATTTTTGACAAATTAACCCATTGGACTCTTGGGCAGAGCCACAAATAGTGTTTTTTTAAACAAGTGACGATAGTTTCCAGAGCCACATGAGTACCTATACCACAGCAAGAGATCTAGAAGTTTTTACAACTTCGAGAACTTATCTACAGGCATCAAATTTGGATTCAAGGCTATGCCTTTCAAAGACATGGACTTAACCATTCAGGCCATCTTCCAAAGCAAAGTTCTTGAGATTTGGAGATTTAGAAGTTAACTCTAAACTGATTGCTAGTGATAAGTCTCTGATGTAAAATCACCATTTAAAACCACCAAGCCTGGGCATAATTGTTTCTGAAATTGGAATTGTTAAAATAAATTGATATGAGTGGCTATTTCAAGCACTCAAAGTTACATTTTCCTGAAGTTTAAAGGGGCAATCAAATTCTCGAAAAAAAACGAATGATAAAATATACAAACAGTCTAGGTGGTTCCTGGGTATCAAAAAAGAAAGTTTGTTTTGGAAAAGAAAAAAATGAACATTGATTAAACCCTGTCAGCCCAACAACACTGCATTTGAATTTGGGATAATTTTGAAATGATAAAACAATATAACAGATTATGTTAAGAAGTAAAATGTCACCTAAAATAAATAACAAAACAAACAAAATTTGTAAATGCCGAGAATAAAATGGGAATGATTGAACTCTGTTTTAAAGACATATGAGAACATTGTATTGGTCAGTAAAGTTTTCTCACGGCTCCTGATAGAATAGTAATTAATGGGATGGCCCATTTAGAATAAAGGATAGAGACAGGAAACTCTCACCACAAAATGGGATGTGGAATAATTCACCTAAGGTGAAATTCAATGGAATATATCAATCTGGTATCCATGTATATTTTAGTTAAGAGTCAGGAAAGTGCAGTTAAGAATTGTAAACTGATAGTTTTTTTTCTCTCTGGGAGATGTTTGTATCTTTCCCTATGAACTTCTTTAATTGAATTTGATTGTCTGGCCACTACCCAAGACAATGGGACCACAGAGGGGAAGATACGCTCTTTTGGTCTTTTGATAAGATCACCTGAGAGTCATGAACATGTGGCATAACATTGGCACATGTAAGTGTGCATATGTGATTTGTTACATGTTGAACAACTAACATGAGCAAATGCACTGAAGAACTGGTCCCGGACATACACAACTACTTGATCAGCAACATGACATGAAACAGTTAATGTGGCCAGTTAATGAGGCAATGTTGTTAGATCATCAAGGCATTGACATATACTCCATAAAAAAACTGACTTTAAAACAATCAGGATAGAATTAAACACCTAGATAATGATCAAAGTAAGTAACGTTAAAATAAATGGAATAAAATTTGGATTGGAACAATTAAGGACTTGGAAGAAATAATACTTAGTAAGAACTATTCACAAGATGAATAGAGATAAAGGGAGAGGCTGAGGATACCTTAAGTTCATGATTTATTGATCATATAGTAAACTATAGCCTTCTATATAATGTATTATGATTTTCTTTACCTATGTCCTGCTCCTATTTCTTGAGACCTTATGGGCAGGATTTTTCGATTCTAAACTGCACTTTCCTAACTCTAAACTAAAATGTACATGGATACCAGATTGATATATTCCATTAAACTACACCCAGGTTGAATTTTTTTTGGGCGTGTGCCTGACCCACTCGAGTGTAAAATGACGCATGATGACATCAGGCGAGTGTCCCAACATCATCATGCACTCAAGCGATATTTCAGTCGGCGGGTATGTGCAGGAGTAGGCACTGCACCCGCCAACAATTAACAGGCCTATTAAGGCCATGAAAGTCATAATTAAAGGCAATTTTTTGCTGCCCGTCCCACCTTACAGTCGGTGGGCAGGCGAATCAGCCAGGTGGCCTTTGGATTTTTTATGCAACCTCATCCATGGGCGGGATGAGGTTTCCAATAGGAATTAAAAATAAAATAAAGATGTGTGAATCTCATTTATAACATGTCCCTGCTCATGTGACAATCTTGTAAAAAATCTTCAGCTCCCTGAGGCAGCTCTGTGCCTTCGGGGAGCTTTCAGTGCGAGCACTCGCGCGCCTGCACAAACTTCCACACTCGCTCTCCTCCCGCCCTCCCCCACCGCCTCCCCTCCCCTCCTGCCCACCCACAGCCCCACCCCCCCACCCCGGCAGCACTCTGCAATTCACACTGGGTGGCCGTTAATTGGCCAGCCGGCGTGAAGTCGCGGTTGGGGCTCGATCGCGGACAGCGGTCGGTTTCATGACTGTTCCCGGGCCTGCCTGCCGCGCCCACCTGACACGGTAAAAACCCTGCCCTATGCACTTATAATGTTGCCTGAATTGTGTAACCACTACGATCTGCTAATAACTTGGATTTAGCAAAACTCCTGCAAAAGTTATAAGGCATATCATTGAGTGGGATGATTTATAGGTGGGAAGTGTTGGTCTGTGTGCCTGTTAACAATAGCTAGGTTAGCTAAAAATCAGTTGAGAGGCCAGTAAGTTAACTTGCCCTCAGCAGGGGAGTGTATGCCAATAACACTGTTATTGAAATACTGACACTGATAGAGGAGCTGCCTCTGGCATTCAACTGATGATCACATCAGTGTAAAGGCAGTGGTGTAAAGCGAGAGAGGAGGGGGAGCCTGAATTCCATTGGCAGCACATCAGGCTTCGTGCTGATAACTGCCTGACACATCTGCCATCTCTGCCACCCCAAGATGTCAGAGATGAATGTCACAACTGTTGCTCCAGGGCAACCCTCCTGCCACCCCGCCAACCCCACCGGTTCAGATTGATCCAGTCCATAACATTAGCTACCGGCGGCAATGGATGAGGCAAAATCCCAGACGAGCCCACTGTTTGATGATGACATACTGCGTGACCTCCCCGAGGCTTTGATTGAATGTCAGGAGGTTCTCTTCCTGCATTATGGGAAGAAGAGACTTCCCCAACAGACCAAGCAAGCCTGGAAACCTGGATGGAGGTGACAGAGGAGGTGGGTAGCTGAGAGGTCATCTGGAGAATCTGGCTGCAGTTCCACAAGTGGGTGGACAGCCTTTTCTGCCTCACCAGTGTGACTGACAAACCTAATTCTCTGTGTGGGCGCACACAGCTGGGTGAGTATGCAGGTGAGCTACATGGCAAATGGTTGCCAGGGAAATGGAGGAATGGACGCCACATGGCCAGAATGCCAACTCAAGGAGTCTCGGCACCCTGCCTGGCTTTGGGTGTGTGGGTTGGGAGCAGAGTTAGGGAGTTAGGCACTGGGGAAACACAGCCAGGCAGAGGAGCAAGGAATGTAGATTGTCATCCCTACCCTGAAAGTTTGCTCCCTCCAGATATGGGCAACTCAACATTCTTCCCCTATCTTTACAGGAGGATGAAGCCCAGAACACCTCGGAAAGGGTGAGGACTGGAAGGGGAGTACCCAACATGTCAATAAAGACACAGATGGAAGAGGACATCCTGTAGCTGGCTAGTCACCAGGGTGAAAGACCCACAGCGATGTGGTTGACTCTTAAATTCTCTTTGAAATGGCATAGCAAGCCACTCAGTTGCAACAAACCACTACAAAAAGACAAAAAAGGAATGAAGCCAGACAGACCACCTGATTCAACCAAGGCACCGGAAACGACAACGGCAATCGCAGCCCTGTTGACCCTGAAAAGTCCTCTTTACTACCACCTAGGGGCTAGTGCCAAAATTGGGAGAGCTGTCTCACAGACTAGCCAAGCAACAGCCTGACATAGTCATCCTCTCGGAATCATACCTTACAGATAATGTTCCTGACTCCACCATCACCATCCCTGGGTATGTTCTATCCCACTGGCAGTACAGAGCTAGCAGAGGTGGTGGCACAGTAGTATGCACTTGAGAGGGAGTTGCCCTGGGAATCCTCAACATTGACTCCGGACCCCATGAAGTCTCATGGCATCAGGTCAAGCATGGGCAAGGAAACCTGCTGATTACCACATACCGCCCTCCCTCAGTTGATGAACCATGTTGAACATCACTTGGAGGAGTGGCAATAGTGCAGAATGTTCTCTGGGTGGGGGACTTCAATGTCCATCACCAAGAGTGGCTCAGTAGCACCACTACTGACCGAGCTGGCTGAGTCCTAAATTACATAGCTGCTAGGCTAGGTCTATGGCAGGTGGTGAGGGAGCCAACAAGAGGGAAAAACATACTTGACCTCATCCTCACCAACCTGCCTGCCATAGTCTCAGCTGTCCATGACAGTATTGGTAGGAGTGACCACGCACAGTCATTGTGGAGACGAAGTCCCACCTTCACATTGAGGATACCCTCCACTGTGCTGTGTGGCACTACCACCGTGCTAGATAGGATAGATTTTGAATAGATCTAGCAACTCAAGACTGGGCATTAATGAGGCACTGTGAGCCATCAGTAGCAGCAGAATTGTACTCGATCACAATCTGTAACTTCATGGCCCGGCATATTCCCCACTTTACCATTACCATCAAGCCAGGGGATCAACCTTGGTTCAATGAAGAGTGCAGGAGAGCATGCCAGGAGCAACACCAGGCATACCTAAAAATGAGGTGTCAACCTGGTGAAGCTATAAATCAGGACTACTTGCATGCCAAATAGCATAAGCAGCAAGCGATAGACAGAGCTAATTGATCCCACAACCAACAGATCGGATCCTGCCACATCCAGTTGTGAATGGTGGTGGACAATCAAATAAATCACCGGAGGAGGTGGCTCCACAAATATCCCCATCCTCAATGATGGAGGAGCCCAGCACAGCAGTGCAAAAGATAAGGCTGAAGCCTTTGCAACAATCTTCAGCCAGAAGATCCATCTTGGCCTCCTCCGGAGGTCCCCAGCATCACACATGTCAGTCTTCAGCCAATTCGATTCACTCCATGTGGTATCAAGAAATGGCCGAAGGCACTGGAAAGTGAAAAGGCTATGGGCCCTGACAACATTCCTGAAATGGTACTGAAGACTTGTGCTCCAGAATTTGCCACAACTCTAGCCAAGCTGTTCCAGTACAGCTACAACATTGGCATCTACCCGGCTTTGTGGAAAATTGCCCAGGTATGTCCTGTACACAAGAAGTAGGACAAATCCAACCCAACCAATTACCGACCCATCGGTCTAATTTCCATCAACAATAAAGTAATGGAAGGGGTCATCAACAGTGCTATCAAGTAGCACTTGCCTAGTAATAACCTGCTCACTGGTTCCCAGTTTGGGTTCCGTCAGCGCCACTCAGCTCCTGACCTTGTTACAGCCTTGGTTCAAACATTGACAAAAGAGCTGAACTCCCGAGGTGAGATGAGAGTGACTGCCCTTGACATCAAGGCAGCTTTTGACCGAGTGTGGCAGCAAGGAGCCCTAGCAAACCTGGAGTCAATGGGAATCAGGGGGAAAACTATCTGCTAGTGGGAGTCGTACCAAGCACAAAGGAAGATGGTTGTGGTTGTTGGAGGTCAGTAATCTGCAGGAGTTCCTCTGGGTAGTGTCCTAGGCCTAACCAACTTCAGCTGCTTCATCAATGATCTTCCTTCTAACATAAGGTCAGAAGTGGGGATGTTCACTGATGATTGCACAATGTTCAATATCATTCGCGATTCCTCAGATACTGAAGCCATCCATGTCCAAATGCAGCAAGTCCTGGACAATATCCAGGCTTGGGCTGACAAGTGGCAAGTAACATTCACACTACACAAGTGTCAGGTAATGACCATCTCCAACAAGGAAGAATCCAACCATCTCCCCTTGATGTTCAATGGCATTACTATCACTGAATCCCCCACTATCAACATCCTGGGGGTTACCATTGACCCGAAACTGAACTGGGCTAGCCATATAAAAACTGTGGCTACAAGAGCAAATCAGAGGATAGGAATCATGTGACGAGTAACTCGTCCCCTGACTCCCCAAAGCCTGTCCACCATATACAAGGCACAAGTCAGGAGTGTGATGGAATACTCCCCACTTGCCTGAATGAGTGCAGCTCCTACAACACTGAAGAAGCTTGACACTATCCAGGACAATGCAGTCCGCTTGATTGGCACCACATCCACAAACATTCACTCCCTCCACCACCAACGCACAGTAGCAGCAGTTTGTACAAGATGCACTGTATGAATTCACCAAGGCTTCTTAAACAGCACCTTCCAAACCACAACCACTACCACCTAGAAGGACAAGGGCAGCAGATAGATGGGAACACCAGTATCTGGAAGTTTCCCTTCAAGTCACTCACCATCCTGACTTGGAAATATATTTCCGTTCCTTCACTCTTGCTGGGTCAAAATCCTGGAACTCCCTTCCTAACAGCACTGTAGGTGTACCTACACCACAGGGACTGCAGCGGTTCAAGAAGGCAGCTCACCACCACCTTCTCAAGGGCAACTAGGTATGGGCAATAAATGCTGGCCTAGCCAGTGAAGCCCACATCCCGTGAATGAATAAAAAAAAGACTGGGCCCAGCTCCCACCATCCCCATGGGACTGGCTTTGACCTCTGAGGAAGAGGAGAGGACTTGAGGGTGCACTATCACATCCTTGCTCAGCACCTTCCACCAGCTCAGAAACTCAGACCATGGTGGGTACGCCCACGTTAGCCAATAGGGAAGTGCAAACTGGGTTGAGCCCATCACAAGCGCCAGACCAACTGTGAGAGGTTGTGACGACCCAGGCCTCTGACATTCAGGAAACTGCAGGAGTTGAGGTCCATGCTGAGCCCCTGGCTGATGATGAGCCTCTGGAGTCAATCATAAGGTGGCAGATGGTGAATGCTCTGGCAGGAAGATCTGCCAAGGATTCCGAAGGTTATGCACACCCTGTCCCACACAGCGGTGGAAACATCCAGGCTATGAATGCTGCAAACTCCTTGTCTGCGCAAGTGGCCACCTCCATAGAAAGACTGGTGACTCTTAGATCCAACAAACCAATCAGAAGATGCTGCCATTACATTGTTGCTGAGCAGACAATGCCAAGGTGAGAGGAGGATGAGGCACTTGGAGCCTCCACCAAGTCATCATCTCTCTCAGGTAAGTAGGAAAGTGTAAGTGTGCTTCATGACGGTGCATGAGGAACAGCTGTCTGCATCTGAGGGCTCCTTTCAGGGCACTTCTAATGGTGACAGTGTCTCCTCCAGCCCTCTGCCAATGACACCAGTGCCTCACAGTGCCAGTGACAGAGGAGGTTCCTGCAACTGTGCAGGAGTCCGTCAGCATGCTGGGACCCTAGAGGTCTCAGGCAACAAAAGGACGTCCGCCTAGGTCATCCCAGGCAAGAGGGCAGCAAGGTCAGCAACCTGACTCCTGTGCAGCTAGCAGTAAAGAAGGAGAACCACGCGCAGCACCCTGAAAAGAACTAAGAGAACACATTTCAATGCACGTAGGTTTTCACAGCTTTTTGTTGGTGCTGTTTCACCATATCAATTGCTATTATGTCATACTTTATTAAATGTGAATCACTGATTACGAATGAGCCATTGTCATGAGGGAATTCGCAGTTAGATGGTTTTGTCTCACCCAACAAGTCCACAGCCGCTTGGGGTTTTCCAAGGCATCAAAGAAGCACTCTGCAATACTGGTCTAGGAGTTGTTGGATGGGATCAATCAGAAGAGGATACAGAGCATGAGATTGCAGATCCCTGATGGGTCTGGTGAGAGGTATCCAATTCATCATGAGAAGCACCTCAGGGTTAGAGACTGCCGAGTCTCTCTGGCACCTAATCCCTGTTGGGCCTCAGATGGTGCAGCAGGTGGTCTACATCCTGCTGATGCTGATCAGGATCGTTATCTGTACCCTTCTTTAAGGATACTTGGCATTCAAAGAGTTCCTCTGCTGCCAGGGCCTCCCCTCTGCAGAGCCAGATCGTACAGACCACCGCAAACAACCACAACTAGTGCTAAGATCCCCTTAGAAACCGATAATTTTAAAAGAAATTTGAATTTCCAGTTAATAGCTGGAAAAGATGACAGGACAAGATTTCACATTTTAAAGCTTTTACTGTAACAAATAACTAAAGCACCAACTTTTGGAGCCACTGGCATCAGGAGGCCACCCACACAATTGGAGCTGATCTCCACTGCCAGCATCTGGCACAGAGATGTTACTGGGAGAGATGCAGCCTGCAAAAACACTGTCACTCCTGCAGCTGCAGGTAGTTAGTCGTCTGCCTGTAGACACTGCCTGCCAGGTTAGCACTTTTGCTGGTGTGCCCTTGCAGCCAGGGACCTCTGCAGTAATCATCAGCATCCTCGGGTGGCTGTCCAGCAAGACACTGCTGTCCCTGGCCAGCTGCCCTCCTCCCCCTCCTCCTTTGGTTCTCTTCCTTTCTGGAGGATCCTCTACTGAGTGAACTACCCCACAGCCCTTGTGCTCAGGGGTCAATTTGAGTCATCCCTGTTTAACTGACATCTTGCTGCAAGCCCACTTAAACCACTCTCCCTCCAAAATTATGCTCCAATGACTTCTCCTGATCAGAAGGCCAAAATTTATAAACAGATAACCCCAAAACTCTCTCTACAGGGTCAGCTGCTTCTTCCACACCCATGCTAGGAGTTTCTCTGTCCCCAATTTATGTCCTGGCAATCTGACACTCAATAAATCCGGCTGTGATCGCCACCCCTCTCCTCCTCCATGTGGCCCATGCAATCTCCATAAAATTGCACAGGCCACATAAAATCAAAGTGAATTGCCCCATCAAGTGCCTCAATTGGGAAGCGGGATTCCAAATTCACACCCCGCCATCCCTATTATCACAAACTGGTGTCCATGATGTCAGTGGCCCAACTTAGCTTCAGGACGCCCAATTTTTCAAATTGGCAGGAAGGACAGCCATCCAAATTTTCACTGTAAAATTCAGTCCATACTTACCAAAATCCATGGAAAGGAACATTAGCAAATTTCATGGCATGTTGCAGCTATAAACATCCACAGACTGTCAACCTGTGGATTAATGCAGCTTCGGAGAGAGCGAGGGTTGGAGAGAGCGCACCTGGGAGTAGGGAATGAAGTATGCCAGCTCACAGCACAGGCGCAAAACTTTATTTTTCTCCCAGGTTGGAAGACTCATTTCTCACTCTGACATCTACTTCATACTGCTCATCTAGTAGTTGTAAGTCAAGGGGTTGGTAGAATAGTGGCAATATTACTGGACTAGTCATCTGGAGACCCAACACTCTAGCAACATGAGTTCAAATCCGACCGCTGCAGCTGGGGGAAATTAAATTCATTCAATTAATATATTGGGAATGCAATGCTAGTCATGAAACCACAATTATCATTAAAAAACACAACTGTTTACTAATGTCCTTCAAAGGAGGAAATCTGCTGTCTAGCCAACAGGGGACTCCAGACACACAGCTATGCAGTTGACTCTTAAGTGCCCTCTGAAATGCCTAGTAAGCCACTTCCTTTCAAGGGCAATCAGGAATAGGCAATTGCAAGCAATACTCACATCCCAAAAACACATAAAGAAAATTTGCTGAAGAAAATGGAAGGAACTGAAAGGGCAGTAAATTAACACAAATCTAACTCAAACTGACAGGATATGTCTCCTTACTTGCACAAGACTCTCATGTGAGATGAATCCAACCAATGCCAGCTGAACTTCCTGTGGATGTGAATTCACAGCCTAAGATTTAATGGTAATTAGGTACAAATTGATATAACATTTCTTCTCATCAGACAGTCCATGAGAATAATTCATATGAGAAACTGAAATGTCAGACTGCTGGAGGAGGTGTTACCTTTCTGAGGTTTGGCTAAAGCACAATTTAATGGTACAGTACATCTTTCAGGGTGCTGCCTGGAAATTTGTACAATGTATGCCAGTTAAAAGAAGTTTATTTTTAAAACATCAGTGGAGTACTTTTGTAGTTTAAAAAACATTTGAAAAAGCATCTGCATAGTTGTTTTATGCAATTTGTTACAAGACTAAATTGCAAAAAATATATATCCTTGAGCACAGTTTTAAATGTAAGATTTGCATATTTACAGCAGCCAAAGTATAAAGGAGAAATAATAAACCAGTTCAATATACAATGAGGTATTGTTTCAATGTGGTCACATTGCAAGGAGTTTTTGCAAAGACAAATAAATACCATTGTAAATCAAGCACGGTTTTTTACTAAACAAAAGAAGAATTACCTGGAAAAACTCAGCAGGTCTGGCAGCATCGGTGGAGAAGAAAAGAGTTGACATTTCAAGTCCTCATGACCCTTCAACAGTTTTTTACTGTTACACCCCCTGATGGGCTATTGTAGCTGGCTTTTTTTCTACATCTATTTATTTTCTGATAGCATTAAATGTTCCAAGTCTTTAGCATTATCTCACAATGAGGATGAAATGGAATAGCCTCGTGTGTTTAGCTGATCTCTCCTAACTGTGTACAATTACCCAGGATAAACCTAAGAATCTACAGGAAATGTGCCATAACTCTTAAACACAAAAGCTTATTGTTGAATGTAATCCAGCCTTTATTTATCCAGCTCTATAAGCCACCAGTGAAGCAGTAATCGATTAGCGACTTCTCTGATTATGGATATTCATTATTATTATTTTATGAACAATTTGAACTAGTACATGGACTTTAAGGGAGAAATGCAAAACCAGACGGTAAGTCACTGGATTTTCAGTACATATCGAAGAGATGGGCTTCTTTTCAGGTCCTGCTTTACCCCAAGTATCCGATCCTTAGAGTCAACACAATCCTTCAACAGCACCTTCCAAATCCGCAATTTCTACCATCTAGAAGAACAAGTATTGCAGGCACATGGGAACACCCTATCTGCAATTTCCTGTCACACACCATCCAGATTTCAAACTATATCGCCATTCCTTCATCATCGCTGGTTTTAAATCCTGGACCTCCGTCCCTAATACAGAGCATTACTTAAATGGAGAACGGCTGCATAATTCTGAAGTGCAAAGGAATCTAGGTGTTCTAGTACATGAGTCATGAAAAGTTAGTATGCAAGTACAGCAAGTAATTAAGAAGGCTAATGAAATGCTATCCTTTATTACGAACGGGATTGAACATAAAAGTAAGTATGTTATGCTTCAGTTATACAGGGCACTGGTGAGACTGTACCTCGAATACTGTGTGCAGTTTTGGTCTCCTTATTTAAGCAAGGATGTAAATGCATTGGAGGCAGTTCAATGGAGGTTTACTAGATTGATACCTAGAATGAGTGGATTGTCTTATGAGGATAATTTGGACAGACTGGGCTTGTTTCTACTCAAGATGGAAGAGTGAGGGGTGATTTAAACTGTCTTTTGAAGTGTACAAGATCCTGAATGGCCTTGACAAGGTGGACGTGGAAAGGGTGTTTCCTCTTGTGGGTGAGTCTAGAACTAGGGGGCACTGTTTTAAAATTAGGGGCAGAATTTTCCACCCATTCAGAGGAAAGTTCAGGAGTGGATGTGCCTCCGATCAGCGCCCCCCATCGGGATCGCACTGCCATTTACAATTGGCCTGCCCAGCGTGATGTCAGCAAGGAAGTGCAGATAGGAGGGGAATTCCCTGAACCAAAAGAGTGTACTCATCTCCCGGAGGCTAAGTGCTGCCTCAGGGAGATCGGCTCCACATTAAAAAAATGTTAAAAACAGAGAAAAAAAATTTCCCTGACATGTCCCCTCATGTGACATGTCCATCACTTTTAGTTACACTTTTATTGAAATTTAAAAAACCAACATGAAATGTCATCCCGCCCATGGATGAGGTTTCATGCTTTTTCCAATGCCCACCAGTGCTCCCAGCCTGCCCGCCAGCCTTAAAGTTGGACGGGCAGGTCCACTAATTAATTACTTTGTCAATGGCCTCAATGGCCGACCTGAGAATTGAAAAGTAGTGGGGTGACGTCGGGAATTCCGCTCAACGTCATTCCCCCTCATTTTATGTGTCGGCGAGCGGGCCCTGCCCCCCCCCCCTCACCGCTCGCTGACCAGGAAATCCTGGCCTAGGGGTCACCCTTTTAGGGCAGAGATTAGGAGAATTTTTTTCTCTCAGAGGGTTGTGCCACTTTGGAACTCTCTGCTTCTGAAGGTCATTAAGGCAGAGGTAGATAGATTCTTGTTTGGCAAAGGAATCAAAGGTTATCGGGGGCAGATGGGTATGTGGAATTCGAAACACAAGAAAATCAGCCATGATCTTATTGAATGGCGGAGCAGGCTTGAGGGGCTGAATGGTCTACTTCTGTTCCTATTCCTTATGTTCTTGTGTTCTAATAGCCCTGTTCTTTACCTACCCAACATGGTTCAAGAAGGCAGCTCACCACCACTTTCTCAAGGGCAATTAGGAATGGGCAATTAATGCTGGCCTTGCCAGTGAAACTCCCATTCTACAAACAAATAAAAAGAACTTCCCATCTTTTAAAGGAGCAGCACAGAAATATTGATCTTGATTTATACACTTTGCTGATTCTATGCTTGATGACTTAGCAGACACAAAAACACCTCCAAATTGTTTGTAAATGAAAGCTTTAAAACTAAAATGTATGTGTTCTGTGACCTTTATAAGCAATCGACTACAATGTACCGAGTTGGAAGTACCCCCATATTTTCACATTTAATGTAATTCCAGATTTGCTAATTCACTTGGCTTCCACATTATTTGTCAGGAGACTCCACTCTGGCATTTTCTATTGTGGGCCATAGCTCCTCCTTCTCCATTGTTTCTTTAGGGGCGCTTTCTGTGTAAGCCACAGAGCATCTCTTCAACTCCTTGAAGCACAGTGTCCACACAGTCCCTAGCTGAGAAGCTCTCAGACATAAAATTAAATCAGTTACACAAAGAAAATAAAGAATTTACATTTTTATGGCACTCTAGGACCTCCTCATGATGTCCTAAAATGCTTCACATCCAATGAGTGATTTTTGAAGTGCAGTCACTTCTGTTTGTGGCCACTGCGACACCCATTGGTACACAACTAAATCTCAAAAACAGCAGATTACTAATGTAATTGTAATAAGAATGATTAATGGGATATCTAGGTGCTGTATATAGATTTTCAGCGGATATGAATAATTCAAAGGAATGAAAGAAATTTCCTAATAAATCAGATGCATGAAATGAATTCCAAGTTATAATTCAGATTGATTACTGAGAAGGAGTTTCCCCAATAATAATGCTAATATATCAGCAGACTCTTAAATATCAATTAGAATGGAGTATGCAGTGAATGCACATTCTCCAGCTGCCTGCAAACACAGGTAATTGGGTTTGTCTTAATAAAGTAGTGTCACAGAAATAGCTTCAGCCTGAAAAATCATACAAATAAAATGCTGCAGGAGTTTTCACGCCCAAAGTGTGATGTTGTGTCTACATTACTTTCTTTAATAACAAACATGATATATAAATTGCTTCAGCTCAGTTTTTTGTTTTGCATCTTTCTACTCCTACTTGCTGAATATTTATTTTTTTATTTTGTTATAAAATTATCAATTTGATATTTTTCTCATTATCAGGCATGTATTTTGATCTATTACCATAACTTATCTAACTGCTAACTTATAACAATTTAAGATTAAAAAATGTTAGAAGACTGTCATGCTCCGTTACTGAAGGTTTCTAATGTGGCATTTTGTAGAGTGAAATATAAATAACTACAATAACAAACTAGTATTTGACATATTCATTTACTGTTTTACTAAACACCAGCTTCACAATTCCCTTGTATGCTTTTGTGTTTATGCATTCATTGGCTGCTGTTACGATTATGAGATTTATACGGTTGCTGTTCTTTGGGACTGTGTCTTTAATTTATTGAAGGGGATCATGTGACCTGCTCTAATGTCTGCCTGACAGAAAGCCTGGTGGTCTGATTGTTAGTGATTAAAGGGGGCCAGGCTGTTTTACTGGAAAGAAAGTGCAGGGTGATTACACTTGGAGACAATGGTAGCAACTTATTTGCCAACATTGGATAGACTGTGAGCCACCAAAGTCCTGAAAAAGATTTTGAGAATGTCAGGTTGAAAACAATTGTGCTTTAAGCTCTCCATTTAGTTCCAAGATCAAACAGAATGGTGGTCTCAAGGATAGCTAATCAACATGTCTACCTGGATACAAGGCGCATGTGATTCACACTGCCATGGTGATGGGGTTTGAGGTGGAAAGGGTACAGAGGAAGCCATTATGATATCAAGTTACACGATTTCCTAAAATATTACTGAATATCTTAGACAGGTTAGCCTGCCAGGGTCCGGGAGAGAGAAGGCAGCCAGAGACAGAGAGCCTCTATGGTTCACTGCACCAAAATCCAAATCGAAGCTCATTCACAGATTGTAAAGATCAAATTCATGAGGAGTTAAAATGAGGCTGGAAGATTCACATGGCTTTTGCTAGAGGGAGGATCTCCAATAATACTTTCCCCGTGAAGGACAGTTCTGGGTATCACGTAAGTATAATAATTCTCATAATATTGTTGTGATTTATCATAAAAGGAGGTTAATAGTGGGGTTTGGATTGTATGTGTGCAATTTGATTGAATTGGAGACAGCTGGCCTGGAGGCTTTGATTCATCAAAAGAAGCTAGGTTTGAAATATTAAATACGTAAACATGGCTGAAGACTTAGAATGTAAGGTTTAGGGAATTTTTTTTTGATAAATCAGAGCAGTTTGAATTTCAACAAGATGGTAGGATGTTTATACCTAGCCAGAGAAGCTAGGCCAAGCAATATGTTTATTTTTCCCAAAGGTTACTGACAATATTAGCACCATGAAAAGATATATAGTATGAGAAAGGTAAAGTTCCAAAGACATATGGGGACAATGGAATTTACATTAAAAGGGAGAAACATGTATAAAGGAGAATGCGGCTGTGTCAGTGAAGGCATTGTAAGATCTAACAGAAGTGCAAGAAGCCTGCTGTCTACAGAAACCGAAGCTGGGAAAAGCCAGTTTGAATTCTACCGTCCAGGGTATTGTGTTGACTTGCCTGGATCTGTTTGAAATCTATTTTATTTTCACTGTTGCCTTAATGGGCGCGTAACTGGAAGCCAGATTAATTAGGGGTTTTAGGAATTATTATAGTAGTAATTTGTAGACCTATGTACATGCTTGAAATTTTTTCTTTTGTTAATAAATGTGTAATTTGGTTTTCTAAAAAAAACTCTCCAATGTCTTGGTGGACTTATTACTACTGAATTCAGGGCATGCATCTTGAAATAAATACAAATTGCAAAACCATTGTGATAGCAAGGTCCAGTTTCTCTCGTGGATTCGATTCACCTGGCATACATCACCCACCATGTCATAACACTGGAGTTAGAAGTGGGCTGAGAAAGGAAGAGAGGTAAACCCTCAGGAGCTAAGAATCATTTTGGACTGATTTTGAGGGAACTGAATGTCTACATAAAGGACAGTGTAACGTATACCTGTGAAGTTTGTTTCTTCAGTTGTGCCAAAAACAAAGGGGAGAATTCTGTTCCATGGTTTAAAGTATAAGTTGTCTAGAAACATAGTGTTTCATCAATAGAGATTTTTGTCTTTTGTTACAATAAATGTCTTAAAATGTGAAATCTTGCCAAGTAATTCTTTCAGCTATTAACTGGAAGCTCAAATTTCTTTTTGAAAGTTATCGGACTCCATGGGTATTATAACACTGTAAGGTCTTTGAGGTCCAGTAACAAACAAACGTTTGGCATGTTCACTTATTTTTCACTAAACAGCACTAGCATTTCAAGCCCCAGGTATGTTTTTGTGATTATGGACTGCAACCACAGTTGTAAAGCCTTCACCTGCCCTTATGATACTGGCAGGATATGGGTCATCCAATTACACCCCAAAGGGCATCAATCCAGGTATTCAGAGCCATGCCCTGGTCTCCAACTGCCAGGAATGTCTTGGCTGGACCTGAAACCCAATACTCTGACTCAGAGGTGGGAATACAACCACAGAGCCATCCATACACAAGTACTTCATTGGATATCAACCCTGCATTTACAGACCACGTTCTAGACTCCATTTGCCAGGCTGTCTGGAGAGGAGATCATGCTCTTTGTCTTCTGACTCAGTGGCTGCAATACTACCAATAAACCTAAGGCTCATTCCCATTTGCTCTGATGCATGCATTCCACCCACTGGAAGTCCTAGATTTGATTTAAAAAGTTCAGTGAGGCTGGTGCCTGTTTTGGATAAAACCACTTACTGCCTATTTCAAAGCCCAGCCAAAAATTTCATGGGGCAGACCTCAGGCAGAAAACTGAGACAAAGGTTTCTTTTCAAAGTTTTTCAGTCTGCTGCCAACCAGTTTGCACTGAAAAATCAGAGCGATTGGCAGGCAAAAAATTGCCCTCTCTATTTATAATTCTTATCACAAGCCTAGGCCAGCGACTTGAAGACAGATTTGATTGATTGAATGTTGCAAACAATTTAAGAGAATATAAAATACCAGCAAATGGAGAGTAAACTGGTCTTTGTTTCAATCTGTAATGTTATCTGGACTTTTCTGTCAATTAGTGCACACCATCAAAAATTCAAAATTAGCAATCTGACCAAGAGTAAGCCAGCACAAAGTGAGTTGATTTGTTATCTCCCTGAAGTGGAGATGCTATATGTGAAATCCCACATGTCTGTTTTTTGCCTACGAAACAAAAAATATATTTATGGGATTTTGACAGCAACAATATGGGCACAATTTCCTGCAGTACAAATTAAGCTCCCTGCAGATTTTGCTGAAATCCTTCACATATTTATATTGATTCTCTTATAATGTGATAAATTGACAGTACAGACATGTACTGTGGCCTTAGGTTGCATTAAATGTTTATGACATTTGAATGCAAGAGCCCACAATCAAGAATAAACTGATAGAATTCCCATATGTAAATGCATAAAAAATTGAAGCTAAAAGAATAATTTTCATTCAAAATAGAAGTGCATTACAAAAGCATCCCTCATATCCAACCCTTAATTTTAAATCTAAAGCCTTTGTTCACGAGGGACAATACCATTTGTTTTTTTTATTTTATTCTCTTCAGAAATGCAACCATTATTTGATACAACATTAACAAACCTCAGTTGTTTGATACGCTGTAATATACATTAAAAGTACTGGCAAGATGTAAGAATTTTGAAATGCATCATGTGACTGAAATCAGAAGATAAGGAGCTCCTGCCTGGAAAGCAAACACAACCTACTTCTCTCGTACAGTAATTAGGGTTACAAAATCAAACTGCTTTTCAAGTTGTTGTTAGAATTCCTGTTCGAAAATGTCAATCCAATGGTAATGTCAAGAAAATTTAATAATTCTCATAATGCTATTGAAATTCATTGTAAAGTAGAGTAATAGTGGGATCTGTGTCTATGGGTCCATGACCGTGTGTGGGTGTGTGTGACTTAATTTGAATTAAAGGCAGCTGGTCTGAAGGCTTTGTTGTATTAGAAGATTAGCTAGGTTTGAAATATTAAGTAGGTAAACATAGGTGTAAAGGGAACATTTGCACTTTTAAATAAACCAAACTAGATTGATTTTAAAGGAGGGGTGAAATGTGTGACCGACTCAGGTGAAGTAAGAAACAGTGTTTATCTTTCCCAAAGATTACTGGTAAAATTGATACAGTGGGGTATTTTTATTATCAGAGAGGTAAAGTCCAAAGACATGGTGGCCAGAATTTTCCGTTTGTTGGTCAGGCGGGCCCAACCGACTCGGTGGTGGGCAGGCGGCCGATTGCCGCTGAAGAAACAGGCCGTGCCACCATTTTCTGCGGGTGGGCCAATTAAGGCCCGCCCTGCGGGTAAGCGACTCCCTTGGAGAACAGGAAAATAGTCGCGGGGTGGGCTGCGTCAGACTGCTGGTTCCAATGGGGAGCCAGCAGCCTGTTTAAAGAGTGGCCAGGCAGCCTGCTTGAGGCAGTGCACCATGGCCAATCGTGGAGAGACGGAGTGAGGTCCGAGTGGACAGCAGCATGAGCAGGAGGAAGGGGGCAGGCTGCAGGAGAGGCTAGCGAGGGGCCACAGTGCCCCCCCCGATTTTCAGATGCATGCCTTGCTGTCCTCCTCTAAGAGGTGTCTATCCATCGGTACCTTCTGTATCTGAAGGATGGGAGGAGGAGGGCCCCCCATGTCACCAGCCAGGCATGGGAGGAGGTGGGTGACGCTGTAAGTGCCCATGATGATGTGCAATTCACTGGCACCCAATGCAGAAAAAAGATTCAATGATTTGCTGTACTCTGGACGGATGAGTACCATGTCTGTCTTGGCCATTTGACCCAGAAGGCAGCCTTAGCCTTTGACCCCCCCCCCCACCCAACATGTCCTGCTGTTCATTACTGCAGAGGGCATCTGTCACCCACTGGGTAGGCAAATGGGTACTGACCATGCATACATCAGCCTTAGTGGTTGAGGAGAAGAAGGGTTCTCCCCGCAGCATGTGTTGGTGTTTGTGGCATTTGAGTAGTCTGGGGGCAACCTGCAGTTAAGGCCACTAGACATATATTCAGAACTCCAACGCATGTCATATTGATGGTGATGAAATGGTGCAAGGGGTGCCTCAAGGTGTTTTGGGCAAGTGCCATCTGCTGGCATCGGCACCACACCTACTTGCGCCTCCTTGCCATGGGCGCTAAGACTCGTGTGCTATTCAAAGTGCTGGACGCCAAATGTGTCCAAGGTGCCGTTGGGGGAGGGTGTTGGGAGCAGCCAAACTATCTTCTAGGGACTGATCACCAGTAGTGTAGACAGGAGCCGCTGGAGGCCTCAGATGGGCCACTGTGGTTGGCGTGCGGTGTGCGCATGCAGAGTACATGAGCGAGCAGCCCCAATAAATCCTCTTCTCTGTTTTGCAGGCAAAAAGTCACCACAATGCCCGGAAGTGATAGAGGACTGGAGGTGGGCGCGCCCTCCTGCAGCGCCTCATGCCTTTTGAAGAGCAGGCCATGGAGCTGGGCAGGAGTCAGGAGCCAGGGTGGCCGGGGGTGGTGAGGCTGGGGTCCAGCAGGCAGTTATTTGAGGTCGACAGTCCCATCCACTCTGTCTGCCCACCATCCAAACCACAGATGGTTGCTGTAATCGTTAATACTTATTCACAGGCTGAGACATTCTGACGTGTGGGTCATACAGAAGGGACCCTCGTCCCCTTGAGGAATCGCGTCTCCACCATCTTCCAAAGTCACCTTATCACATTTGTGACCACTATCACTGTGGTCTAACATGCCATTGGATCACTGCTGCAGAGCCAAAGACCTATTTCATCTGAGGGGGTTTGGGATCTCCACCACCCTTTCGACCAATGCGTCCCACATTACTTTGTCCAAAAGGCATGGAACCACTCAGCACCTACATATGCCAGGCATACTTATCATCTGGCCTGGCAGACGTCCTGCTTACACTCTCTCCATCTCTCTCCATGCAGGACAAGAGAGAGAGGCTGCAGACCGGAGGCGGAATGCCCGAAATCAAGGTCCTCACGGACTTTGAAAACAGAGCCATCCAGCTGGCCAGCGAGGATCTGGACCGGTCCCACTGCTGCACAGCAGGGCTCCAAAAGCAGGCTGGGGCCCTCAAAGTCTCAGCCCTCCAGAGACGCCCGCCAAAGTCATCACAGACAGGGTGTTGCAGTCAGCTGGTTGCCTCCACCTCTGTTGTGGATGTCTGGGGAGCAACAAGATATAGCAGCAGGGCTAGGAATGTTAAGGAGAACTAGTTGCACAGCCTGGGCACAGATGTTAATCACTTGTACATACTGTTCACTATTGTCAATAAACTCCTAAGAATGTCTCCCTGCCTGTGGTTTCTTGTTCTGATGAGCAGTGTTCTTGTCACTCAGATGTGAAATCTTCCTGCACAAGATAAAGGCAGGTGTCCCAGTCCAGGGCCTCTTCCCTGTGTTCTGTGCGGCCTTCAGACCACAGTGATGGTCCAGCCTCACACTCCCTGGAAACATTACTGATGCCTGCACCTCAACGATGCTGGTCAATGCTGCCAGAATGTAGTGGGCAGATGCCACAGAGTTCTCTCATACTCTCTGTGTGCTCTCAGCACGTTTAAGGAGGGGCCGGCTCCTATCTCTTCAGAATCTATGACCATTGATGATGGGCTCCAGCTCCTGAAGGAATCAGGTGCTGAAGGTGGACACAGCATTAGGTGTTTCTAAAGTTTCATGGTGGTGCCTCTATGATATGCCCCTGATCACAGAGTGCAAGCGAGCTGCCCTCAGCCAGTTCTATGGAGTGTCCTCACTGCACGTCATCATCGTCCTTCCGCAATCGACTATTAGGCCTCCACTGCCTCTCAATGACAGGAGCATTCTCACAGAGGATATTCATGCTGCCATAAACCAGACTGGAGTCAAACATTCACAACTGCAATGTAAGGATCTATGGGGACACCTCACTGCATGTCGACATCATCCTCCACAATGAGGAGCTATGAGAGCCTCCCGAGTGCACCTGCTTCATCTAGCCAGTGCAAGAGCCTCATCCCTGTCATCGTCGCCTCTGGGGACCGCTTCACCCTCATCACCGTCCTCATCAGAGGAGACATGCAGCTCCTCCATCACCTCCTCAGCCAGCTTATTTCCCCATTGGAGCGCCAGGTTGTAAAGGGCGCAGCAGATGACGACGATGTGTGGCACCCTCTGCGGACTGTATTGCAGGGCTCCACCAGACTGGTCCAGGCACCGGAACCTCATTTTCAGCATCCCAATGATCTGCTCCACCAAGTTGCGAGCTGCAGTGTGAGATTATTATAGCGTTGCTCTCCTACAGTCTGAGGCCACTGCACAAGTGTCATCAGCCACACCCTCCGCGCGTAGCCCTTGTCCCTGAGGAGCCAACCCTGCAGGGATCTGTGACTCATTGAGATGTAGGCATCATGGACACTCCCAGGAAACCATGCACACAACTGCAGGATGCATTGCCGGTTGTCACATACCAGCTACACATTCAGTGAATGGAAACCTTTGCGGTTGATGAAGTCCATCGTGTATAGCGATGGAGACCTGAGCACCACATGAGTGCAGTCAATCACACCCTGGACCTGTGGGAACCCTGAGATCTGAGAGAATCCAATGGTCCTTGCATCCTGGATGTTCCGGTCCTGGGCGAAATACACAAAGTTGTGTGTCAAGGAGAAGATGGTATCCGTAACCTCATGGGTGCATTTGTAGATGGCGGCTTGTGAAATCCCACAGAGGTCAATTGTGGAGCCCTAAAAGGAGCCACTAGCATAGAAATTGAGCACCACAGTCACTTTCACAGCCACGGGCACTGTATTCCCTCCAAGTCCCCTTGGTGCCAAGTCCTGCAGTAAGTGGCAGATGCGAGCCACCAAGTCCCTAGACATGCGCAGTCATCAGCAAGACTGGTTCTTGGTCATCTGCAGGAATAGCAGGCGGCATCTATAGACCCTGGGTGTCACTAGGCACCAACCAGCCACGGCTCGCTGTCACTCCTGGGCAGCCCCTTCTTCCTGGGGTTGCTGCTCCTGCCTTTGCACGGCCAGGAGCTCAGGCACTCTCTCCTCTGTCTTCTACGGTATCTGTAGGCCATCAGGCATACAGCTAGGTCACCAAGCTCCATGTTCCTGACATGGTCCTCCTGCAGCATGAAAGAGAGAGAGATGTGGTTGGCATAGGTGTACTTAGCACCTTTCCTGGCCCTGTATGATGGCTTCTTAATACTTCCCGGAGAGTGCTGGACACCCCTCGGATGGCCACAGATGGTTGCGCTGCATGGCTGCCCTGTCAACCTGCAACATGGGGGAGACAGCTCCTAATTGGAATGCTGAGATTGCTGAGCGCCTTCAGCAGTGACTGCTACATGGCCAGCGCTGTAGAGGAGATTGTACAACCTGTGCAGTCCAACTACCCCCCGGTTCAATAAATTTGTCATGGACTCACACTGTGCCAGGAGGGGCGGGGTGGGGGTGGGGGGGCGGGTGGGGTGGGGGTGGGGGGGAGTGCTGGGGCGGGTGGGGGGGGTTAAGATACGGAGCGCTTGGTGGCCCTTTGGTGCCTCCACATTGTTTGCATGGTCGGGCAGGCTAGGAGCCCGACCCCAATCATATCACTGTGGCTGTGTCTGATCTGTCTCAGTTTCAGAGGCATGGACAGTTTATTCAGGTGTCTCTACTGCGTGGCCACTTCCCTCACCTACCCTGGCCCCCACTTCGATTTCTTGTGCACGGGATCCAATGCCAGGGCAGCAGTTGCCACCCCCCAACAACAACAGTCACCTCTGAGGTGACCCTGGCGAGCTCTGCAGAACGTTACTGTGCACTCGCCTCCAGTTCACCCAAAGTGAAGACTGCCAAGTGCACATCACCTCTGTGCTGTTGTAAAACATGTCGACGTGCTTTCCCGCAGACATGGACAGATGATCCAGCCGGGGTGAAAGAGCCTGGTGGGATGGCCTTTTAATGATATGCTGATGTATTACAATGAGCTCCCTGACGACAGGTGGTGGATGATCACGACCTGCCTTTCCGCTGTCATGAAACAGATCATACCATGTTATCCACGCACGCCATCTATTACACCCTCCATCAGCATGCACGGAAAATTCTGTCCTAAGTGTCTACTGTTGCCTCAATGAAAGCGTAACTGGGAGTTAGAGTAATTAGGAGATATAGAAGTTATCACAGTAGTAATTTGTAGATCTATGTCTATGTTTAAAATAATTTCTTCTATTAATAAAGGTTTAATTTAGTTTTGCAAGAAACCTATAAAACTCGGTGGTCTTATTACTACTGAATTCAAGGCTCACATCTCAAAATTTATACAAATTGCAAAACAGTTGTGGCAGTTATTTCAAGTTTCCCTTTGGGATTTGAGCAGCTCAGCATTTACCATCAGCTGTACCAAAACAGGTAATTGTATTAATACAGACGGATAACAAGTTAGTTTTTAAAATTTAAAGAAACAAAACAGATAAAAGCAATAAACTAAATTTCCTAAACAAGTGCCAAAGGAGTTCCTCTTCCAGTTTTTTTTATAGATCAGTATAAAGAAGTCTGATCATCTTCTACTTTGTTTTGTCTCACATAGACTGCCTTGTTTGTGTTTTTGAACTGTCTGTGCTACACTGACTGGAAGGAGTTATCTTACAATATGAAGAGAGTGCTGAAGCGCCTTAGGTTACCATCCAGTAACTGCAGGGTAGGCACACTCAATTTTGTTGGAGCAAAATCCTGAAGCTATGGAACAAAGTTATTTTATTTTCATATTTTATAAAGTGGTGCAGAAAGGTGACTCATTCTTGTATGCTTCCATTCCACAATGAAGGACCAAAACCAATCACAAAACAAAAACAGAATTACCTGGAAAAACTCAGCAGGTCTGGCAGCATCGGCAGAGAAGAAAAGAGTTGACGTTTCGAGTCCTCATGACCCTTTGACAGAACTTGAGTTCGAGTCCAGGAAAGAGCTGAAATATAAGCTGGTTTAAGGTGTGTGTGTGGGGGGCGGAGAGATAGAGAGACAGAGAGGTGGAGGGGGGGGGGTGTGGTTGTAGGGACAAACAAGCAGTGATAGAAGCAGATCATCAAAAGATGTCAACGACAATAGTACAATAGAACACATAGGTGTTAAAGTTAAAGTTGGTGATATTATCTAAACGAATGTGCTAATTAAGAATAGATGGTAGGGCACTCAAGGTATAGCTCTAGTGGGGTTTTTTTTATAATGGAAATAGGTGGGAAAAGGAAAATCTTTATAATTTATTGGAAAAAAAAAGGAAGGGGGAAACAGAAAGGGGGTGGGGATGGGGGCACCCCCTTTCTGTTTCCCTCTTCCTTTTTTTTTCCAATAAATTATAAAGATTTTCCTTTTCCCACCTATTTCCATTATACAAAAAACCCCACTAGAGCTATACCTAGAGTGCCCTACCATCCATTCTTAATTAGCACATTCGTTTAGATAATATCACCAACTTTAACTTTAACACCTATGTGTTCTATTGTACTATTGTCGTTGACATCTTTTGATGATCTGCTTCTATCACTGCTTGTTTGTCCCTGCAACCACACCACCCCCTCCACCTCTCTGTCTCTCTATCTCTCCGCCCCCCACACACACACCTTAAACCAGCTTATATTTCAGCTCTTTCCTGGACTCGAACTCAAGTTCTGTCGAAGGGTCATGAGGACTCGAAACGTCAACTCTTTTCTTCTCCGCCGATGCTGCCAGACCTGCTGAGTTTTTCCAGGTAATTCTGTTTTTGTTTTGGATTTCCAGCATCCGCAGTTTTTTTGTTTTTATGACCAAAACCAATCTCTGTTCTTCAATATGGCCATGAATCTCTACTCTCTTCCTCAATATCTTATTGTGTTGCTCTGGTTCTCATCTCTCAGTGTTTGTTTGTTTTATTCTTTTGTTTTTCTCTATTCTTGTGATTGTTCAAGTTTTCCTCTATTTGTGTTGTGTATCTGTGTCTGAAGGGCCCTCTATCTCTCTCTCCTGCTGTGCCTCAATTTCTCTCTTGCTTGTCTCCCTATCTATAATGTTCCCTCACCATGTGGTGACTTAGTTATTTGTTCCCTGCTATGTGTGTTGCCATCAGCACTCCCCATGCGCCTAGTCTCTTTGCTGTGCCATACATTTGGCAATTCTTCACCCCTTCCTCTTGAGCTCACCACTTTTTGTTATGTCCCCTTTCCTCTTCTTCTATTCTGCTTTCTCTTACCTTCATCCTCATTAGCTTCCTCATTATCATTCCTTCCCCTCTTCGGCTGCTCCCCTCTGTGCAGCCTCACCTTGACCCAGCTTTGACTTTGCATCTCCATGTGCAGTAAAACCTTTAAAAATGGCACCCAGTTTACTGAAGGCCTGAGGTGGCTGCGAGTCGGGGGAATCAGAGAGCACCCCGCCAGGGACTCAGTGTGTTTCCCGGGAATTAATTATTAATGAGGGGGGACACACCAGGAATGGGATGATTCAGCATGAAAAGCCACCATTACAGCTGGTGGGTAAAACATCCATTTTCCTGCCCACTACCACACAGTGCAAATCTGGGATGATTCTGCCCATGGACTTCTGGCCCTATTTCTAATATTCTTATATTCTTGTGTTATTATTCCTGGTCTTCATTGCTAGTTTCCTCTTCCTTGCCTTTGCCTTCCCTCTCCCTGTTACCCCTTCCTCTGCTTCATGTTTTTAGTTTCCATTGAAGCTTTTGCTTAATCCCCTTCTTCCTAACCCATCACTTTGTGCTTGCCTTTATGGTGCACACTTTGTCAGCAATCCCCCCAAGCATCTCCCCCATTTTACCCTCCTAACCTTATCTTGCTATAGTAACCTCCTGGCCTCATGGCTGCTCTTTCTGGTAAGAAACCATGAGCTGGATTTTCCCTCCAGGGGCTCGAGACAGGTATTGAGACTGTTTCTGGGTCCCGAGCCTGCCCTTAGTGGGCAGTTACTCACCTGCCATTTTCCCCAGGGCAGCCAGTTAGTGACAGGAGGGCAGATTCACCATCCATTTAAGGATGGTGCGTAGGGTCTCATACCAGGAAGGCCAATCAGAGGCCTCCCAGCTTGAAAGGAGTAGCAGGCTGCAATGGAAAGTAAGTAAGAGAGAGGTAGCTTCAAGATGGAGATGCCCTTTTTCCAACTTTTTTAAATCTTTACTTAAAAATTTGATTCAGCAGCCATGACACCGCTGTTTTGTTGGGTTGGCCTGGGGAGTGCCTATGGCTGCTCTTGCATCCTGATGGTCAGCTATATGGGCCTCTTTGGAGAGCCCCGTTGCCTGTGGGGACCTCGAGGTCAACTGGAATGTTCCAGTCAGCCTCCTTTAACAGGCCTCCATTCAGCTCTTAAAGAAGCCTAATTTGTTAACTGCTGAATGCAGATGGGTAGCCCTGTCGGCCTTGATCCCACCTCTGCAAAAATGGCCCCGAGGTAGGATGGAGCTGGGAAACCGGCCCACTGGCCAGAGGGGCTCCCGCCCGCCTCCAGTCCCAGCCTCAGCAGAAGGCAAAATTCCTGCCTGATATTTCCTTTTTAAAGTGCCTTGAGCCTTTATCAGGTTCCTGCTGACTAACTCACTGGGCGCCAAGAAGTGAGCAGGAGCTGGTAATGTGGGACAGGTGGCAAATGCACATTTTCAGTTTAAAAATCCACATTAAAAATGGAAACCGCAATGGGCTACATATACCTGAACTGTATGAACCAATTAAATAGCTTCTTCATGCTTTACTCATTCTTTCCTTTTTGTTTCCTATATGCAGACAATAGCACTTACCTTATAAAGAAAAATAGGCACACAGGACGGGGTTTTCTGCAGCTGCAAAATAAGTTGGAATTTTCCCCTCTGGACTTTCAAGGCGAGTTGATTTTCCTGCGGCTTCATGTCAGGAACCATGTTTGTATCCCCTTGCATTTCATGAATGTTCATTAAAAACCCAGCTCCCCCTATGATGGCATAGTGATATTGTTGCTGGATTAATAATCCAGAGACCCAGGGCAATACTCTAGGGAACCGGGTTCAAATTCTGCCGTGGCAGATGGGGGAATTGATTCAATAAATATAGAACCATAGAAAAGTTACAGCACAGAAAGAGGCCATTCAGCCCATCTTGTCCATGCCAGCCCAAGGATACCCAGGTGCCCTTTCTAATCCCACCTTCCTGCACCCAGCCCATAGCAGTGCAGCTTACAGCACTTAAGGTGCAGATCCAGGTACTTTTTAAAAGAGTTTAGAGTTTCTGCCTCTACCACCAACTTGGGCAGTGAATTCCAGACACCCACTACCCTCTGCATAAAAAAGTTCTTCCTCATGTTCCCCCTTACACTTTCTGCCACTTATCTTGAATCTACGTCCCCTGGTTCTAGAATTCTCCACTAAAGTTTTATCCATTCCACTCTTATCTATTCCCCTCATAATTTTGTACACCTCAATCAAGTCACCTCTCAGCCTTCTTTGTTCTAAAGAAAATAACCCCAACCTATACAATCTCTTCTCATAGCTACACTTTTCTAACCCTGGCAAGATTCTTGTAAACCTCCTCTGCACTCTCTCCAGAGCTATCACGTCCTTCCTGTAATGTGGTGACCAGAACTGCACACAATACTCCAGTTGTGGCCTCACAGCGTTTTATACAATTCCAACATTATATCCTTACTTTTATATTCTATACCTCTGCCAATGAAGGAGAGCATTCCATATGCCTTCTTTACAACCTTGTCTACTTGAACTGCTGCCTTCAGGGACCTGTGCACTTGTACGCCAAGATCTCTCACTTCATCTACCCCCCTTAGTATATTCCCATTTATTGTGTAATCCCTGTAACTGTTTGACCTCCCTAAATGTATGACCTCACACTTCTCTATGATAAAATCCATCTGCCACTTTACCACCCACTCCACCAATCCACCCATATCATTTTGGAGATTATGGCTATCCTCTACACTATCCACTACTCCAACAATCTTTGTGTCATCTGCAAATTTCCCAATCGTGCCCCCCACATTCACGTCCAAATTATTAATATATAACACAAACAGCAAGGGTCCCAACACCGAGCTCTGTGGAACACCACTTGAGACAACTTTCCATTTGCAAGCGCATCCATCGACCATTACCCTTTGTTTCCTGTTACAAAGCCAACCTTTTATCCAGTTTACCACATTACTCTGAATCGCATGGGCTTTTACTTTCCTGACCAATCTGCCATGTGGGACCTTGTTAAATGCCTTGCTAAAATCCATGTACACAAGATCCACTGCGCTACCTTCATCAACCCTTCTTGTCACTGCCTCAAAGAATTCTATCAAATTTGTGAGGCAAGATCTTCCTTTAACAAATCCATGCTGACCATCCCTGACTAGTCCATGCCTTTCCACATGACAGTTAATCCTATCTCTCAGGATTGATTCTACTAATTTGCTCACCAACAATGTAAGACTAACTGGCCTATAATTGTTTGGCATTTCCTTTGGTCCCTTTTTAAACAATGGGACTACGTTTGCATTTCTCCAGTCTTCCGGTACCTTCCCTGTATCTAGTGAATATTGGAAAATCATCCTCAGAGCATCTGCTCTCTCCTCCCTGACTTCCTTCAGCAGCCTCGGAAACAATCCATCTGGCCCTGGTGACTTATCAACCTTCAAGGATTTCAACCCTTCGAGTACTTCCTCTCTCTTTATGACTATCCCATCCAATGTCTCGCAGTGTTCCTCCTGGACTACTGTATCTATGTCCTCCCTTTCCTTTCTAAACATGAAGACTAAATATTCATTCAAAACCCTTCCCACAGCCTCTGCATCTACACACAAGTTTCCATCTTCATCCCTGATAGGTTCTACTTTTTCCTTAACTAAACTTTTAGCATTAATGTATTGGTAAAACATCTTTGGGTTATCTTTAACTTTATTTGCTAATCTTTTTTCATGCCCTCTCTTTGATTTCCTTATTTCTTTTTTTACTTCGTCCCTGCACTTCCTATATTCATTTAGGCTATTTGCGGTGCTTAGTTCTTTGTGCCTATTGTACACTTTTTCTGTTTGATCTTCCCCTGTATTCCTCTAGACAACCAGGGGAGTCTAGATTTGGCAATACCACTCTTACTTTTGTAGGGCACATGTCTACTTTGTACAATTAGGATCTCGCTTTTTAGTGTTTCCCACTGGTTTTCCATTGTTTTATCCTCCAGCAGTGCTGTCCAGTCCAACTCAGCCAAGTCCCTTCTCATTTTTGCAAAATTTGCCTTCCCCGAGTTCAAGACTTTCACTCCTGCCTTACCTTTGTCTTTTTCCATAGTAATGCTAAATCTAACTGAATTGTGATCAGTGTCCCCGATATGGTCGCCAACTGTCACTTCACCCACTTGCCCTTCTTCATTCCCCAAGACTAGGTCTAGAATTGCTTCTCCTCTCATTGGGTTTGTCACTAATTGATTGAAAAAATTTTCCTGGACACATTGCATAAATTTTTCTCCCTCAGTACCCCTTATATTGTTTGAATCCCAATTGATATTAGGATAGTTGAAGTCTCCAACTATTATTGCCCTCTTGTTCTTACAAGCAGAAATTTGCCTACATATTTGTTCTTCTATCTCCCTTTCACTATTTGGGTGTCTGTAGTATACTCCCAATAGTGTGACTGCACCTTTTTTATTTCTAAGCACATTCCATAAAGCCTCGTTTGTTGACCCATTTAGTACATCATCCCTTTCCACAACTGGAAGTGATTCTTTAACCATTAGTGCTAACCCCTCCCCCCTCTTTTTTATCTCCTACTCTATCATGTCTGAAGACTCTATAACCAGGGATATTAAGCTGCCAGTTTTGTCCCTCCTTTAGCCAAGTCTCTGTTATAGCAATGACATCCTGCTGCCATGTGTCTACCTGTGCCCTTAACTCATCTACCTTGTTTGTAATACACCTTGCATTGAAGTATAAACAGTTTAACCCCATCAATTTCCCTTTCTGGACACTTTATAAACTTTGCTTCTCCTGTAACTCCATGTCTATCACAACGTCCCTAGCTAATGTTCTACTTCCATTTTTCTGATCTGAATCTGACCTATCTGATCCTACTCCTGGGATCCCATCCCCCTGCCACACTAGTTTAAATATTCCCCAACAGAACTAGCAAAAGCCCCCGCAAGGACACTGGTCCCAGCTCTGCCTGGGTGCAGCCCATCTAGTTTGTACAGGTCCCACCTTCTCCAGAACCAGTCCCAGTGCCTCAAGAATCTGAATCCCTCCCGGCTACACCATCTTTCCCGTCACATGTTCATTTGGTCTATCCTCTTATTCCTGCTCTCTCTAGCACATGGAACTGGGAGTAATCCTGACATTACTACATTTGAGGTCCTGCATTTTAATTTATCTCCTAGCTCCCTGTACTGAGCTTGCAGGTCCTCATCCCTTAGTTTACTTATGTTGTTGGTACCAATGTGCACCATGACCACTGGCTGTTTACCTTCCCTCCCCAGAATGTCCTGCAGCCGCTCCGTGACATCCTGGACCTTGGAACCAGGGAGGCAACATATCATCCTTGATTCATGTTTGCAGCCACAGAAGCGTATGTCTGTGCCCCTAACTATTGAATCCCCTATCACTATAGCCCAGCCACTTGTTTTCCTTCCGCCCCTCTGAGCAGCAGAGCCACCCACGGTGCTGTGAACTTGGCTGTTGCTGCTTTCCCCTGAGAGGCCATCCCCCCCAGCAGTATCCAAAGAGGTATATCTGTTAGAGAGGGGGATGACCACAGGGGACTCCTGCACTACCTTCCTGAGTCTTTTACTGTTCCTGATGGTCACACATTCCCTTTCTGCCTTTGTAATTTTCACCTGTGGTGTGACCAGCTCGCTAAACGTGCTATCCATGACTTGCTCAGCATCGTGGATACTCCACAATGAATCCACCTCCAAAGTCCAGTTAGCTAGAAGCTGCATTTGGACACACCTTCTGCACACATGGTCACCAAGGACGCTGGAAGCATCCCTCATTTCCCACATCCTGCAGGAGGAGCATATCACAGGTCTGAGTTCTCCTGCCAAGACAAGCCTCTCGATTAAGCTAGTTACTCCCTTAAAAAATACGCTAGCTCGGGGCCTTATTTATGTTAGCTAGGAACCTTGTTTCTTGACTAATTATACTTGTACAGTACTATTCTATGCTTTTTTAAGCTCCTACTTCAGTATTAAGCAATGAATTACTTTAATAGGTTGAAAAAAAGCCTCACCAGGAATTACTCACCAATCAGCTGCTTTTTTAAAAATCCACTTTCAGAAGAGTGTCCCTCGCAGGTCTGGTGCACTCCTGAAGGTACTGCCTCGCCTCTCTTTTTTTTTGGTTTGAGGGGGTGGGAGGGATGGAAACACTACAGCAATGTAATGTTTGGGGCTATACCGTTCTTTGACAATGTGTCCTCCTCGAACTCCTTCTGAGTTGTGGTGACTGCGCTGACTTCTCCCAGAATACTTCTCAGTCACTTCTCACTACCAGCCTCTGTTGGATATATGGAGTTAAAAGTCTAATGATGACCATGAAACCATTGTTGATTGTTGTAAAAAGCATCTGGTTCACTAATGCCCTCAAGGGGAGGAAATCTGCTGTCCTTACCTGATCTGACCTACATGTGACTCCAGACCCATAGCAGTGTGTTTGACTTTTAAATGCCCCCTGAAATGGCCTCACAAGCCACTCGGTTGTATCAACCTGCTAGAAAAAGAAGGAAACCAGACAGAGTACCCAGCATCAACCTAGGGACCGGAAATTACAACAGCAAACTCAGCCCTGTCTAACCTGCAAAGACCCCCTTATTAACATCTGGGGGCTAATGGGAGAGCTGTCTCACAGCCTAGTCAAACAACAGCTTGACATAGCCCTCCTCACAGAATCATACCTTACAGATAACCATGGCATCACCATCCCTGGGTATGTCCTGTCACATCAGCAGGACAGACCCAGCAGAGGTGGCAGCACAGTGGTATACAGTCAGGACGAAGTTGCCCTGGGAGTCCTCAACATCAACTCTGGACCCCATGAGGACTCACGGCATCATGTCAAACATGGGCAAGGAAACCTCCTGCTGATTACCATGTACCGCCCTCCCTCAGCTGGTGAATCACAGTTCCTCCATATTGAACATTACTTGGAGGAAGCACTGAGGGTGGCAAGGGTGCAGAATGTACTCTGGGTTGGGGACTTCACTGTCTATCACCAAAAGTGGCTCGGTAGCACCACTACTGACCGAGCTGGCCGAATCCTAAAGGACATAGCTGCTAGACTGGGTCTGCGGCAGATGGTGAGGGGATCAGCAAGAGGGAAAAACATACTTGACCTCATCCTCACCAGCCTGCCTGCTGCAGATGCACCTATCCATGACAGTATCAGTGGAAGTGACCACCGCACAGTCGTAGTGGAGACGAAGTCCAGCCTTCACAATGAGGATACCCTCCATCGTTTGTGTGACATAACCACAGAGCTAAATGAGATATATTTCCAACAGGTCTAGCAACTCAAAACTGGGCATCCATGAGGCGCTGTGGGCCATCAGCAGCAGAATTGTACTCAATCACAATTTGTAAATTCATAGCCCAGCATATCCCCCACTCTACCATTACAATCAAGCCAGGAGATCAACCCCAGTTCAATGAAGAGTGCAGGAGGGCATGCCAGGAGCAGCACCTGTGGTGTCAATCTGGTGAAGCTATAACACAGAAGTACTTGCGTGCCAAACAGCATAAGCAGCAAGTGATAGACAAAGCTAAGTGATTCCACAACCAACGGATCAGATCTAAGCTCTGCAGCCCTGCCACAGCCAGTCCTGAATGGTGATGGACAGTTAAACAACTCACTGGAGAAGGAGGCTCCACAAAAATGCCCGTCCTCAGTGATGGGGGAGCCCAGCACATCAGTGCAAACGATAAGGCTGAAGCATTTGCAACAATCTTCAGCCGGAAGTGCCGAGCAGATGATTTATCTCAGCCTCCTCTGGAGATCCGAGCATTACAAATGCCTGTCTTCAGCTAATTTGATTCAATCCATGTGATATGAAGAAATGGCTGCAGGCACTGGATAGTGCAAAGACTATGGGCCCTGACAATATTCCAGCAATAGTACTGAAGACTTGTGCTCCTGAACTTGACGCGCCCTAGTCAAGATGTTCCAGTACAGCGAAAACATTGGCATCTACCCGGCTATGTGGAAAATTGTCCAGATATGCCCTGTACACAAAATGCAGGACAAATCCAACCCGGACAATTAGCGCCCCATCAGTCTACTCTCCGTCATTAGTAAAGTATTGGAAGGGGTCATCAACAGTGCTACCAAGTAGCACCTGCTTAGCAATAAACTGCTCACTGACGCCCAGTTTGGGTTCCGCCAGGATCACTCAGCTTCTGACCTCATTACAGCCTTGGGTCAAACATGAGGTGAGGTGAGAGTGACTGCCCTTGACATCAAGGCCGCATTTGACCAACTATGGCCTCAAGGAGCCCTAGCAAAACTGGAGGCAATGGGAATCAGGGGGAAAAGTCTCTGCTGGTTGGAGTCATACTTAGCACAAAGGAAGATGGTTTTGATTGTTGGAGGTCAGTCATCTCAGCTCCAGAACATCACTGCAGGAGTTCCTCAGGGTAATGTCCTCAGCCCAACCATCTTCAGCTGCTTCATCAATTATCTTGCTTCCATCATAAGATCAGAAGTGGGGATGTTCGCTGATGATTGCACAATGTTCAGCACCATTCACGACTCCTCAGATACTGAAGCAGTCCCATGTCCAAATGCAGCAGACCCGGACAATATCCAGCCTTGGGCTGATAAGTGGCAAGTAACGTTCATGCCACACAAGTGCCAGGCAATGACCCTCTCCAACAAGAGGGAATCTAATCATTGGCCCTTGATGTTCAATGGCATTACCATCACTAAATCCCCCACTATCAACATCCTGAGGGTTACCATTGACCAGAAACTGAACTAGACTAGCAATATAAATAAAAGCAAAAAGCAAAAAACTGCAGATGCTGGAAATCCAAAACAAAAACAAAAATACCTGGAAAAACTCAGCAGGACTGACAGCATCTGTGGAGAGGAATACAGTTAACGTTTCAAGTCCATATGACTCTTCATCAGAACATTAGCCATATAAATACTGTGGCTGGTCAGAGACTAGGAACCCTGCAACAAGTAGCTCGCCTCCTGACTCCGCAAAGCCTGTCCACCAGCTACAAGGCACAAGTCAAGAGTGGAATGGAATCCCTACTTGCCTGGATGAGTTCAGCTCCAACAATATTCAAGAAGCTTGACACCATCCAGGACAAAGCAGCCCACTTGATTGGCACCACCTCCACAAACATTCAATCCCTCCACCACCGACGCACAGTAGCAGCAGTGTGCACCATCTACAAGGTGCACAGCTGGAATTCACCAAGGCTCCTTAGACAGCACCTTCCAAACCCACAACCACTACCATCTAGAAGGACAAGGGCAGCAGATAGATGGGAACACCATCACCCAGAAGTTTCCCTCCAAGTCACTCACCATCCTGACTTGGAAATAAATCACCATTCCTTCACTGTCGCTGGGTCAAATTCCTGGAACTCCCTTCCTAACAGCACTGGGGGTGTACCTATACCATATGGAATGCAGAAGTTCAAGAAGGCAGCTCACCACCACCTTCTCAAGGGCAGGTAGGAATGGGCAATAAATGCTGGCCCAGACAACAATGCCCACATTCTCTAAATGAATTTTTAAAAAATCACTTTCACACTCAGAATCTAATTGCCCTACCAGCAGATAATTAGACCGGTCCGATTCACAGCCAGATATAAGTGCTGTGCACCTGACGACTGGCAGTTCACTCACGACTTTGAGGTTTGTACGCGCATCTACTTTTCATTAAGCTGCTCTAACAGCTGCTCCAGTTCTGTGCCAAGGCTGGTCAGTGTCAGCCTAGACCAGCAGAAAGGGAAGGGGTGGAAGGCAGATGTTTGACAGGGGTGGTGGTGACTGGACAGAGGCAAGGGAAGGCATAGAAAGCAGATGTTTGACTGGGGGAGCAGGGATGGTGCGTGGTGACTTGCGCATGGAAGGAAAGAGATGGACAGAGGCACATAACTCGGGGGAGTTTTAAAGGAACAGCGGGGATAAGTGAGTCAGTCCTGGGCCCGTGTGGACCAGTGTTCAGGCCAGAATATAAAGGCAGTCCTAGGGCAGAATTTTGCCCTTGGTGGGCGGGCTCACGGGGGAGGGTGGTGGTGGTTAAGAAGCCCACCGCCGCCCATGATCGGCACCACACCACGATTTCATGCTGGCGGGCCAATTAAGGCATGCGTGAAATACAAGCGGCAGCACCGAGCGCTGCCTGTGTGGCAGGGAGGGTGGAATACAAGCTAGCCAAGCCCGAACTTCACTCATGCGCACTCAGCCAGCTTGCATTATTTCCCTGAGGCACGGAGCTGCCTCAGGGAGATGAAGAGATATTAAAAAAAAATAAAGAAAATAAACATGTTATAAAACATCTTCCCTCGTTTGACTCGGTCACATGAGCAGGGACCTGTTATTAATGAGAAATGAAAGTTTTCATTTTTGATTTGCTTTTGGAAACCTCATTCTGCCCATGGATGAGTCATCAAAAAAATTGCAAACGCCGCTTGGCCTTATCGCCTGCCCACCAACCATTACGTTGGATGGGCAGCGAAAAATTTACGTTAATTGATAACTTAATGACTTAAAAGGCCTTTTAATTGTCAGCGGGCGTACTGCCAGTTCTGGCGTGTACCTGCCGACTGAACTATTGCGCATCTGCACATTGACATCAGCACGCTTGGTTGATGTCAACGCGTGTCATTTCACGCTGGAATGGGTTGGGCGCACGCTCACCCGCCAAGTGAAAATTTCTGCCTCTAGTGTAGTGCGTAGCTCAATGTTGGGGCCAGCATTTAAAGGCAGTCCTAGGGCACAGCGGACCATGCTACAGGGCTATGCCTGGCACACATATCTTGGTCCCAGTCCTCTGCAGTGTCAATCATGCACAGCATGATGTGCAGGGCATGGAGAGTCCCTCACACATTTGGGTACTTTGGGTTGGTGGCTTGGTACTGGGCAGCAGGTGACACTGTTGTGGTCAGGGGAGGCATCTGTAGCCTGTAAATGGGGAACTGGTAAGTCAGAGGGGGGCACTCAATCGTTTCATGGAGGAATCCCAGTAGGTTACTGTGCATAGGGCTTCAAGATGGAGACGGGTGAGGTCAATATGGGGCATGGGAACATCAACAGCAAATGATTCAGGGGGAAGGACAGGCATATTGATTACAATGACAATGGGCTCCAGGGTTAAAGGAGGAGATAGGAGAGTGATCGGAGGGAGGGAAACACACATGATGAGCTTTGAGGACAATAGGAGGGACTTGGATGGTGACAGGATGCAGGGTGTTGGAAGCTGGTCTCGAAATAGAATCGGAGCAGCACCATCTCGACAGCCCAATGGAATGATGCATCAGGAAAATAACCTCGGAAAAAAATCACCAGGGGAAGGGTCTGAGGGTTTGTGGGAGAACTTGGCTATTGCATTTCTGGGCCGATTGAAGGGCACTCTAATAATTACCAGTTCAGAACATGGAGATCAAGGCTCAGCTGAGACATGTTAGGAGAATTCAAATACCAGTTGAAGGATTTGGCACCTTAACTCACGGTGTACATTCTTCCTAGAATCCATTAAGGCTTGGGCAAAATTTGGATTTGGTATGATAAACCATTTGTACATCACAGAGTAACGTGAAGAATCAAGCTATTAAGGGGCCATGGCTGCAGTACATATGCTACATGTTCCAGACAACCTGACATATTAGAGTTGGAATGTTCAGGGCTTACAGGGCTCAACACCTGCAGTCATTAAATTAGTGTAAGGCTGGGCTCTAGTCTATTCAAAACGAGGCAGCCTGACAGATTCTGTCGAAAGGTCATGAGGACTCGAAACGTCAACTCTTTTCTTCTCCGCCGATGCTGCCAGACCTGCTGAGTTTTTCCAGGTAATTCTGTTTTTGTTTTGTGCCCTGACTGAGATTGTTGATAGCATATGGCTGTACTCACCCAGATCCAACTCCCTTTTTGAATGTGCTATCATGCCTGGGGTGGGGTCGGGGGCTGGGTGTGGGGAGGGGGTGCGGTGAGGGAGGAACTCAGCTATCTGTGATCCTTCAGGATGTGTTTCAGCTTCAGGGGAGGACCTGGTAATGGAATTATGTAATGAGGGCAGCCCAAGGGCTTCACAATGACTGCCTAGCTTGGCGATGGAAAGTGATCATTGCAGGGTGAGGTGCAGTCATGTCTTTCATCTATTGTTCCACAGGCAGAAGGAGGAGTGCAGAAGGCAGGCTGCAGGAAATGCTGTCTTTCTGATGGCCTTGAATCAACTGAAGAGGATGAGAAGGACCCATCATCATCTGGCAGGGCTAAGGGAAGAGACTCACCCAGAGGAACATTGGCCAACGAGGCCCTATGCAGCCTCCGAAACTGAGGAGGAAATATCAATTCCACAGAGGCATTTGGCGCAACCCAGGTTATACTGAAGATGCCTCTCATACTTTGAGATGAGCGAGAAACAGTGCAACAGATGCCTTCACTTGTCAATGGATATTGTGTCTCACATCTCCATAGTCTTTGGGAGGATCTTACGCTGCAGGGACTGGGAGGCCATCCACTGCCATGGCTCTAAAGGTTAACACCGCGCTCAACCTTTTTATAAGTGGCTCATTTCAGGGCTACACTGGGGACCTCTGCAGAATATCACAATCCTCCGCTCATAAATGCATCTGAGAGGTTACTGATGCCCTATTCAGTAAAGCACACAATTACATCCAGTTCTCCATGGATGAAGACAGCCAGGCTGTCAGAGCAGTGAGATTTGCAGCGATCTCCAGCTTCCCACAAATTTAGGCTACCCTTGAGTGCACAAATGTGGCCTTAAGAGCTCCCTAGCAGTAGCCACTAAGATTATTCTATAGGAAAGGCTTCCACTCCCTCAACTTGCAGCTGATCTGTGATCACCAAAAGCAGATTATGGAGGTTTGTGTGAAGTACTCTTGGGGCTTACACAACTCTTAAATTTTGAGCTACTCGCAGGTGCCACAGATATTCGAGGGCCCTCAGCTTGTTCAAAGTTGGATCATCGATGATAAAGGCTACCTGCAAAATATGTGGCTAATGAAACCCGTTCAGTGGCCACAGAGTGCTTCGGAGGAAAGGTACAATGCGGTTCATTCAGCGACATACTCCACACGATTGGGCAGACATTGGCATGTTGAAGATGTGTTTGAGATATCTGAACCAGTCAGGTGATACTCTCCAGTGCTCTCCCAAAGGGGGTCCTGCACCATTGCAGTTTGCTATGCTCTACATAACTTGGCGCTCCAAAGTGGGGGAATGGGTTGCCACATGGAGAGATGGAGCAGCGGGATGTCTCCTCCAATGAGGAGGATGCCGAAAGGGATGACATTGAAGAGGGCTAAAAGGATGACGCCCCACAGGAAGAGGCCATTGCACAGGGCAGACGTGGCACATGGGCCAGGAGACCCTTATAGCCACAAGGTTTCAAGGTGTTGAAGAAGACTAACTCATACAAGCCCATATCAGCTGTCCTTTCGATGCAGGGTAGACATTAACACCTTCTTTGTTGTCCTCAGCATCTGAATGAAGGACATCAATCTCAGAATGAGTAGTCACAATCTTGTATAACGATTGCCTCATCCTTGGAAAGCTAAGCAGCCTATGGAACATGTGGCCATTCTGTAATGGGGTAAGAACTCCACCAGTGCTCAATCTGCAGCAAGTAGACATGGTGCTGTCCTTTCAAGCATCGCGTCAACATTTCACTGCTTATGGCAGCCTTGAAGAGGCAAGAATATACTACAAACATCAATGCACTCATGGCAGTACGCCTGGAGCATTGCAAGGTGCCTCAAGGGGGAAAATCATCTATCACTGGTTATTGGTTGACTGTCTGAGACTAATCTAACTCTGGGCAGCAGCATCTCTCCACAGGCCAACTCTCATGCATGACTAATGTTCTGGCCTCATCCCAATACTGAGTCCCCAGGCTGAGATCACTCTTCAGGATGCTGTAATCTGTCACTCTACATCATGGGCGTGAGATTGCAAATCAGGTAATTTTTGTGTGCACAGAGAGAGCTTCAGCACAACCATCGTCTGATCACTGACAAGAACTCATGCCTTCGTCAGGAGCTTCTCAAGTTCATGTCCAGCATTGCCATGGCACCTGGGAGTGATATGGCCCAGTCGGTATCAACACCACATTTAAGGAATACTTAGTAACCTCGTTGATATTAAAGACCACTCAGCAGATGTACTGGAGGTTCGCTGTCATCCCATTACAGGTCTCCACATTTTCGTTCCAGCAGATTGAGGTATGTATGAGGAAGCCTAGGGCACTGATGGCACTGTCACAATCAGATAAGCATGCTGATTTCCCTTCTGAAAGCTAGCACAGGATTATGTCAAACCAAGCTATCCAGACTTTCAGGTGCAAACTAGCATCCTCACATGTAATAGGCTGGCATTATGAAACTAGACACACGCCTATAACATTGCATAATCGTGGCCATTTAGCAGAGATTTCAAGAGTTACCAAGTGCAAACTCGATCCGTTACTCTGCATCATGCAGGTTGTTATGATATTGCAGGTAGTAATTGCTGGGCTGACCAAATCCCAAAGGGAAACTTGGCCAAGCAATCACAACGATTTGCAATTTGTATTTTATTTCGAGAAGGTATGTGCACTGAAGTCAGAAGTAAAGATTCTACTACCGCTTTTGGAGATTTTAAACATTAAATTAAAACATTTATTAACAAAATAAAATAAAACATAAACACACAAGATTACAGTTGCATGGTTAAATTTAGGCTTATAGCATTTCCCAGAAAATTTCTACTTAGCAAGACTCCCAAATAAATACCCTCTTCCAGGCAACAGTCCAAATGGATTGTTAATCTATAAAACATCCAGTAATATTACCACAAGGCACCCACGGTTGCTATAAGGGAGGTATTTCACAGGGCCTCCCTCCCCCTCTTACTCAACAATGGAAATCCAAAGCTTGTAGCAAAACCTTGCTTTCTAGAACAAATAATCACTTCTCTGGGGTGCTTAGAGGCTGCTTTTTACAGGTCTGTCTTTGCACAGCATGCCTTTCAAGATTTCACATTGCTGCACCCTCATACAGCTTTCAATCTTCCCTTAAATATATTTTCTCCACTTTTATCTCTAAACCCATTATTCTAAACTTTCTTTGGAATTTACCTTTCTCAGAATAAAAAAATCTTTCATGTTGTCATTATGGCCAGCCCTTTTGGGAAAATAAACTTAATAGCTTTGCCTTATTTATTTTTGACTTTTGCCAGTTGTAAAACTTCCAGTTATGCCTCTTTGAAGTTCAACAGCTAACAATTTACTCCTCACTTATCTCCTAATGCAAATTACATTCATACTGTATCTACTGGGATCTCATCTTAGCTCATCCATCCCCATTTCAAAATGCCTGCTTTTACACTTAATCCCTTTCATTATTTAAACCTTGCAGCCTGACTGTCTTCAATCTAATTAAATTAATCTCACACACATATACACACACACACACGTATAATATTAGGAAAAGTTATATCTCCTTACAAGGTGGAGAGTTGGAACTATAATAGGGCTAATGTTTAGCCGTAAAAGTGGTCAAAGGTTAACACTGCAGGCTGGCATGAAAGGCTAAGGACACTAATGATTACTTAAACTTTATCCCACACCCAGACCTGACAGTAATTACATGGAGGCCATTGAAAAGTTCACTTGGTTTGAATGACTCCAAGGAGGGTTGCATTTAAAATCACAGAGAACAGACTTCAGTGCAGCAGCATCAGGATAATAAAAAACTTTCCAAGATCTATATTCATGAGACCACATTATATGACCCTCTGAGCTACATCTTACAAATGCATTGTCCAACCATTATGTCCAAAGAGCAACAGGCTTTGTTCATGTCACTTCTGTGGACATAACAATGATTGCCTGAGCTGAGATTTAGCGACACACCATACACCTGAGGGACACAATAGGAGATACTTGAGGAGGGGGACATCTGTTATACTTGGATGACCTTGGAACATTTCATCACATGGAAGAGCCATTCATTACCTGAGACTTTGAGGCTGGAAAGCAAAATAGATTTACATATGTGCAAAATATATACAGTGAGGGAACTCCCATGAGGCCAATGTGCTCTCAGTACTTCTTAATTTTTCTAACCCTACCATTATGTCTAGGTGCATTCCCAACATCCCCAGCAGATGTGGAGGCAGCCTGCTTACTGCTACACCCTGATGCCTGAGATAACTTGATGGTCATCTTCCAGAAACCTGAGGCCTGGAGGGCCCTAGCCTGATCAGGGTCTCCTGCCTGAGCAGCTAGCTTTGATGGGGTTCAGAGGCAGAGGGGATTTGGAGCAGCTGGAAACTCTAGGCATGCTCTGTTTGGAGGCCCCTGGTGTCTGGCTGATGCTTCTCCTCCATTTGGGTGCCTGAAGGCCCTTCTATAACTCCTTGAGGAGGGAGATTGAAGTGCCCCCACCCCCCCACCTTCTTGCCTAGCCGTTGATGCATCCCACTTATGGCTACAGCAATGGCATTCAGGTCTGAGCACATAACCACCAGAAACTGCTGGACCAGGGTCTCCATGGTAGATGCCACACTTCCAATGGTAACCTCAATGCACTTGCATGCTGGACCCATGACATCAGATAAAACGTGGACAGACTACTCTGTAAGAAATTGGGGTCTTTAAAAAGCGGGTATTTTCTGCATTTTATGGGATTAGCTAAGCAGCATTTATTCTCCTTCTGGAAAGAAGATTTCTATAAACTTTGACATCTAAACAGTCTTGGTTTAGGCTGCCATGCTGAAATTCTTAAACTGATAGGATGGTGTCTTGTGTCTTGGTGCCTTATCTATGCAAGTGTTTAGAAAGGGCCAGGATATGACTTTCAGCATGAACTAAAAAAGCTGCCCTTGAGCAGGGTGACGCGCAAGGTGGGTAGTAACCACTCTGACGTTTTGAGTACCTGTCCTGTGTCCATTGGTCAGAGAAGTTTGAATAGTGATTTGACACTGGGCAAGTTACCAGGCCCCCAGAAAAAGGGTGTATATATTGATCGTACACTGGTGAGGTTTTGGTGAGAGTTACTGCGGGTGTCGTGGTGAGGTTGCAATACTTGTCGGTAGCTGTCTACTTGAGATGGATAAGGAGGAGGAGGAGGATGAGATCAACACACTCTATGCCAACTGTTTGTCTGCCATCCTAGATCAGTAAAACGTTCTCAATTGTTACAGGTCGTGTACTTTTTCTTCTAATTAGTTAATGTTTCATATCTAAATTGTTGTTTTCTAACAAACTTATTAAACCCTCTTCAAATTACTTATGACTAGTCGACTGCCTGTTTAGGTATTTGTGGTCCTGAACAATCTTACAAATGATGTCAGAAGTGGGATACACAATTATCAAGGTATAATTGGCTTGGAATGTGAGAAATAATGGTTTTAGATTGTAGTTAAACGTGTGGTGTAGTTATTAAGTGAAGCCAGAAATCGCAATGGCATACGCTGATAGAGAGTTTGGCTGAAAGGAGGCTGGAGCAAGACATTGCAAGTGCATTTTTGATAAGCTTTCTAAAAATGTTCAGAAAGGAAAGACTGAGTTGGAAAAGTCCGGAATAAGTTGGTCCACAGTGCATGTGTGTTTGCCTTACAGCTGAATATCAAGTATAAGGAGTTAAGATAACAAGTCAATAAGTTAGAAAATGGATTGACCTGTTTGATCAGTTCTGCTCCAAACAGGAAACACATGACTATGCAAATACACTATACAAGGTGAAAAATTAGCCAAACACTGGAACCCATGAGGGTTGAAGTGGCTCTGGAGAAGCCACATGAATATTTCTTTTCGAGTTAATCAGGGACCGGGGAGGTTCCAAACAGAGTTCAAAAGCAATGATTTTAAATAGATCCTTCTAGCTGCAGGCACCATAGAGTTAAAGCAAGAGATGGACACTTACGAGGTCCTAGTTAGCATTAAACAGTTCCCCACCAAAAGCTCAAGTGTATTCTCAGGAAGATCTGACTCCTGCCCTGTCATCATTCACGATCCTTACCCCGACCCTATGGAGTACTTTTGCCCAGCTGAGAGTATACCGTACATTCAAGTCAAGTTATTGTTAAAGCAGGGTGTTGTTAGTAAACATCAAAAGTTCAAAAAGTGGGGTTCAAGGAAGAAGCTAAGATGTTTAAAATTCAAACATGTTTTACTGACTTTAAACTGCTGTGAGGTTCTGTTTTTAAAAAAACTCAAATTGTACTAGTATAGCACTGTGAAGGCCAGTTCATTCCCAAAATATAAAGATAAGCCTGAAGTTTGGCAGGAATCTAATTTGAACTTCTCAAAACATTTTGTATCAGAGGGGGAGGTCACGTGGCAGGAATGGAGTAAGACGTGGCCGAAGACAGCTCCCACAATTTCTGTCATTTATCCCCATAAAAATTATTGATATTGGGTTAAAAGGTTCAGCTTTTTGACTATCAGTATTTTGGGGTTTATCCTGATGCTCAACATACATTTGAAATGTTTAAACCCAGAGGCAAATGCAATCAGAATGAAACCAGGCCTGGTGCTTTATTGACTGCTATGTGATTTCCCACACTGAATTTAATTCTGTCAGCACACTTGCTGACTTCCAGAGCACTATTCTCGCTGAACTTGCTGCACTCCGTACGGAACTGCGTTCCTCTATTGCTACTCTACAAGCCTCTGTTGCTACTCCAAAAGCCTCGATCACCCTTCTTCAATCAAAGGCTGTGGGATATTGAACAATAAGCTATTGACTCGAGTGACTGAATTGTAGTTCTGGAGGCCCGCTGCACCCAACTGGAAGCCCAAAATACTAACTTGCTGATGAAGGTATTGCCAAAGGGAGAATTTAAGGATTCTTTCGGTGCCCGAGAGTGTGGAACAGGGAAACCCTACAACTTTTACTGAGGCACTTCTTTTGGAGGTTTTCGGCAAGGAGAGTTTTGATTCACCGGTGGTAGTGGATTGAGCCCATCGCTCTTTGGTGTCACGGCCGCAGCTTGGTGAATCTCCAAGGCTGATAATGCTAAGAAAAAAACAAAATACTGCAGATGCTCGAAATCTGTAACAAAAACAAAAATAACTGGAAAAACTCAACATGTCTGACAGCATCTGTGGAGAGGAAAACAGTTAACATTTCAAGTCCGTATGACTCTTCATCACAACTAAGGGAAAATAGAAATGAGGTGAAATATAAGCTGATTGAAGGGGGGTGGGACAGGTAGAGCTGGATAGAAGGCCAGTGATAGGTGGAGGCAAAGAAGAGATTGCCAAAGATGTCATAGACAAAAGGACAAAGGGGTGTTGATGGTGGTGATATTAGCTAAGGAATGTGCCAATGGTGACATTATGGGTCAAGAACAGGATAAGCAAGGTACAGATAGCCCTAGTGGGGGTGGGGTGGGGGGGCGAAGGGATTGAAATAGGCTAAAAGGTGGAGATAAAACAATGGATGGAAATAAATTTAAAAATAATAGACGTAGGTGGGAAAAGAAAAATATTTTTTAAAATGTATATATATTAAAAAAATTATAAATTATTGGAAAAAGGGGGATCGGAAAGTGGTGGGGATGGAGGAGAGAGTTCAACCTGAAGTTGTTGAACTCAATGTTAAATCCAGAAGGCTGTAAAGCGATTAATCAGAAGATGAGGTGCTGTTCCTCCAGTTTGCTTTGAGCTTCACTGGAACATTGCAGCAGGTCAAGGACAGACATGTGGGCATGAGAGCAGGGTGGTATGTTAAAATGGCAAGTGACAACCAGGGACGTCTGGGTCATGTTTGTGGACAGACCAAAGGTGTTCCAGAAAGCAGTCACCCAGACTGCGTTTGGTCTCTCCAATGTAGAAAAGACTGCAGTGGGAGCAGCGAATGCAGTAGACTAAATTGACAGAAGTGCAAGTGAAGCGCTGCTTCACTTGAAAGGAGTGTTTGGGCCCTTGGACGGTGAGGAGGGGGGAAGTAAAGGGGCAGGGGTTGCACCTTCTACGGTTGTATGGGAAGGTGCCATGGGAGGGGGTTGAGGTGTAGGGGGTGATGGAGGAGTGGACCAGGGTGTCCCAGAGCGAACGGTCCCTATGGAATGCCGACAGTGGGGGGGGGGGGGGGGGGCGGGAGATGTGTTTGGTGGTGGCATCATGCTGAAGTTGGCGAAAATGGCGGAGGATGATCCTTTGAATACAGAAGCAGGTAGGATGATAAGTGAGGACAAGGGGGATCCGATCATGGTTCTGGGAGGGAGAGGAAGGTGTGGGGGAGGATGCGGAGGGATGGGCTGGCCATAGTTCAGGGCCCTGTCAACCACCGTGAGTGGAAAATCTTAGTTAAGGAAGACATGTCACAGGAACTGTTTTGGAAAGTGGCATCATCATAACAGATGCGATAGAGGCGAAGGAACTGAGAGAATGAGATGGAGTCCTTACAGGAAGCAGGGTGTGAGAAGCTGTAGTCGAGGTAGCTGTGGGAGTTGGTAGGCTTGTAATGGATATTGGTGGACAGTCTATCACCAGAAATTGAGACAGAGAGGTCAAGGAAAGGAAGTGTCAGAGATAGACCATGTGAAAATGATGGAGGGGTGGAAATTGGAAGCAAAATTAATAAATTTTTCCAGGTCCTGATGAAAGCATGAAGCAGCACCGAAGCAGCCATCGATGTACCAGAGAAAGAGTTATGGGAGGGGGCCGGAGTAGGACTGGAACAAGGAATGTTCAACATACCCCATAAAGAGACAGGCATAACTGGGGCCTATGCAGGTACCCATAGCCACACTTTTATTTTGAGGAAGTGAGACAAGTTTAAGGAGAAATTGTTCAGTGAGAGAACAAGTTCAGCCAGATGGAGGAGAGTAGTGGTGGATGGGGATTATTCAGGTCTCTGTTCGAGGAAGAAGCAGAGAGCCCTCAGACCATCCCGGTGGGGTTGGAGGTGTAGAGGGACTGGACATCCATGGTAAAGAGGAGGCAGTTGGGGCCAGGGAACTGGAAATTGTTGAAATGATGTAGGGTGTCAGAGGAATCACAGATGTAGGTGGGAAGAGACTGGACAAAGGGAGAGAGAATGGAGTCAAGATAGCAAGAAATGAGTTCCATTGGGCAGGAACAGGCTGACACAATCGGTCTGCTGGGACAGTCCTGTTTGTGGATTTTAGGTAGGATGTAGAAGCAGGCCGTCCGAGATTGTGAGACTATGAGGTTGGAAGCTGTGGAGGTAAGATCTCCAGAGGAGATGAGATCAGTGACAGTCCTGGAAACAATGGCTTGATGTTCAGTGGTGGGGTCATGGTCTAGGGGGAGGTAGGAAGAAGTGTCTGTGAGTTGACGCTCAGCCTCTGCGAGATAGAGGTCAGTGTACCAGACAACAACAGCACCACCCTTGTCAGCAGGTTTGATGACAAAGTCAGGGTTGAACCTGAGAAAACAAAGTGCTGCAAGTCTCCCTCCAGCAGCACCATCTCACCCTATTTCTAAGCTGTCCTTGACCCCAGTTTCATTTTATTCTTCATCTCATCCGACACCTCAACAAGAAACATTGTCCCTTTCTTTCAGGTGCTAAGTAATGCAAGCTCTAACAACTCATCAACACCAACGCCCATCCAGGACCCTCCACCCCTGCCTGTCCCTCTGACCCCATCCCATCTTCCAATCCCAGCTGTGTATTCACCATACCCTCTGACCTTCCCCTCTCTGATGCTGAACGTTCAGTGCTCAGCAAAGGAGTCAGTTTCATACCCTTATGCCCTCACCTCAATAAATTTTGGGCTCGGCACGATGTTGAACTCATCTTCTATCACCTTCGTCTCCGTGCTCACTTCTTTGGGCAGGAATCCTCTCCCTATTCAACAGATCCTTTTATCCACCTCCATTATTCTCCCTCCACCTGAACCCCTCCCTCTGGATTCTTACCTGCTCTTGATCTTTTCATTGAGAACTGTCGGTGTGACATTAGTCATCTCAATTTCTGAACTCCTCTCACCCACTCTAACCTGTCTCTTTCTGAACTTGCTGCACTCCGTTCTCTCAGGTCCAACCCTGACTTTGTCATCAAACCTGCTGACAAGGGTGGTGGTGTTGTTGTCTGGCGCACTGACCTCTACCTCGCTGAAGCTGAGCGTCGACTCGCAGACATTTCCTCCTATCTCCCCCTGGACCATGACCCCACCACTGAACATCAAGCCATTGTTTCCAGGACTGTCAATGACCTCATCTCCTCTGGAGATCTTCTCTCCACAGCTTCCAACCTCATAGTCTCCCAACTTCGATGGCCCGCTTCTACCTCCTACCCAAAATCCACAAACAGGACTGTCCCGGCAGACCGATCATGTCAGCCTGTTCCTGCCCCACGGAACTCATTTCTTGCTATCTTGACTCCATTCTCTCTCCCCTTGTCCAGTCTCTTCCCACCTACATCCATGATTACTCTGACGCCCTGCATCATATCAACAATTTCCAGTTCCCTGGCCCCAGCCACCTTCTTTTCACTATGGACGTCCAATCCCTCTACACCTCCATCCCCACCGGGATGGTCTGAGGGCTCGCTGCTTCTTCCTTGAACAGAGGCCCGAATAATCCCTATAACCACCACTCTCCTCCGTTTGGCTGAACTTGTTCTCTCACTGAACAATTTCTCCTTAAACTTCTCTCACTTCCTCCAAATAAAAGGTGTGGCTATGGGTACCCGCAAGAGCCCCAGTTATGCCTGTCTCTTTATGGGGTATGCGGAACATTCCTTGTTCCAGTCATACTCAGGCCCCCTCCCACAACTTTAATTCCATGACTCCACCCTCCACGACTTCTAATTCTTTGACAGGAACCACATTCCCTGGAACTTCATTAATATCAGGTACCTCATTAGGCACAGGCAGTTCATTGTTGTCCACTCCAACAGAGACATTGAGCACATCTATCCTTGGGCAACTTCAACAGGAACCACAGGTTCAGCAATGGTTACAGATGGAACATCATTTTGTTGGGGTATTTCCCTTCCTAAATAATCCACTTGCTTATGGGTGATCCACCCCTCCACCTCCGTGTGGTATGACAATGGTCCGGTCACAGAGCTTACTTTATCAGGTAACCACTTTGGTCCTCCACCGAAATTCCTTACATTTACTGCTTCTCCAACAGTAAATTGTCACTCATGACTATGCAAATCATGAGTCACTTTTTGGTCCCCTTGATTTTTCTTCACCTTCCCCTCAAAATTGGAAAGTATCAGGCTTAGTTTTGTTTGAAGATTGTGCCTCATCAGTAATTCTGCATCCTTTTCCTACGTGTCTTCTTCTTTCTATCACAGGGTTTAGTCTCCGCCTTCTTTTTGACCTCACTGTCGGCCAGACTTTTCTCAGATGCAATCTCAACTTGTCTTAGTTCAGTAGTTGAGCTACCCATGATTTCATTATCTACTTGCTCTTGGAAAGTCCTATGGCTTTTGCTTTCAAGGCCTCGTTAGCTTCATTTAGCTGATTCTTCAGCTCTTCTGTCCCCTTCTTGTATCTGTTGTCTTCCTCCTGGAACCTTGAACATTGCTGCATCTTCTCTGCCAACTGGCTCTTCAGTATGTTCAGAGTGACTAAAAATTTTTCCTGTTTCTCTTCATAACTTTCCAGAGGTACAAATTTTGACCTGGGTGATCCTTGTAGTATGTGAAGGTATTTCAACAGGTTTTCCTTTTCTTTGCAAAACTCACTCGCTTCACCTTGAAGTCTGTCATTCAGCAAAGTCTCCTTGAGTTTCTTCTGCTGTTCTTCCATGTCGTTGTTTAAGACAGTCTTCAATTCTTCAGGTTGCTGAATGGCTACACATTCCTTTTTCATCCAGTTACAGTCCTTAGACTCTCCAGGCTCTTTGTGAAGTACTTTGGCTTGTTCCTTTTCCAACTCAGGAGCTCTTCCTGCTTCCTTTTGAAATCTCACTGGCCAATCAAGGTTAATTTCCCACAACCAATTTTGACCTAGAAGGCTTGGTCCTCTACCTTCTAATACCATCACTAGTAATTATGCTGTTTGGTATCTATGATAAGCATGTATTCTGGTGATACCTTTTATCTGGATTTCTTCACCTATGTACGTTTTCAACTTGACAGAAGTTTGTTCCAAGTTTAATTGTCGAGCACCTTTATTTAAATATCTGAAAGTGTTTTCTCCTACTACAGTGGTAGAAGCACCAGTGTTTACTTCCATTTTTAAAGGTTTACCGTTTCCTTGCAATGTGGCAGTAATTGGCGCTGTCTTCCCAAATTTCATGTTAAATAAGGAATAAATGTCAGAATTTGTTGTTTCTGGCTCTTCCATACTTTATACTTCATTGGACTTTGTTGCCTGGAAGTCTGTTTCAATCTCACTTCTCAATGTTTCAATATGTGTCTTCTTATGTGACAAAAATAACACTCCACCTTTTTATAACATCAATCGTTAGGAGTATGAGTGTTTCCACGTCAATACAAATTAGTTTTCAAATTTGCTGCTAAGCTGTTTCCTCTAAATTTTCAGTTAGTGGGGGCTGTTTCCCACTTCGTGGCAGAGTCTTGGCTTTTCATGCCATTTTTGGTTGATCATTCCCACCCAACTAGGAAAACGGTGCCATTTTGCACCCCTTGAATCGCTTATGAATCCCTTACAGTGCTTTCCATCGCAAGCACTATTTCTAACGCTTTCTTAAAATCAAGATTCACTTCAGCCAGCAAACTTTGCTGAGTAGCATCCTCTTGCACACCACAGACCAAATGATCCCTGAGCCTGTCATTCAGGGTTTCACCGAAATCACAATATTCTGTTAGTTATTTTAATTTTACTACTATAGGTAGCAATAGTCTGCTCCAGAGCTCTATTCCGTGAATTGTACCTGAACCTCTGCACTGTGACTGAGGGCTGGGTTAGAAATGCCCTTTAACAAGGTCTACTAATTCACTGAAATTCTTTGAATCAGGGGCAATGGGGGCTGTCAAGCTACAAATTAAACTGTAGGTTTTGCTCCCACAAATACTTAGGAGAATTGCTTTCCTCTTTTCCTCTCCCGTGAGTTCATTGTCTTGAAAGTAGAATGCAAGATGTTCTATATATTGAGACCAGTCATCTGTGGCTAGTTCAAAGGGATTGATTCTGCCAATCTGTGGCGTCTCAGTTGAGTATATCTTCCTTTCTTTTTAATTATCTTAGATACTCATAATTGCTGGGCGAGCATTGGATCAGACCTATACTTGTTGCCATTTTGTTATAGAATTGATTTTCCAGACAACTTTTCTTGGTGGAAACACTGAACTTTATTTACAAGACAGCAGCAGCAACTAGATGTGTGCATCAAACTCCATAACTAAGAAGAACTCTCTGCCCCATACTGCTAACTCATTGGTTTACACAGATCATGTGATTTTACAATACAGGACTATTCTAAAAGCTACAGCCCTACATTTATCAAAACTATAATGACTACACTCAGGTACCTCTGACCATTTTTGAATGCAGAAGGATTGGGCTGGGCAAATATTTCATTCTAATTTTCATAGGAAAGCGAGAGGTGTGGCAATTCTAACTCATAAAGGCATTCCCTTTGTTCACTCTCAGGTTATATCTGACCCTAATGGCCGCTATGTTATAGTACAAGGCAGACTTTTTAACTGCCCATTGATCCTAGCTAATGTATATGCACTCATCTGGGATGATCACCATTTCATTCAAATTTCTTATTTTCCATTCCTGATTTAGACTCATATCACTTACTTCTTGGAGGAGACTTTAACTGTGTTCTTCACCCAAATTTAGATCGCTCATCCACAAAATCTGTTCCAATAAAAAAATCAGCCTCTGCCATCAGGTCTCTTCTGCATAGATTGATAGACTCATGGCATTTTTTAAACCCATCAGCAAGACAATGCTCTTTTTTCTCTCCTGTTCACCACACCTACTTGCATATTGACTATTTTTTCCTTGACAAGAGGCTGCTCCCGTTTATTCAATCTTGCACAAATAATAGTTTTGTGATCTCTGATCATGCCCCCTTAGCTTTAGCAATACGGCTCTATGGCCAACCTGTTTCTCGTCCACCATGGTTCTCTTCTTCTGATGGACCCGGATTTTACTAAATTCATTTCCTTGCAAATAGATACTTTTATAGAACTTAACGCCACTCCAGATAATTCCTTTGTTACTGTCTGAGAGAGTGTGAAGGCTTACCTACGTGGACAAATAATTTCATATACAGCTCAACTTAATAAATGCAATATCTCAAAATTGACTCAACTGATTGACCAAATTCTCTTAGTGGATCAGCTGTAGCACCTACCCCAGTATTATACAAACAGCATCCGGTTATACAGACTGAATTTGATCTTCTTTCTACTAAACAAACAGAATAGCTTATACATAGATCACATGGTATACTCTATGAATATGGTGAAAGAACCAGTTGACTCCTGGCTCAGCAGCTTCACCAGTCCACTTCCTCTCAACTTATTACTGAAATCACCACTGCAACAGGGTCAACCACCACCTATCATCAAGGGATCAATGATCAATTCAAACTTTTTTATTCCACTCTTTATTCCTCAGACTCCTTTTCAGATCCTAGTTTATTACACTATTTTTTTGATAATATTGACATCCCATCTCTAATATCTGACTCTATGAATGTGTTAGAAGTACCCCTTTCCCAAGATGAAATACTAAAGGCAATTAAGTCCATGCAAAATAATAAGGCACAGTGCCTGATGAATTTCCAATAGAATTTTATTTAAAAATTCTCAACACAACTTTCTCCTTCATTATTGTCTCTGTTTTCTGAAAGTTTTTTCTCTAAAACACTTCCTCCTACTGAGGCATCTTTGTCTATTCTTTTAAAGAGGGATAAGGATCCTCTGCGTTGTAGTTCATACCTGCCTATTTCCCTTTTAAATGCGGATGTCAAGACACTAGCTAGAGCCTTAGCCCACTGCCTTGAACCTGGCCTTCATTCTATTATCTCTCCTGGCCTGACAGGTTTTATACAGGGCAGGCAATTCTTCTTCAATTTAAGGCATCTTTTCAATATTATTCATAGAGATTCAACTGCTCCTCTCCCTGAGGTTCTTATAACTATGCAGTTATATGAGGTTCTTATAACTATGCAGTTCTATGCAGAAAAGGCTTTGGAATGGAGTGGAATGGGACTACCTTTTCTTCACTCTTCAAAAATTTGGGTTTGAGCCCATTTTTATAAAATGGATGAAATTATTGTATTCCTCACTGGTTACTTCAGTACATACAAATAATATCCACTCTAAACTCTTTGACCTCAGTTGGGGTACCAGACAGGGCTGTCCCCATTCCCCCTCCCTCCTACTTTTTGCTATTGCTTTTGAGCCCCTGGCAATCTCACTGTGGACTTGTGGAGATATACAGGGTGTTATATGGGGTGGAGTCGAACAGAAGCTCTCCCTATATACTGATGACCTGCTTCTTTATATTGCTAGTCCAGCCTCATCTCTCATATATATTTTCTCTATTCATGAGCGATTTGGTCATATTTCAGGTTTTAAAATTAATTTGCAAAAGAGTGTAATTTTTCCTATTAACTCTATTGCAAGGTGTTCCCTTCTTCCCTCTGCTTCAAGGTCTCAGCAAACAGTTTTAAATATTTAGGAATTTTAACTGCTCGATTCCTTGGAGACCTTTTTAAGCTCAAATTTGACCCTTTGTTGGAATGTACGAAGCAGGGCTTAGCAAGCTGGTCTAGCCTTTCTTTAGTTGGTCGTATAAATTCTGTGAGGATGAATATTTTGCCAAAATTTCTCTACTTATTTCAGTTCATTCCATTGTTTATCCCCAAGCATTGTTTTGGTGTAATAGGCCAATTAATTTCTTCCTTTATTTGGAATAAGAAAGCATCCAAAATTAGTCAAGTTTTTCTACAAAGACCCAAGCACTTAAGTGATTTGGCACTGCCAAATTTTCAGTTTTATTATTAGTCTGCTAATATCCGTAATATTTCTTTATGGCTTCATTTGGACTCGGCTAATTTAGCGTGATTGCAATTGCAGGCAGTGTCCTGTCAATCTACATCTCTGCCTGGTCTGTTGTGCTCCTCCATTCCTTTCTCAACCAGTCACTTTTCTTCAAACTCTACCGTTGGACAATCACTTAAGATTTGGACCCAGCTCAGGACACACTTTGGGCTACAATGTCTCTCTTTATGCAGCCCTATTGATGTAAATCATTTATTTCCATCTTCATTAGGAGGTTTTGCCTTTCAAGTCTGGCATGCGAGATGCTAACTTATACATTGATAATATTTTTGCTTCTTTTGACTCTCAGAAATATGATCTGCCCCACACACACTCCTTTGGCTACCTACAAATCAGAGATTTTGTGTGCAAAAAAAATCATTCAGTTTCCTTTATTGCTGCCTAAATCACTGATAGATATTATATTAGAACTAAATCCTTTTGCTGGGCGTTAATTTCCAAATTGCATTATCTAATTTTTCCACTGCACTGCCTTCACTTTTTACCTTAAAAACACTTTGGGAGCTAGATTTGGCTCAGACTTAATGGAAGTTAACTGGAAGTCTATTCTCTCTCGTGTACATTCCTCACTGTTATTGCAAGGCATGGGTTGCTACAATTTAAAATCTTACATTGTATCCATGTATCCAAAGTGAAATTATTTAAGATTTATTCAAATTTTGATTCAAACTGTGATAAATGTCAAACTGCCCTAGCCTCCATAATTGGAGGGGGCGGTCGTGTTCTAAATTGGCTTTGATTTGGACAAACATTTTTACATCACTCTCACATATTTTTAGTAGCAACTTTGAACATTCTCCTATTACAGCACTCTTTGGAGTGGAACCAAGTGGCATCCCTTTTACAAAAATTCAGACCCATGCACTTGCCTTTTCAACATTATTGGCTAGACATATTATTCTATTAAATTGGAAACAATTAAATTGGAATCTGTCCCGCCTTCTTTTACTAACTGATCTTATGTAGAATCCTAAACTTGAGAAAATAAAGTACATTCTAAGAGGCTCCACTGTTGGATTTTATGTAGCTTGGCAACCTTTCTTAGATTATTTTGAGGAACTACTGCTCTCCGCTTTTATATAACTGACCTAATTAAGTTGTATGTATTATATCATGTGCAACTATATCTGACATATGATTGTTGATGATTTTCTCATTATTTATTATTTTGGGGTGCTGGGGAGGATTTTTATTTTCTGTTTTTTTCTTTTTCTTCTTTTTCCTCCTACTTCTCTTTTCCTTTCCCTTTTCTTTCTCTTTCTCTTCCAAACGTAAGTGTATTAAATTACTGCTGTACTGTAAGTTTTTTTGTACTGATACTCATTGTGATTGTTGTTAAAACTTAATAAACAGAAATAAAAAAAACATTTTGTATCAGAGCAAGCTAAAGGAGAACGGCTAAAATTTAAACTGAAGACACTTTTTACTGACTATTTCTTTCAAATTTGATTAAGTAGCAAATATCGGAACTTGAAAAGGAACTTTAAAGGAGACATGATAAATACAAGAGATATTGGGTGATGAACACCTTACAAAATGCTAAGAAGTTTTAGAAATAATTGGAATTTAATCTAATATTTGGGAGAAATTGAAGAAAAGAATTTAGTAGAGAAAGTTTAAAATCAATAAAAGCAAAATATGGCGGATGCTGGAAGCATCTGAAGAAGAGTCATACGGAGCCGAAACTTTAACTTTGTTTCTTGTTCCACAGACGCTGTTAGACCTGCTGAATTTTCCAGCATTTTCAGTTTCTGTTTAAGTTTAAAATCAAGTTTGTTTTTTGTGCTTTGGGAAGTTTTAATAAATTACATGAAGTAATGCAATTGCGTGTCAAGTTTTCCCTGCCCTCCACCACCACCAGCCCCCCAACAAACATGCAATGGGGTTAACTCTTTCTGCTGACAGTTCTTTTTTTAATTCATCACACAACCTATATTGAGCATTATTAGATTTTAAGTTTCTAAACTTACCAGGAAGGATTGGATATATTAATCCGCTGGGCTCTTGGCCTGAGCCATAATGGATTGTTTGTGCTTTTTTAAACAAGTGAAGATGGTTTTCAGCTCCAAATGAACCCAGCAGTTTTGAGAATTAAAGCAAAGCAAAAAGACTTTACTTTTCAGAGAGTTGGCCTTAACCACTTAGGCCATTTGTTACCATTTAATATCTTTCGAGACAAAGTGTCTGATTATGGGTGATATGAAAATCACCTCTGATTGCAAATGCTTTTTTGTCTCAGATGTAATACCACCATTTAAAACCACTACTCCTGTTTCTGAAATTGGAATTGATAAATAATTGGTCATGAGTTGCGACTTCAAGCATTCAATGGGAAATTTAGCCGATGCTTAAGGGGATAAACAAATTCTAATTTTCCCAAAAAAGCTAATGGAAAAACAGTCTAGGTGGTTTCTCAGTATCAAAAACAAAGTTTGTTTTTGGAAGAAATAAATTGAATACGAACAAAACCTGCTAGCCAAACAACACAGCTATTTGAATTTGGGATAATTTTAAAACAAATAAGTCAGGCCCAATCTAGTGCAGGCATGTCCAACATTTTTGCTTTTGGGGCCACATTTTAAATGCTTAGGAAGAAAAGGAAGCAGGCTGAGAGGAATGGAAATTTACCTCACTATCATTCCAAACAACATTCCTCTGCATCTCTGTGAACAAGCAGCTGATGAGAAGACTAATTTATCGCCTTACATCTGCCCTTGTTTTTGCCTGCAACAGGGATTCATTGTAGCACCATGGCACATCCCAGACCTGATGCCTATCTGTCATTCCGTGAAGAGCCCTTCCTCCCCATTCCACCCCACCCCTGCCACAACTGTCTCATTAGCCAGCTCCTGGACAAGCCTGATCTAGTGAATTTCTCTTGAGAAAATAAAATGTTGTCTAAGGGAAAGGACAAAGAAGCAAAATTTTAAAATTAATGTCTTAAAGCAAGTGGAAATATTTTATTTTTGTTTTAAAAATATTATGTAAACATGTTAGTACGCTGTAAAATTTCTCCAGAACTCCTGAAGAGATACAATGGCAATTAATGGGATGCCTCATGTAGAAATAAAATATAGAGTTAAGGATAAAGGACACAACACCAAATGTGAATTGGAATAACTCACCTTGGTGTAGTTCAATAGAATGTATAAATTTGGGTATTGATGTATGTTCTAGTGAAAGGGAAGTGTAGATAAAATGAATAAGGTAACAGCTTTCTCTTGGAGATATCTGTGTCTTTGCCTATGAACTTTTTAAGAGAACTGAATTTGATAATCTGGCCACCATCTGAGACACTGGGGCCGGACAGGGGGAGATAAGAAAAGATTTTGAGTCAAGACTCCCTTTGATCTTTTGAGAAGATTACCAGAAAGTCAGGAACAATTATGGAATGGTGCATCATTTTCAAGAATCCCGGATGATGAAGTTGATTGGCAAAAAACACAGCACAATCCCTACAGACCTGATAAGCCTTCCACAAGGATTTGTGGGAGAGGGCAGAGAGGTTATCACCAAGCGTGACGAAAGAACCCTGCCTGAATAGAAAATTTGGTAAAAAGAGAATCACTAGGGACCATTTCCAATAGATAGAGAAATGTGTGAAGATGACTAACGAATGTGAAACTCCAACAGAGGATTAAAGAAGGAATTGGGACAACGGTGATTGTGCAGAAGTGATTTATAACTTGCGAAGTAACTGATATGCGAAAGTAGATGGTGCAACTGCACTGGAGAACAGGTCCCAGACTTAATCAGCTACTTGACAAACAGCATGACATGAAATGGTTAATATGGTCTGTAGCGTAAGAAAACATTTTTAAATGATCAAGGCACTGACACATATTCAATTAAGAAACTGACTTTAAGACAATTAATTTTACTCCCCCTGACCACTTCCATCATAAAGTCAAATTAAAGTAAATGTAAAAGGAATTTTGAATTGGGACAAATTAAGGCAGCTAGGGAGAAATAATACTTAATAAGAATTATCCACAAGATGGATACAGGTGAATGGAGAGCTGGAGAATCTTAAAAGTTCATGCATAATATTTTGCTTTAATTATATGTACTTATATGCTAAGAACCCAGAAATTAGCAGCACTCCTACAAAGGACTTGGCGGGACCCACTGTGGGGGATGTAGTAGACCAGCCAGAAGTCCATTGACTTTCAGCGGGATCAGATAATCCCGACAGAGGTTTTCCTGGAAAATCCCGGCTTTAAGGATTTTTCCCTCTCAAAGAGGGGAACCATAAGATCTGCAGGTGAGGGTGACAAACCAATCAATCAGATAATTCTAGTAGCTTTAGTATGTTATCTACTATATGTAATCAAGAAATTAGAGAAACAGCTTGTGTTGTAGAAAATACTATGTTATTTAAAAATTTTTTGTGAGAAGTCAATAAGGATATTTCTTTCTCAAAGGGGGGAACTGTAAGAATTTGGGGTCTTTAACAAGCAGGTACTTTCAGTATTTTACGGGGTTAGCTAAGCAGCATTAGTTCTCCCTCTGGAAAGAGGATCTCTAAGCACTTTGACTTCTAAACAGTCTTGGTTCAGGCTGCCATGTTAAAATTCCTAAGCTGGTGGAATGGCATCTTGTGCACCCCCTTATCCAAGTGTTTAGAAAGGGTCAGGATATGATCTTCGGCATGTTTAAAATAAAAAGCCGACCTCGAGCAGGGTGACGTACAAGGGGGTGGTAACCACTCTGATATTTTGAGTGCCTGTCCTGTGTCCATTGGTCAGAATAGTTTGAATAGCTGATTGACACTGGGTAAGCTATCAGCCCCCAAAAAGGGTATATTTATTGGCTGTATACTGGTGAGGTTTTGGTGAGATACTGCGGGTGTCGTGGTGAGGTTGCAATACTCGATGGTACGTGTCTTCTAAAGATGGATAAGGAGGAGGAAGATGATGAGATCAACACACTCTATGCCAACTGTTTGTCCGCCATCCTAGATCAGTAAAATGTTCTCAATTGTTACAGGTCGTGTACTTTTTCTGTCTAATTAGTTAATGTATCATATCTAAACTACTGTTTCGTAATGAACTAAATAAACTATCTTAAAATTACTTATGACTAGCCCAACTGCCTATTTAGGTATCTGTGGTCCCCAACACCAAAATCCTGTATGGAAGCCCCCAGGATGTTTGGCTGATTCTCCTTCTCCTTGTGGGTGCCTGAAGGCCCCTCTCTGACTCCTTGAGGAGGGAGATTGAGGTGTCCTGTCCCCCTCCCGCCTAGCCACTGATGCATCCTACTCATGGCTACAGCAATGGTTTGCAGGTCCATGCATATATCCAGCAAAAACTGTTGGACCAGGGTCTCCATGGCAGATGCTGCACTTCCAGTGGTGACCTCAATGCACTTGAATTCCAGACCCAGGCAGAACGTGGGCAGATTCCTCCATCCTCCGTTCTAATCTGGTGAAGGTCTCCGAAACCCCTGTCTGCTGTTCAGGGTCTTTCTTCGCAGCTACAACATTTCTCTGAGGGCAGATTCCAGAGGCTGATTGTTGGACTCAGACTCAGCAGCGGCCTGTCCTCCAGCACTCCTCCGAGTGTCGGAAACCTTGGCTGTCATTGCCTCCACCTGCTGTGGAGCTGTTTCTGTTCTGTGCTCACCAGATGGTGACCCCGAGCCTGCTCTAGAACTATGTCCCTTTGAAGTGTGTTTGTGAGCTGTTGAAGGATGCAGGTGAACGCAGTGACTGTTCTTCCTCAGTGGCTTCCTCAGGATCCTCATCCGTCACCTGAGGTGCTCTGGGGGCTGGGGCAGAAGGGCTGGCTGACTGTGTCTCCCCCTGTCCTTTTCTTGATGGTGGCTGCAATAGAGAGAAGAGATAATTAGTGATTGACTAGACAGTCACCTACATTAAAGAAAGTTCTGAAGAAGGGTCTTACAGAGTCGAAACATTAACTCTGTTTCTCTCTCCACAGCTGCTAGACCTGCTGAGTTTGTCCAGCATTTTCTGTTTTTGTTTCAGATTTCCAGCTTCCACAGTATTTTGCTTTTACCTACATTAACGAGTATTCACAGTGTCCGTGAATGGCTGATGACTACTGCGTGGACCCTCACCAGCTTGTTGGGAGTCGCTGATCTTGCCTTTGGAGCAAAAATGTTCCCTGTCCTCTCCAGTCAGCTCTGCCACCTGCTTCTCATAGAGGATGAGTGGCCTCAACTCCAGCATTCTCCCTCTGGTCTGGGATCTCTCCCTCTTGCTATGGGCGATCTTGTCCTGCATTAAGACAGGTGGATAGACTGTGAGCACTATGGATGAAAGAGCAGGTCATAAGCATGCATTCCTGCTGTGTGTGCTGGGTGATCCCCAGTAAGGACTGAAGAAACGGCTTGTGCAAGATGTTAAAGTGTGTGTGAGAGTTTCAGTGGTGATCTCCTTTTTGCTGATAGTGTGTGAGGTCCTTGTGGGCTGTAACCCTGTGAATGCCTGATGGCCTTATTAGAGTTTGAGTCTGGAATGAGGAGAAGGTTAACTTGCCCTAGTGGAGTGAGGTCATTCATCCTCTTCCTGCACTGCATGGTGGTCCTCTTCTGGAGTCCACATGCACTGACCTCCCTGGCAACCTCCCCCCAAGCTGGCGTAGTGAGGCTGATGGACCTACGTCCTCCACTGTGAGAGTAGAGGACCTCCCGCCAGTCTGGACTGCCTGGAGGAGTCTCTCCAGGCACTTGTTGCTGAACCTGGAAGAGAGCTTGTTTCTTCTGGGCACCATCACTCGCCACAACAAGTTCTGGGTTCCAGAGAGTGAATGTGTGTGTGGGTGCTGTTTAAATATTTTGGCCAGACCTTCAACCCCATGAGGTAATGGTGGGGTGGACTAATCTCTGCCCACCCCACCACGAGGTTCGATGAGCTCCTAGTTTATGCATAAATAATGATCTGAAAAGTGGAAAATCTGGCGTGAGAACCCACCCTTCCACCCAGCAGGAATGACACTGACTTTCCTGCCCAACACCGCACTTAGTCTCCAGAAAGGAAAATTCCATCCACACACTTTGGGAGAAATATTAATGGCAAGCAGAATAATTCTTCTTAGCCTGTTCAAACAGTTAAAAGGTAGAGTGAATCTGGATTCTATTTTGGGAGAAACTGCCTCCATTTAATAGAAACTTCGAAACTAGGAGCAGGAGTAGGCCATTCAGCACTTAGAGCCTGCTCCACCATTAATTATGATCATGGCTGATCATCCAATTTAATAGCCTGCTCCCGCTTTCTCTCCATACCCTTTGATCCCTTTCACCCCAAGAGCTATATCTAACTCCTTGAAAACATACAATGTTTTGGCCTCAACTACTTGCTGTGGTAGCGAATTCCACAGGCTCACCACTCTCTGGGTGAATAAATTTCTCCTCATCCTCAGTCCTAAATGGTCTACCCTGTATGCTCAGACTGTGACCCCTGGTTCTGGACTCCCCCACCATCGGGAACAGCCTTCCTGCATCTACCCTATCTAGTCATGTTAGAATTTTATAGATTTCTATGAAATCCCCCCTCATTCTTCTGAACTCCAGCAAATATAATCCTAACCGACTTAATGTCTCCTCATATGTCAGTCTCGCCATCCCAGGAATCTGTTGGGTAAACCTTCGCTGCACTCCCTCTATAGCAAGAACATCCTTCCTCAGATAAGGAGACCAAAACTGCACACAATATTCCAGGTGTGGTCTCACTAAAGCCCTGTATAATTGCAGCAAGGCATCCCTGCTCCTTTGAGTCCTTGAATCCTCTCGCTATGAAGGCCAACATACCATTTGCCTTCTTTAACACCTGCTGCATCTGCATGCTTACCTTCAGCAACTGGTGTACGAGGGCACCCAGGTCTTGTTGTACATTCCCCTCTCTCAATTTATAGCCATTCAGATAATAATCTGCCTTCCTGTTTTTGCTACCAAAGTGGATAACTTCACATTTATCCACATTATACTGCAACTGCCATGCATTTGCCCACTCACTCAGATTGTCCAAATCACACTGAAGCATCTCTGCATCCTCCTCACAGCTCACCCTCCCACCCAGCTTTGTGTCATTTGCAAATTTGGAAATATTACATTTAGTTCCCTCATCTAAATCATTAATATATATTGTGAATAGCTGGAGTCCCAGCACCAATCCCTGCGGTACCCCACTAGTCACTGAGTGCCATTGGGTAAAAGACCCGTTTATTCCTACTCTTTGTTTCCTGTCTGCCAACCAGTTTTCTATCCATCTCAATACACTACCCCCGATCCCATGCACTTTAATTTTACATGCTAATCTCTTATGTTGGACTTTGTCGAAAGTCTTCTGAAAGTCTAAATAAACCACATCCACTGACTCTCCCTCATTAACTCTACTAGTTACATCCTCAAAAAATTCCAGTAGATTTGTCAAGCATGATTTCCCTTTCGTAAATCCATGCTGACTCTGTCCAATTCTGCCACTGTTTTCCAAGTGCTCAGCTATTAAATCTTTTATAACGGACTCTAGAATTTTCCCCACTACCAACATCAGACTGACTGGTCTTCTCTCTGCCTCCCTTATTAAATAGTGGGGTTACATTAGCTACCCTCTAATCTGTAGGTGCTATTCCAGAGTCTGTAGAATCTCGGAAGATAACCAGTAATGCATCTGCTATTTCTAGGGCCACTTCGTTAAGTATTGTGGGATGTAGATTATTGGGCCCTGGGGATTTATCGGCCTTCAATCCCATCAATTTCTCCAACACCATTTCCCTACTAATACTGATTTCTTTCAGTTCCTCCATCTCACTAAACCCTGTGTTCCCCAACATTTCTGGTATATTATTTGTGTCCTCCTTTGTGAACCAAAGTACGTATTTAGTTGGTCAGCCATTTCTTTGTTCCCCATTATAAATTCCCTTGTTTCTGACTGTAAGGGACCTACATTTGTCTTCACCAATCTTCTTCTTTTCTCATACCTATAGGCCAGGATTTCCCAGTCGGCGAGCGGGGGCGAGGCCCACTCACCGGCACATTAAATGGCACGGGGTGATGTCGGGCGGAACTCCGGACGTCATCCCACGTCATTTCAATTTCCTGGTCGGCGAGTGCTCAGCCGAATCAGCTGTGCCCCCCCCCAACACCGCGCCCCCCCCCCCCCCCACCCCGACCTGTCAACGGCCTATTGAGGCCATTAATAAAACAATTTAGATAATTGACAGGGCTGCCCGTCCAACCTTAAGGTTGGTGGGCAGACCGGGAGTCCTGGCGGGCTTCAGAGAAAGCATGAAACCTCATCCACAAGGGGGATGAGGTTTCATGTAGGTTTTTAAAAATTTAATAAAAGTTTAACGAAAAGTGATGGACATGTCCCAACTCAAGTGACAGTGTCACATGAGGGGACACATCAGGGAAATTTTATTTTTCTGTTTTTAGCATTTTTAAATGTGGAGCCAATCTCCCTGAGGCAGCACTTAGCCTCTGGGAGATGAGTGCATTCATGTACGAAAGAGTGCACTCATGGCTCAGGGAATCCGCCCCCCCCCCCCCCCCATCTCCCTCCCACCCGCACAGGGAGTGCATGGCACTTCTTGGTGGCCATAATTGGCCTGCCCATGTAAAATGGCGGCATTCTATCATATTATGGTCGCTCATCCCCAAGGGGCCTCGCACAACTAGATTGCCAATTATTCCTTTCCCATTGCACAATACCCAGTCTAGGATGGCCTGTTCTCTACTTGGTTCCTCAACATATTGGTCCAGAAAACCAAGCCGTATACTCCAGGAATCCCTCCTCTACGGTATTGTTACTAATTTGATTTGCCCAATCTATATGCAGATTAAAGTCACCCATAATTACAGGTGTTCCTTTATTGCATGCATTTCTAATTCCCTGTTTAATGCCATTCCCAACATCACTACAGTTTGGGGGTCTGTATATAACCCTCACTAATGTTTTTTGCTCCTTAGTGTTTCTCAGCTCTACCCATACAGATTCCACATCGTCGGAGCTAATACCTTTCCTCACTATTGCGTTAATTTTCTCTTTAACCAGCAATGCAACTCCACCGCCTTTTACTTTTTGTCTGTCCTTCCTAAATACTGAACACCCCTGGATTTCAGTTCCCATCCCTGGTCACCCTCAGCCATGTCTCTGTAATCCTGAATATATCATACCTGTTTACATCTGTTTGCGCGGTTAATTCATTCACTTTATTGAAAATGCTCCTCATGTGAAGGCACAAAGCCTTAAGGCTTGTCTTTTTAACATTACTTGTTGCATTCCCACTATTTTTCACCGAGGCCCTGTTTGATTCTTGCCCTTGATTTCTCTGCCTATCACTTTTCTTATTCTCCTTTTTGTCTTTTGTTCTTGTCCTTGATTCTCCCAGGTTCCCATCCCCCTGCTATTTTAGTTAAATCTCTCCAACCACTCTAGCAAATATTCCCCCTTGGACATCAGTCCCGGTCCTGCCCAGGTGTAACCCATCCAGTTTGAACTGGTCCCACCTCCCCCAGAACTGGTCCCAATGTCCCAGGAATCTGAAACCCTCCCCCTCACACCATCCTTTCAGCCACGTATTCATCCGATATATCCTGCTATTTCTACTCTGACTAGCACGTGAAATAACTCACTCAAAAACTGAAAAGGAGAATAAAGCTTGTGAAATTTGATTTTCCTCATATGCATTTTGCTTTTCCTTGCTAGGTAACCGATTTAATAGTGGACAGGGTTCTCAGTGCAAATGGTCCCGGTGAGGCACATTGTTTGAAGTATTTGATTACCATATATTTGGAAAGTGATATTATATTCTGGAAATCATACCTCATCTGGGACAGTTCTATTGGGAAAGTTGTCCATAATGTGTTGTGCTAAAAACTGAAAGGAAGAAAACTATCACTGTGCACATGGCAAAAGAAAATTCAATGTTATAAACTCTATATCTTCAAACAACAACTTCACATATTTCGGAATACAAACGGCCCTCTGTTAATGAGCAACCTCAAAAATGACCATTCTTACTTTAGGCCTACTTTTACTTAGACCTGCCATGCCCCATCCCACCTATGGAAAAATGGCCAATGGATGGGATGGCGCTGGGAAACTAGCACATCAGCTGGTGTGCAAAATTCCATGCCCACCCGGCTCCGAGTGTGTATCCACCACCTCACCCCCACGCCCATCAATCAGGGCATGAAGATGCAACATTGGGGGATATTATGTGAAGTCCCTAAGAGTAGGAAACATGGTGTGTGGCATGACTTAAGTAAGAGGGATGCAAAATTTCAATTTCCTAATGCGGATTGAGATGCAAAGATAAAGTCAGTGGCATGTTTGCAACATGTCGAGCCTCACGCTGGGTTCATACTTGTAATACATAAAATCTATAATCTGACAGTGATAATATGTGGTCTTTAAGAGAGTGCAAAGTGATTACCATATTCATATTGGTTTAGTGAATCTTTGCTGCCCTCCTTAGACCGTTACCCATTTGTTTCACATTTTCAACACATTTAAAAAGCAGTACAACTGTAGAATTCCAAGCATTGATTGATGATCTACTTTTCTGAAGGCGCCTGTTCCCAGTTTCCTAAGCATTGCAGTAAAAGTTCCAGCAGTTACACCACTGGAAAATTTCTCCACATTTTGTATTAAACAAAACCCATTTACAAGAAATGATTTCAATTGGCAGGTTACAGGTTCAGTCCATCTTATCCATTAGGTACACATGGTCACTGTGTTGAAGATATTTTATTTAGGATTTATATTGTTTCTGTTCCATTGTTCAATTTTTTTTTGATACAATATCCCATCACCAGCCTTAATTAGTTTCCATCTGCCAATACAAAATACAAAGCTGGAGCTAAGCTGTCTAGTGATGGCTCATAATTTATTTGTTTCACAAGTGTACTTAATTTCCTGACAAGCAAAAGACATCAATCTCAATGTTCCTTTAAGCAGCTAAATAGCTACTGTACTTGGATTTTAAATTATTTGCTTGGCTATCATGCACAAAATAATCGCAAAACGATAAATGTCACAAAAATGAAAAGGGAAATTGGATGGTACAATGGCCTTTCACCTCCTGGGTTCAAGTCTAGCCCAGTCTGTTTTCAAACAGATGGGGTAAAATTCTCCTTAATCTGCTGGTTTTAAGGGCCTGATGTGCAATATGTTTGGGATGTTTCAATCCAATTCCCAGTGGACATGGGCCTAAAGCACAAAACCGCCTTTGTACTCTTACAAATTAGTGCCAGTGTAAAGAAAGCGCATAGGTGTTGGAATTGGAGTGGTAGGGAATGTCCTTTTGAGGTTGGTGTTGATATATGCTGTTAGGGCAGGGTGGAGAGCGCATGACTCTACATTTAGTTGTGTTAGTTGTGGCTCACTTAGTAGCACTCTCACACTGAGTCAGAAGGATGTAGGTTCAAATTCCAGGCCAGGTCTTGAATAAAAAAAAGAAAAATCAAGGCTGACACTCCAGCGCAGTACTGAAGCAATCTCAGGCAAATGTAAAAGATCCCATGGCACTATTCTAAAGAGCAGGGAAGCTATCGCTGATGTCCTGGCCAATACTTACTCCTCAACCAATATCTCTAAAAGATAAAAACAAAAAACTGCGGATGCTGGAAATCCAAAACAAAAACAGAATTACCTGGAAAAAGTCAGCAGTCTGGTTATCATCACATTGCTGTTTGTGAGATATTGCTGTATGCAAAATGGCTGCCATGTTCCTACATCACAACAGCGACTACACTTCAAAACTACATAATTAGCTGTAAGGTGCTTTGGGACAACCTGGGGCCATGAAAGGCAAATGCAGGTCTTTTTTGGGTGCTGATACTCGGTGCCTGTAATGGGAACCGCTCCATTCCCAGCACTAACAGCCCTTATCTTGATAAGCACAAAATCTCTGTACAGATATCATTAAGGAGGTGCATGTAGATGAGGATGAAGAAAGGCCAAAAAACAGATCTTTGGGGGACTCCAAAAAGAATGGTGCAGAGACGGTTATTGCTATTGTTATTAACTGCTATTGCTGAAGATGCTCTGGGTATGATTTGATAAGCAAGAGTGAAAACAACCAAGGGCACTCCCACTGAGCTGCATAACTGAGGAGGCATTGGACAAGAATAGTGTGACTGACCATATCCACAGAGATGGGGGTAAAATACATCACAGTCAAGTTCACAGGGGAAGTCACATGTGACTTTGATTAGTGCTCTTTCAGTGCTGTGGCAGGGTCAGAAATATGAGTAGTGAGATCTAAAAAAATGGAGTTCAAATTTTTCCATTCTGGTGATCAGGGATAATTTGGGTTGAGGTATCAATGAATGCAAGAGTTCAATTATGTGGAGATATAGAGAGGCAGGGATTGTTTTTAGAGTACAGAAGATTACGGGTGTTTTAATAAAGGTGTTCAAACATCATGAAGATTTTGGTAAGGGAAAACAATCCCCAGTAGCAGAGGGTCAGTGACTGGAGGACATAGATTTAAGGCAATTGGCGTAAAAATCAGAGGCAACATGAGCAAACAAAATGTTACAGTGAGTTATGATAATCTGGAATGGACTGACTGAAAGGGAGGTGGACCCAGATTCAACAGCAATTTTCAAAAGGGAATTGGATAAATATTTGAAGGAGAAAGATTTGCACGACTATGGAGAAGGAGCAGAGTGGGACTAATTGGATAGCTCTTTTAAAGAGCCTGTACATATATATAAGCAACTGAGCTACACATATCAGCAAAGTCCCAGCTTCGGCACAGCTTGTGCTGCTTTAGTTGATTTCAGTCAGAACAGTGATAAGGGTGTTACAACTGGCCTATGCACAGAAGGGAAAAACTGAATAAGGTCCTCAATCTGCCAGTATCCAGCACCCTTTTTAGAAAGCGCTCATATATGAATATTGGCTGAGAACAGAATTACACTCAACTATAATAATTCTCAGTTGAACAGCCTGTGAAGATTCACAGTCAAGACTTGCAAGTGAATGGCAGCTTCTTGGATGAGGTACTGCAGGATGTTGAGCAACTATGGAAGTAAACAAGGCCGGGGGGCATTTAAAAAAAAAATGCGACAGCCATGGGACAGAGATTGTGCAAGAACCTCTCCCTGATATGACACTTAAAGATAAAATCCAGTGGCATTATGAATGAGAGGTGTTGCTCACAGTCCATCTTTCACAACATACAATGGCAGGTCCTAAATCCAAATAGATGAACAAAAAGTTTAATTAAGGAAACTGAATCGCTAAATTAAACTCTCAAGCTGCCAGAGATATACATGTGCAGGTTTAATGATGACTGACAACTTGAGTATTAAGACACGACAACCAAATCTTCCATATTTTTGTTTTCTTTCCACACATCAGGCATTTCCTCTGATCAGTCTTCTGAATATTCAATATAATCATTTTCTGTTTGTGTTTCTTCTCGAATCTCTGAAATTTCTGGAATGTCATATAATTTCAAAACTTCTTTATAAAGAAGAAAATCATGCAGGCAGGCTGGAAGTGGTAACTGTCGAATAAATTTATCAGAACGAAGGTATTCACTTTTTAGTATTGATCGTATCTTTAAACGACTGAGGTGTGTCAACGAAGGAATATCGTCTAAATTGGAACAGAAAATCAATAAGTAATCATGAAAAATATATCAAAAATGTATCAAGATTATCATAAACACTTAGTACAGCTCTGTGCTATGTCTCATCCTTGGAGGGATTTTAGCTGAAACCTCCAGTACTTGCTTTCTCTTTCTGCAAGAATGCATCAATGTAGCAGTTATCAGATATTAACACATAGTTACCATTTGCAGCCGTATTATTTCATGATGTTTGCTTCTTTTCCTAACCCCTTCTGATACATAAGCTCTGCAAGGATGATGGTTATTATCAAGTTCTATTTTCATTATATAATAGATGCTCAGGAGTAAAATTCTGAAAAAGTGGTTATTTAGCTTTAGTGTCAGTTTAGTGTCAACATATTTATTAGTCACTCTTAACATGCAGGATTTAAATTCTCTAGATCCTGGGTGCCAGTTGGAGAAGCTTTCCAAAGAAATACTGTCCCTATGCTTTTGTCCATTACCTGCTCTTTGGTTCCACATTAGGAATTCCTCATGCTCACTTGTGTAATAATGCTGTAAAGATCAGAAGATCCAAAGCTAATCTCAGTTGAAAGAAAAACTGGAATGCTATTAAAGGCCTCAGCATCTCTGGGGAGTCTAAGTGGAAAGGAAACAAAAAATCATCCCGCTCCTGATGACTCTCCAATGATGCCCTGCTGGAAAGAGCTCATGTGTGAACAACATCCAAGGAGAAGTTTAACTTTGTGGTGCCCACAACATTCATTGTTGGGCTTTCACATGAAGAATAAACACTGGCATGTTACAAGCAGCCACCCAGGATCTAAGAAACATCACTACATGTAGGAGGCAATACCTTGAGGATAGAGGGGGAGAAAATCAGCAACAAAAAAATCCTGCCAAATACAGTTCTAAAGTAGGGATCATAAAAGCTATAACTGAAAGCAACATAAAGTGAATAACACCACTTCAGAACTGAACATCCACTACAATCATGCAAGATGTGTCGAGTGAAGGTCTAAAAGTCAGGTGGCAATTTCGATGGCACTCAATTTTTTGACAGATCATTCAAAATTTAGCATTATTATGCAAATGTTCTACACAGTGATTAATTCAACTGTGCTTGCATTGCTGGCACAGATTTTTTAAAAATAATTTTTAACATTAAATCACCATGCAAATTTCAAACAAGGAGTAACTAACTAATGGAGGTCTTCAAGATTATGAAAAGGTTCAACAGGTTTGTCATAGAGAAGGTGTTTGACTTGGGGGTGAGGCCAAACCTTGGGACCATATCCAATAGGAAATTCAGGACTATTTTTTTTAAAGAGTGGCTAGAATATGGAACTCAATGCCACAGGGAGTAATTGCAGAGAATAGTACAGATGCAATCAAGGGAATCTGGATAAACACAGTGGGAGAAAGGAAGTTAAGGATATGTTGATATGGTGAGAAGAGGAGGAATGGGAGGTGCTGTACATGGGGCATTAACACCAGCAAAGATCTGTTGGGCTGAGCAGCCTGTTTCTTTGCTGTAAATATTTTGTAATTAAAATGAAATCACTATGTATTTAATGGTAGTCAAAGCAGCTTCATAACGTCAGTAACTAAGAGGTTGTGTGCATTAGGGGAAATAGCCATTCATTTTTTGCAGCATTTGCTGAAGCTGTGAGTGAGATTTATACCCAGAGTCATCGCATTCATTATTTAAAATTATTGCAACACCACGCGATATACAATGCACAGTCGCTATAACACACAAAGTATTAATGATCCATGTATTTTGCATCTCAGCACAAAATTTAATTCACAACTGACTTCATTCTGATGCGTCAGTAATTATTATTCTCCAAAATCTCAGCACACAAGAGTACAGTTGCTATGGAACCAGTCATGCAGAGGTAAAAGACGAGTAGAAGCATATTCAGAAACCTCTGAAATGTGCGTCAAAAACCAGAATATGAAGTAAATAATTTTGTGACCAGCAAAATCTCATCCAACTTAGCTGCTACTTTGTAAGAAGCTTTGAAAACAGCTAGAAGTGAAATTTAGTTTTGTCAAAACTAGAGAAATGAGAAATCCATGAGAAGAAACACAATACCTGGCCAGTCTAGTTAAGTTTCTGGTCAATGATAGGCCCCCAGGATGTTGATGGTGGGATATTCATTGAAGTGGGATAAATGAAATGCTTTATTAAGATTGATATTAAATTGTGCATTAATAGTTTTAGAATATACAAATGTAGTTATGAGAGGTCTTTCTAGGCATGATGGGAAATTTAGTCAGTACTATGGGCATGATGGGGTCCTTGGCCAAGAATAGTTCGAGGCAGCTAGTCCAGCAGTTCTAACAATAACAGCTTTCACAGACATTCATTGCTGAACAGAGCCAGGAGGAGATAAAGGGGAGTTGAAGGCCTTCCCAAGAATAAGGGCTGAGATAATGGGAACATCTGCTGATCGAATAGCATGGTTAGTTAAGAAATTAATAAGAAACATTGTGATGAAAACTAGGAAGATAAAAATTATAAATGTATGCTACAAAGCCTGTATCAGAGAGAGAAGCACCATGGCAAGCTGTGATTCTCTCTCTCCAGCATATGCTTAAGTAAAGCCTTTACTTTCTTGAAAGCTCACAAATTCAGTGGTTATTTTTACCACAACAATTGGCGTAGTCAGCAGGACCCTTGGAATATTGGTCAATGGCACCAGATCGAATGTTGGCAGCAGAGGACGGGTGAATATGTTCATTTACCACTCATTAGATAAGGCAGTTGGCATTTTAAACAGGGAGCCATTGGGCCAGTTTGAGGATCAGAACCAGAGTACGGGTCTAAGAGTGGAGTAACTAAAGATATTGTGGCACCACAATTGCAGTTTGGCTCCTTGGGTAAACAAGAAGTGAATATTATAATTGTTCTCAGAGTAAACTAAAGACATGATGAACGACTATCGGGTAAAACAGGCAGGAATGCTTCAAGCCCACTAACTAGTGAGAACCAGCAGGGTAAAGCGGGCAGGACCGCTTCCTAACCGGCAGGGTAAAGCGGGCAGGACCGCTTCCTAACCGGCAGGGTAAAGCGGGCAGGACCGCTTCCTAACCGGCAGGGTAAAGCGGGCAGGACCGCTTCCTAACCGGCAGGGTAAAGCGGGCAGGACCGCTTCCTAACCGGCAGGGTAAAGCGGGCAGGACCGCTTCCTAACCGGCAGGGTAAAGCGGGCAGGACCGCTTCCTAACCGGCAGGGTAAAGCGGGCAGGACCGCTTCCTAACCGGCAGGGTAAAGCGGGCAGGACCGCTTCCTAACCGGCAGGGTAAAGCGGGCAGGACCGCTTCCTAACCGGCAGGGTAAAGCGGGCAGGACCGCTTCCTAACCGGCAGGGTAAAGCGGGCAGGACCGCTTCCTAACCGGCAGGGTAAAGCGGGCAGGACCGCTTCCTAACCGGCAGGGTAAAGCGGGCAGGACCGCTTCCTAACCGGCAGGGTAAAGCGGGCAGGACCGCTTCCCAACCGGCAGGGTAAAGCGGGCAGGACCGCTTCCCAACCGGCAGGGTAATACGGGCAGGACCGCTTCCCAACCGGCAGGGTAATACGGGCAGGACCGCTTCCCAACCGGCAGGACCGCTTCCCAACCGGCAGGGTAATACAGGCAGGACCGCTTCCCAACCGGCAGGGTAATACGGGCCGGACCGCTTCCAAACCGGCAGGGTAATACGGGCAGGACCGCTTCCCAACCGGCAGGGTAAAGCGGGCAGGACCGCTTCCCAACCGGCAGGGTAAAGCGGGCAGGACCGCTTCCCAACCGGCAGGGTAAAGCGGGCAGGACCGCTTCCTAACCGGCAGGGTAAAGCGGGCAGGACCGCTTCCTAACTGGCAGGGTAATATGGGCAGGACCGCTTCCTAACCGGCAGGGTAATACGGACAGGACCGCTTCCTAACCGGCAGGGTAATACGGGCAGGACCGCTTCCTAACCGGCAGGGTAATACGGGCAGCACTGCTTCCTAACCGGCAGGGTAAAACGGGTAGGACCGCTTCCTAACCGGCAGGACCGCTTCCTAAATGGTAGCGGTCAAACTAGAAACATAACATCAGCCATGACAGATAAGAGTTTAGGCTGGGGACCCAAAGGGTCACTCAGTGAATTTTTTAAAAAGATAAAATAAATTGATGTAAGTCACTAAAGCTTTTGTTCTGGGGAGGAGGAGAGAGAGGGGTACCCCTAGGGGAGTTAATCAGCAGGCAGGGACAGAGGAAATGTGAGCTTCAGTTGTTTTGATTGTTGCTGTAGATGAAATTCTAAAATCTGTTTTCTCCCCCCAATGCTGCTTGAAGTTTTGTTTGGAGTATGAAAGTTTTAAGTTGTTAATGTAAATGTTATAAGAATGGAAATACACATTTCTTTATGTTTGTGTTTTTGTGTGCAGTGAAGAATGTGTGTGAGAGCTTTAATGTGTTGTCATGTTTGTACGTGTGGAGTTTCAACAGTTTGAGTTAAAAGCCTCATAAGGAGGATTGAGAGTCGGGGTAAAGTACAATGAAACAAACCAATGTTGTTATAAGGTTAGAATTGAGATTTCTGGCCTAAAATCACAATTCAAAGATTTTCTAAAGGAGATATAGTAGATTTTAAACTATCAGGGAGTTAACTCTTAGCACCAGCAGCTTCAGCTTTCAGACTGTTGAATTAATCCATTTTGCCTCAAGCAGAACGGATCCTTGTGCTTTTATTTAGAAATAAATGCAAATGTAACAAGATTTCTAGCAGCTTCAAGAATCTGAGAATTCATTTGGAGGTTTTCAATGCCACAGCATAGCCATGGTTTAGAGGCTCGACTTTACCTTTTTTTAAAAAAAGACCTGACTCATTCAGGCCAACCGTTATCTTCTGTTTGGAAACAGGAGATCTAATGTGAACACACTGAACAATGAATATCAGACATTTTGAGCAAGTTATTTTGGGAAACTATGATGTCATCTAAGTGAATGACTAAAAGGTTAAACAGGAATAAGAAATTAGAGGAAACTAGCGAGAAATGTAAAAAACAGATAGCAAGAGCTTCTTTAGGTACTTAAAAACGACAAGAGTAAGTAAAGTGAACATTGGTCTTCTAGAGAGTGACAGTGGGGAGTTAACAGTAAACGTTAACGAAATGGCGGATGAAATGAACAAATATTTTGCTTCTGTCTTTATAGAGGATATAAAAAACATGCCAATAATAGCCGTAAATCAAGAGTTGGAAGGGAACTTAAGAAACAGGAGGAGAAAGCCATTCAACCCCTCGAGATCATGGCTGATCTGCCCCAAGCCTCAACTCCCCTTGCGTGCCAGCTCCTCATAGCCCTCAATTCCCCGATATTTCAAAAAATTATCTACCTCCTCTTTAAATACTTTGTGATCCAGCATCCACAACTCTCTGGCTTAGAGAATTCTAGACATTCACTACCTTCAGAGAAATTCCTTTGCAACTCAGTTTTAAATGAGCATCCCTTTATTCTGTGACTATGTCCCCTAGTTCGAGATTCCACCACTACCCTAACAAGCCCCCTTAGAATCTTGTACGTTCCAATAAGAGCACCCCTCATTCTTCTAAACTCTAATGAATAAAGGCCTAACCTGTTTAGCCGTTCTTGATAAGTCAACCCCTTCATCCCAGAAATCAGCCTGGTGAATCTCTTTTGAACTGCCTCAAATGCCAGTAAATCCTTTCTTAAATACGGGGCCAAAACCGTACACAGTACTCCAGGTGTGGCCCCACCAACACGCTGTACGGCTGTAACAAGATTTCCCTATTTTTAAATTCCAACCCTCTGATAACAGGCCAAAATTCCATTTGCCTTCTTAATTACTTGCTGCATCTGCATGCAAACTTTTTGTGTTTCATGCACAAGAACACCCAGATCCCTCTGTGCTGCACTTTTTTGGAGTCTCTCTCCATTTAAATAAAAGTCTGCATTTTGATTCTCTCTACCAAAGTGCATGACCTCAAAGTTTCCGACAGTAAACTCCAACTGCTAAGTTTTTGCCCACTCACTCAACCTATCTATAATCCCCTTGCAGATTCCTTATGTCCTCATCACAACATGCCCTCCTACCTATTCTTGTATCTTTAGCAAATTTGGCTACATTACACTCTGCCATCCTCCAAGTCATTAATACAGATAGTAAATAATTGAGGCCCTAGGATTGATCCTTGTGGCACTCCACTAGGTACGTCTTTCCAACCTGAAAAAGACCCATTAATCCCAACTCTCTGTCTTCCATGTGTTAACCAATCCTCAATCCATGCTAATACATTATGCCTCATACCGTGAGCTCCTACCTTGTGCAATAACCTTTTATGTGGCACCTTACCAAATGCCTTCTGGAAATCCAAATACACTACATCTACCGGTTCCTTTTTATCAATTCTGTTTGTTATATCCTCAAAGAACTCTAGCAAATTTGTCAAACATGATTTCCCTTTCACAGTTGACTCTGTTTGATTGCATTAAGCGTTACTAAACCTGCTATTTCTTCCTTAATAATGGACTCTAGCATTTTCTCAACTACAGATGTTAGGCTGACTGGCCGTTTCCTGCTTTTTGTTTCCCTCCCTTCTTGAACAGGGGTGTCACATTAGAAGGTGCTAGCATAGATCATTAAGGAGGTTATAGTTGGGCACTTAGAAAAACACTAGATAACTGGGAAAGATTCAGCATGGTTTTATGAAAGGGAAATCATGTTTAACCAATTTACTGGAGTTCCTTGAAGGAGTAATTTGTACTGCGGATAAAGAGGAGCCATGCTGTACTTAGATTTCTAGAAGGCATTTGAGAAAGTTATTGCGGAAAATAAAAGCTCATGGTGTAGGGGGTAACATATTAGCATGGATAGATGATTGGCTGGCTGGCAGAAAGCAGAGTATACAGAAATGGGTTTTTTTCTGCTTGGCAGGATGTGACAAGTGGAGTCCCGCAGGGGTCTGTGCTGGTGCCTCATCTTATAACAATTTATATCAATGACTTAGATGAAGGACTGAAGACATAGTAACTAAATTTGCAGATGACGCAAAGACAGATGGGAAAATTTGATGTGAAGAGGACATAAGGAGGTTACAGACAGATATAGATTGGTTGATTGCGTGGCAAAAGTCTGGTAGATGGAGTATAATGTGGGAAAATGTGAAGTTGTTCAATTTGGCAGGGAGAATAAAAAAAGCAGAGTATTACTTACATGGAGAAAGACTGCAGAATTCTGAGGTGCAGAAGGAGCTAGGTGTCCTTGTGCACGTTGCAAAAAGTTAGTATGAAGGTACAACAAGTAATTAAGACCTTTGGAAATCTATCCTTTATTACGAGAGGAATTGAACATAAAAGTAAGGATGTTATGCTTCAGTTATACAGGGCATTGGTGAGACCACATCTCAAATACTATTCCGTTTTGGTCTCCTTATTTAAGGAAGGATGTAATTGCTTTGGAGGCGGTTCAGAGGAAGTTTACTAGATTAATACCTGGAATGAGTGGGTTGTGTTATGAGGATAGGTTGGACAAGCTGAGCATTTTTCCACTGGAGTGCAGAAGAGTGAGAGGTGACTTGATTGAAGTATAAGATCCTGATTGGTCTCAAGGTGGATGCAGAAATGATGTTTCCTCTTGTGGGTGAGTCCACAACTAGGGGGCATTGTTTTAAAATTAGGGGGCACCCTTTGAAGGGCAGAGATGAGAAGGATTTTTTTTTCCCCCGAGGGTTGAGGGACTTTGGAACACTCTGCCTTAAACCTCAAAGGCAGTGGAGGCAGGATCACTGAATATCTTTAAGGCTGTGGCAGATATATTCTTATATAAAAGCAAAAAACTGCAGATGCTGGAAATCCAAAACAAAAATAAGAATACCTGGAAAAACTCAGCAGGTCAGACAGCAGCTGCGGAGAGGAACACAGTTAACGTTTCGAGTCCATATGGCTCTTCAACAGAAGTAAGGAAAAATAGAAGAGCAGTGAAATATAAGCTGGTTTAAGGTGGGGTGGGACAAGTAGAGCTGGATAGAGGGCCAGCGATAGGTGAAGATTGCCAAAAGATGTCATAGACAAAAGGACAAAGAGGTGTTGACGGTGGTGATATTAGCTAATAAATGTGCTAATGGATGACATTAAGGGTAGAATGCAGGACGAGCAAGGTACAGATAGCCCTAGTGGGAGTGGGGTGGGGGGAAGGGATCCAAATAGGCTAAAAGGTAGATATAAAACAATGGATGGAAATACATTTAAAAATAATGGAAATAGGTGGGAAAAGAAAAATCTATATAAATTATTGGAAAAAAGGGGGATTGGAAAGGGGGTGGGGATGGAAGAGAGAGTTCATGATCTAAAGTTGTTGAACTCAATATTCAGCCTGGAAGGCTGTAAAGTGCCAAGTCGGAAGATGAGGTGCTGTTCCTCCAGTTTGCATTGAGCTTCACCGGAACACTGCAGCAGGCCAAGGATGGACACGTGGGCATGAGAGCAGGGTGCAGTGTTGAAATAGCAAGCGACAGGGAGGTCTGGGTCATGCTTGCGGAAAGACCGAAGGTGTTCCGCAAAGCGGTCACCCAGTCTGCGTTTGGTGTCTCCAATGTAGAGGCGGTGAAGGAACTGAGAAAGTGGGATGGAGTCCTTACAGGAAGTGGGGTGTGAGGAGCTGTAGTCAAGGTAGCTGTGGGAGTCAATAGGCTTGTAATGAATATTGGTGGACAGTCTATCACCAGACATTGAGACAGAGAAGTCAGGGAACGGAAGGGAAGTGTCAGAGGTGGACCATGTGATGGAGGGTTGGAAATTGGAAGCAAAATTAATAAATTTTTCCAGTCCAGATGAGAGCATGAAGCAGCAGTCATTGATGTATCGGAGAAAGAGTTGTGGGAGGGGGGCCGGAGTATGATTGGAACAAGGAATGTTTCACATACCCCATAAAAAGACAGGCATAACTGGGGCCCATGCGGGTACCCATAGCCACACCTTTTATTTGGAGGAAGTGAGAGGAGTTTAAGGAGAAATTGTTCAGTGTGAGAACAAGTTCAGCCAGACGGAAGAGAGTGGTAGTGGACGGGGATTGTTCAGGCCTCTATTCGAGGAAGAAGCGGAAAGCCCTCAGACCATCCCACTCGGGGATGGAGGTGTAGAGGGATTGGATGTCTATGGTGAAGAGGCGGCGGTTGGGGCCAGGGAACTGGAAATTGTTGATTTAAGTAGTGTGTCAGAGGAATCGTGGATGTAGGTGGGAAGGGACTGGACAAGGGGAGAGAGAATGGAGTCAAGACAGCAAGAAATGAGTTCTGTGGGGCAGGAACAGGCTGACACCTGATATATATTCTTGTTAGGCAAAGGAATCAAAGGTTATTGGGAGTAGATGGGAATGTGGAATTAGAAATGCAAACAGATCAGCCATGATCTTGATGCATGGGGGAGCAGGCTCAGGAGGCCAAATGACCTACTTCTGCTCCCATTTTTATGTTCACATAAAGAATGTGTGTTCAGAAACACGTGGGACTTTTAATCCGGATACAAATTCACACATGAGAAAGGGGTACTTTTAATTTTCATAGTGTAGATTTCATTTCTTACAAAGTTTAAAGATCTGAGGTTTGGTTCCCAATAAAGTTCTCAAAGAGGAAATAGGATTTTTATTTTAAGAGGTTTGACAACAATTGACACTTGTTCAAAATGTTGCAAGTTTCTGTGCTGAAAAAGAGTGTTTAAAATATACTTGTAAGTCTGTTCCCAAAGCCTGAAATCTTGATGTTTGACAGAAATTCAATTTGTGGCAAAGTAACAGAAGGACTTTTGTTTTCGGAAGAAATAAATTGAGCAATAACAAACCTGTCAGCTCAACAAAACTGCTATCCAAATCTGGTATAATTTTAAAATGAAAAAAATGTCAGGCACGATCTAGTGGGTTACTTTTGGGAAAATAAAATGTTACTGGGGGCAAAAAGACAAGCAAAAGATGTTAATGTCTGACTTAAGGTTTAAAATATTATGAGAATATTTTATTGGGTGAAAAGTCTCTCCAGACAACCTGAACGAGGTATTGCATGTGTAAAATGGCATGAGGAAATGATTAAGGGTAGGAGGTAAAGTTTGGGAAAAAGGACACAACATACAAACTTAAGAGAACTGAATTTGATAATCTGGCCATCACCAGAGACATTGGAGCCATATAGGGGAAGAGGAACAAAGATCTAGGAGTGGAGACCCCCTTTTAAAGGAAATGGTTGAAATGGCCTAAAGAGTAAGAAAACAGTTTTAATCGATCAAGGCAATAGAGAAACTGACTTTAAGAGAATCTATCGACGATCATGGTCAGAGGGAGTAAAAAGCCGAAGTAAAAAGCACAAGAATCTCTGTTCAAGACCATTGAAGGGTAAGTCGAAATAATATTTAACAATAATTATCCACAGGTAAAGGGAGAAAAAGAATAGTTGCATGTATTACTGACCATATTAATGCGCAAGCGAGCTACAAGTAGGACCACAGGATTAACACTATGATGACAGGCAGAGTTATGCACCTCCCAGAGAGAACCACCACTGGAAGTGAAGATATTAGGCCATTGAAAGATAGGTTAAGAAGGTGCATTGTAGAGTTGTGTCAACAGCTTAAGGAATTGAGGTCCGAGGTAGGGCAGCAGCAGGAGGTATCAGACCAGTAAAGAAGTGAGGGGGAGCAGCACCCCAAGCACTTGCTACAAATGAGGAATAAGGTAATGTTTAAGGGGCACTGAAACCACCGGGATCTACCCTACAATGGCAAGGACCTTACTGGATAATGATGATTAATGATACTTGTGTATGTTTGGGAACATTGGTCACAGGTGAAACCTTATAGCTCTCAGTTTCTGTCAGCAGGAAAACAACCAGCAGCTCACTTAACTAGTTTGTTTCAGACAAATCCTCAGAGCAATGGCAATCTAGAGGACAGCAGCAGCAGCCAACACATCCTTAACAATAACAATCGCATGGGAGGCGCCCTCTGTGAACATCAATAAATCCACCTGTCTGCAGCCAGGATAGTACGTACTGCTACCTAAAGGAGGGAGCAAAGAGTGGTCAAGGAAACCAAGTGTTTGGATTTCTGATAGAGTCACTACCAACAGTCAGTGTGTTATTCAAGTTGTGTTATCAGGAAGGGTGACAATGGGACACAAGTAACACTGCCCAGACCCAGTACCACATTCTACCTACCAATTCCATGGTGCTCTTGCAATGGCACAGTGGCTTCCTGGCTGCTCAAACCTGAAGGATGTGTCAAAGCCTCTTTGCTGGTAGCACATCACCAAATCCGATCACCCACACTGATGGTGTAGATTAAATATGACAGGTGTGCAAAGCATTTACGGCCTGGTTTCTGGGCTGGGTATATATTATTTAACATGCAAGAAAACTTGGAATGGTGGTATTAATATCTTAAAGGTTAAGACTACTGTGAATATTACAGATGGATGGGTGAATCTTCCCCAATTTGTTTGGGAACCAGGATTGGTGGGGCAATATCGTCAAGAACAATGTATAGATGTTGTTAATTGGCTTGGTTGTGGCGTTTTAATCTGTCAATTTATAGGTATAAGCAACTCACTTATGTGCCCAGCCACCAGGTCACCGCCTCTGGATGGGATAGTCAAAATCAGGAAACCCAAAGTGGTATTACATGATGTTACGATGGTGACCTTAGAAGTGACTTATAATTTGACCAGGTTCATCCCTACTAGCAGGTTGTGGCGATGACGCAGAATCCACTAGCTGGACGAAACAAAAATTACAACGTTTGACCTAGGATTACAAGGCCTGCACAACCCTGGGAATTCAGAATATCAGGAAAGGGAGAAGAAAGAGAAGTTTCTTGGCGATGTGGAGGGTTTGTTTAGAAGAGCCAACTGAGCCCTGAATGCATTGCAAATCTCCAGGTGTGTGGGGGAGGAGGGAGAGAGAGAGAGAGCGTGTGCGAGAGAGCACGAGCGAGAGAAAGAGAGAGAGAGAGAGAGAGAGAAACCAAGGACCCATCATGCCTATAGTATTGATTAAATTTCCCATCATGCCTAGAAAGACCTCTCGTAACCACATTTGTCTGTTCTAAAGCTATCAATCTACAACTTAATATCAATCTTAATAAAATCATTTAATTTATCCCACTTCATCAATAATGCTAATACTACTGAATATCAAGGGGAGATGCTTAGACTCTCTCTTGTTGGAGATGATCATTGCCTGGCACTTGTGTGGTATGAATGTGACTTGCCAATAAACAGCCCAAGCCTGAATGTTGTCCAGGTGTTGCTGCATGTGGACACAAACTCCTCAGCATCTGAGGAGGTGCAAATGGAACATAACTTTGTACGATCATCAACAAACACCCCCGCTTGTGACCTCATGGTAGATAGATAGTCATTGATAAGCAGCTGAAGATTGTTGGGCCTAGGTAACTGCCCTGAGGGGTTCCTGCAGCAATATTCTGGGGCCGAGATGATTCATCTCAATAAAGCCACAACCTGGCTTTGTACAAGACGTGAATTCAGTCAGTGGAGTGTTTTTCCTCCCACACTCATCAAGCAGTATCATGCTCTGTTACCCACCAGGCAGGACTACACCACCTCACCTAATGTGACACTTCTACACCATTCTCCATTGAGCATATCAGCCCATTATTTAGCAGTATATTTGTCCTTGCAACAGCTCCTACTCCACCGCCAAACATTATTTCAATAACCTTCGCCTTCCAACTGAGCAGGCCTTCATACCTTCCCACATTCCTTCTCCCATTCCCACTTTGGCCACTGGTCTTTCATCCATCACCTGCTCACCCTCATTTATTGCCCTTTCCACATCAAGCTGAAATTTAGCCACTAAGGTGCCCCCATCCATCCATTAACACCAGTCCTGGCTCACGCACCCACCCTCACTGATTTCTCCCACAACCCTCCCATCAGCAACAATTTTGTCATTGCCATCTTGCCCAGTGAGCAAGTCAGTGGATCAATCTGGATTTGCTACCACCCTTCTGTGCTCATTGAACAACACTTCCCACCAACTTCTAGCAGATGGCCCCAGGAGGCCAAGAAGTGTTCCAATCCCTCCCACTTTTCATTCAATCATCTTCCATCCAGTTTTCCTTCTCCTGTCCCCTTCCTCTTCCCTCCCTGTCCCCAAGATTGTTATCTCTCGAAAGAACAGAGGTTGTTTATAAGTTCTGGTTTATTTTCTAATATGTAATGCAAACGTGAATGCTTTCAGTTATAATTCATATTAAATGATAACTGAAGCACACAGCAATCAAAAGAAAGCGGACCAAGAAACAGGTAGCATTTGAGGCATTTACAATGATGAAAACCACGAGGTAAAAATTGTATAAAACACTTGTGCTCCAGCAAATAGAAAGTTTGAACAAATTATGAGTCAAAAAAGACAGCAATTTTGAGATAAACAAATGCAAATAAACATGTTTAAAACCATGAAGGGAGAATAAAAAACAGCTCGACAAGATCAAGAGGATTCAACACAGAGATAAAAACAAAAAACTGCGGATGCTGGAAATCCAAAACAAAAACAGAATTACCTGGAAAAACTCAGCAGGTCTGGCAGCATCGGCGGAGAAGAAAAGAGTTGACGTTTCTGTTGAAGGGTCATGAGGACTCGAAACGTCAACTCTTTTCTTCTCTGCAGATGCTGCCAGACCTGCTGAGTTTTTCCAGGTAATTCTGTTTTTGTTCAAGAGGATTCAACACAGACAAAAGCAATAAGCGCAGTGGGAGTTGTATAATAGGTTGGCGTATCTCAAATAGAAACTTTTTCCAAAAACAATATTTATGATTGTTCTAAATTTAGCGACCTCAGTTCTCAGTAAGAATCTGTGTCTAACTAAAGTCACAGCAGCTCAACTACATGTCACCAATTTGCACTTAGAAAGCTTACATACCAAAATATTTCTGGTGAACCCAAGTGGAGTTTGCTCTGCGACAGAAAAGAATCTGTCCCACAACCGAAGGAAGTCTCTTCCAGTTTGTAAACTCAAGTGTAAAGTTAAGCATGTTATCATTGGCAGTATTCAACCTGCAGAGCAAAAAACAAATGATACATAAATAGAAAATCTTCAAATGCTCAAAATCTAAATAGAAACAGAAAATGATAGAATTACATAGTAGGTCAGTCAGCATTTGCAAAGCAGCTCTACTGCTATTGATGAGTGGTACACCACAAAAATATAACTTCTCTGTCAAGAAAATGGATTGGGCCTGTGTATTTTCAGTACATTGCTCTTATAAACAACAAAATCATGCCCAAATGAATTCTTCTGTTCCAAGCAATTCAAATCCATACATAATGTTGAAGTCTGAGAACTACATGATAATTGTGTCAATAAAAATCGGGATTGCACCTCAGAAGCAAAAATTAGTTAGACCAAATTACTATTGGTGCCCTTCAAGCGAGAATGAGAATAACTGCATTGTTCAAAGTTTGAATCTGTTGATATGTCAAATGGATTGGACTCGCCTGCACCAAACTTCTGGAGATCTACACTGACCAACCAGTTTCCTGGGCGCACTGCCTCAATTGTCCAAGACAATGCTTCCATTTTGAATTTCCCTTTAAGACATGTGAAATGTCTGAGATGCATAGAAATTCAGGCTCAGAACAGAACTATGCAAAGTTGTAGATCATGATGAGGATAATCATCATCTTAAGGATGACGGATGGGATGGTGATTGGGCAGAAGTATGGCAGGTAGAGTTCAATGAAAAGTGTGAAGTGATAGACTTTCCGAGGGCAAACATTATACTATAAGTGGTACAATTTTGAAAATTGTAGGTGAGGAGAGAGATCTTGGTGTCCATATAGGACAAGATAAGATAGTTAAAAAGGCTTATGGGTTATCTGGGTTTATAAATAGAGGAATAGAACATAAAAGCAAAGATGTCACGCTAGAACTTTATAAATCACTAATTAGGCCTCAGCTAGAGTGTTGTGGACAATTTTGGGAACCATATCAGGAAGGGTATAAAGGCCTTAGAAAAGGGAACAGAGGAAGTTTACCAGGATGTTACTAGGGATGAGACACTTCAGTCATGGGGTGAAGTTGTAAGCGTTCAAACTATTTTTCTTGGAACAGGAAAGGTTACAAATGACCTAATAGAAGTTTCCAAGATGCTAATGAGAGGCTTTGATAGAGCAACTAAAGAAAAAAAATCCAAGGGGGTCAATAACTAAAGGTCATAGATTCAAAATCATTGGAAAAAAGATATGGAAAGGGGAGATAAAGAGAAATCTTTTCACTCAGAGATGTCAGGATCAAGAATGCTCTACCTGAAAAGGTGGTAGAAGCTAAATCCATATATAATTGTAAAAGGGAGCTGGACAGATCTTTGAGGATGAGGAATGTACAAGACTATGGACAAAGAGCCAGCAGAGACATAACAGGCCAAATGGCTTACATCTGTGCTGTAAACTTCCATGAAATGGAATCTTCTCTTCAAGCAATAGGGAGTAATCTGTTAATCTTGACCTTCAGTGTGAGCACTAACTACATATCAAATTACTGGACTAGAAAATATCACAACTAGCTGGAAGGACCGACTTGGATGCAAGGATGTAATCCCTGACGATGGCATCCCTTAATCAAACATCTAAAGTGATCTCCTTCCACTTTGTTCCAAAAAATATACAGATGAGGGGAAGAATATTCACTGTTCGTTATGTTTGCTTGGATCAACACCAAAGGTGTTCCTTCTAATGTAAAATTGCTGATACTAAGCTGATGCATTGAACAAGCGCTGGTACAAAACAAAGTGCCTTCCCCAAGCCCTTTCTAGAGTTGAAGTCATTGAACCCACCTGGTGCTGAACAGAGGTTTTAGACAGCATTGTGTTTTCTGGGAGGGTGAAACCTCCTCCCTTTTCAGTAAAACCAGCTCAGATACCTGAAATTGGTCTCATTTGGTGTCGAATTGAGAGCCATGGCAGATTTTTCACACCACATCATTTTCTGACAAGAGGCATCAGTGACAATGTTCGCTGGTATAAAACAGAGTAAGCATTGGGCTACACTTCATACAGAAGTAAAGCCTGATAAACAGCCAGGGATCTCTTTCAAAAAGCAGTGAGCAAAGTTAAGGATGATATTGGAAATCAAATTTTCATTACACATGCAATGTGAACAGAGTCAATTTTTGTAATTAAAGGATAGACCAAATGCACCTTTGCTACAAATGAAAATTTTGCACACAAAGAAGAACAGAAAAGATTGAGATGACACAACAACAAATGTCATCCTGCCCAGGGAGGTCACCCTCTTTTCCAAGGAATACTGCACCAACTTTTGAATAATGTAGAAATTAATATATTTGATCATACTATTTTAGTAAGAAGTTAAAATTATAGGTGTTATTTATAATATTTAAAAAGGTCTACCAACTTTGTGGTGGCCAAAGAGTTTTTGCATGAAGGGCTCATTTTAAAAGAGCTCAAATGGATAGCCATAAAGTATATGTTCCAGTTTTATCAGCAACAGGCTCTTGGCCTTTTGGGTTAAACAAAATAATCAGTCATACTAATGCTTGAAAAAACAAGGAAATGAGTTTCCTAGTGATAGATTATATTACATTGCACCAATTCACGCAACAGTGAACTTGCCTTACAATTGTAGACAGGCAGATTTACTACTGGACAACACATCAGTAACAAACAAACTCAATGATTACCTTTTATGATAATACCTTGAAATACCTGACAAATAATCAACCAAATACATTGTTGGCATTTACTTTCTATTAAAGTGCTGCTTTATTTCATCATGAACAAAATTACCTCCAAATTGGAAGCACTCAGTCAGATTTATAATGTACAACCTTCCTAATGAAATCTTATCATTGGAAGAAAATAAAAGCGAAAAGATTTGAATTTTAATTAGATGATAATATTTATTATAGTCATTAATCATTTTTTCAACTAAATATCTACTGTTTTTGAGTTTAAGCATGATTAGCTGAAGAGTCATTACATGCAAAAAGCAGATTTCACTATTTATAAAGGGCAGGAGCAGATATTTGTCTTTAATGAATATATCAGTAGAGAATAGATCAGTGTTTGTTATCTGCTGCTGTCATGAAGCGAGCAAAAACATTTGCTATTTTTGAAATAATTTATTCAAAGAGGGATAATCAAACAACTATTAAGTACAAAACAAAAACAGAAAAACTCAGCAGGTCTGGCAGCATCGGCAGAGAAGAAAAGAGTTGACGTTTCGAGTCCTCATGACCCTTCAACAGAACTGAGTAATATTAGGAGAGGGGTGAAATATAAGCTGGTTTAAGATGGGGGAGGGGTGGAGGGAGAGAAGTGGAGGTGGTGGGGTGGGCGGGGGGGGGGGGGTTGCTGTGCAGTTGTAGGGACAAGCAAGCAGTGATAGGAGCAGATAATCAAAAGATGCCAGACAAAAGAACAAAGGAGGTGTTGAAGGTGGTGTTATTATCTAAACGAATGTGCTAATTAAGAATGGATGGCAGGACACACAAGGTACAGCTCTAGTGGGAGTGGGGTGGAAAGTCTAACAGGGCATAAAAGGTATAGATTTAAAAATAATGGAAATAGGTGGGAAAAGAAAAATCTATACAAATTATAGAAAAAAACAAAAGGAAGGGGGAAGAAACGGAAAGGGGGTGGGGATAGAGGAGGGAGGTCAAGATCTAAAGTTGTTGAATTCAATATTCAGTCCGGAAGGCTGTAAAGCTCCTAGTCGGAAGATGAGGTGCTGTTCCTCCAGTTTGCGTTGGGCTTCACTGGAACAATGCAGCAAGCCAAGGACAGACATGTGGGCAAGAGAGCAGGGTGGAGTGTTAAAGTGGCAAGCGACAGGGAGGCTTGGGTCTTTCTTACAGACAGCAGGTGTTCTGCAAAGCGGTCGCCCAGTTTACGTTTGGTCTCTCCAATGTAGAGGAGACCGCATTGGGAGCAATGAATGCAGCAGACTAAGTTGGGGAAATGGAAATGAAATGCTGCTTCACTTGAAAGGAGTGTTTGGGCCCTTGGACAGTGAGGAGAGAGGAAGTGAAGGGGCAGGTGTTGCATCTTTTGCGTGGGCATGGGGAGGTGCCATAGATGGGGGTTGAGGAGTAGGGGCTGATGGAGGAGTGGACCAGGGTGTCCTGGAGGGAACGATCCCTAAGGAATGCCATCGGGGGGGGCGTGAAGGGAAGATTTGTTTGGTGATGGCATCATGCTGGAGTTGGCGGAAATGGCAGAGGATGATCCTTTGAATGTGGAGGCTGGTGGGGTGATAAGTGAATACATGGGGGACCCTATCATGTTTCTGAGAGGGAGGAGAAGGCGTGAGGGTGGATGTGCGGGAGATGGGCTGGACACGGTTGAGGGCCCTGTCAACCACCGTGGGTGGAAAACCTCGGTCAAAGAAGAAGGAGGACATGTCAGAGGAACTGTTTTTGAAGGTAGCATCATCAGAACAGATGCGACGGAGGCAAAGGAACTGAGAGAATGGGATGGAGTCCTTACAGGAAGCTGGGTGTGAGGAGCTGTAGTCGAGGTAGCTGTGGGAGTCGGTAGGCTTGTAATGGATATTGGTGGACAGTCTATCACCAGAAATTGAGACAGAGCTCAAGGAAGGGAAGGGAAGTATCAGAGATGGACTCATGTGAAAATGATGGAGGGGTGGAGATTGGAAGCAAAATTAATAAATTTTTCCAGGTCCCGACGAGAGCATGAAGCAGCACTGAAGTAATCACCGATGTACCGGAGAAAGAGTTGTGGGAGGGGGCCGGAGTAGGACTGAAACAGGGAATGTTCCACATACCCCATAAAGAGACAGGCATAGCTGGGGCCCATGCGGGTACCCACAACCACATCTTTTATTTGGAGGAAGTGAGAGGAGTTAAAGGAGAAATTGTTCAGTGTGAGAACAAGTTCAGCCAGACAAAGGAGAGTAGTGGTCGATGGGGATTGTTCAGGCCTCTGTTCGAGGAAGAAGCTAGGGGCCCTCAGACCATCCTGGTGGGGGATGGAGGTGTAGAGGGATTGGACGTCCATGGTGAAGAGGAAGCGGTCGGGGCCAGGGAACTGGAAATTGTTGATGTGACGTAAGGTGTCAGAGGAATCATGGATGTAGTGGAAAGGGACTGGACAAGGGGAGAGAAGGGAGTCAAGATAACGAGAAATGAGTTCCGTGGGGCTGGAACAGGCTGACACGATTGGTCTGCCAGGACAGTTCTGTTTGTGGATTTTGGGTAGGAGGTAGAAGCGAGCTGTCTGAGGTTGGGTGACTATCAGGTTGGAAGCTGTGGGAGGAAGATCTCCAGAGATGAGGTCAGTGACAGTCCTGGAAACAATGGCTTGATATTCAGTGGTGGGGTCATGGTCCTGGGAGAGGTAGGAGGAAGTGTCTGCGAGTTGACGCTCAGCCTCCGCGAGGTAGAGTTCAGTGCGCCAGACAACAACAGCACCACCCTTGTCAGCGGGTTTGATGACAATGTTGGGGTTGGACCTGAGAGAACGAAGTGCAGTAAGTTCAGAGAGAGAGAGATTAGAATGGGTGAGAGGAGCAGAGAAATTGAGACGACTAATGTCACGCCGACAGTTCTCAATGAAAAGATCAAGAGAAGGTAAGAATCCAGAGGGAGGGGTCCAGGTGGAGGGAGAATATTGGAGGTGGGTAAAAGGATCCGTTGAACGGGGAGAGGACTCCTTCCCAAAGAAGTGAGCACAGAGACGGAGACGGCAGAAGAAGAGTTCAGCATTGTGCCGAGCCCGAAATTCATTGAGGTGAGGGTGTAAGGGTATGAAACTAAGTCCTTTGCTGAGCACTGAACGTTCAGCGTCGGAGAGGGGAAGGTCAGGGGATATGATGAATACACGAATGGGGCTGGAATTAAAAGATGGGGTGGGGACGGAGGGACAGGCAGGGGTGGAGGGTCCTAGATGGGTGTTGGTGTCAATGAGTTGTTGGAGCTTGCGTTCCTTAGCACTTGACAGAAAGAGAAAATGTTTCTTGTTGAGGTGTCGGATGAGACGAAGAATAAAATGAAACTGGGGGCACGCGCAGCTTTGAAAAAGGTGCAGCGGCGCTGCTGGAGGGAGAGGTCGAGTGTGTTCATATGGCGGCGCATGGCACTGAGTGTGGATCTCAGAATGCGAAGGGAACAGCAGTCCAAGAAACATTTTATGTCCCGGAGATACCTGTAATCCTGGGTGGATTCGAAACAAGAGGGGTGGAATTTCAGTTGAAATCCACGTTGGGTAAGTCGGAGAGGGAGACAGTCACTGAGAAAGGAGATATGGCTGTGAAAGCGGGTTTTAGTAAACACCTTGTCAAACACCAGGAGAGAAATGGAAAGCAATGAAGGTGAACAAGGCAAAAGGGAGATACGGAAATCCTGTCGGAGAGAGGAACAGTACTTCTAAAAGGTAGGCATTTCTTGAAGAGGAATGGCAGTCAATTAAACACAGATAAAAACAAAAAACTGCGGATGCTGGAAATCCAAAACCAAAACAGAATTACCTGGAAAAACTCAGCAGGTCTGGCAACATCGGCGGAGAAGAAAAGAGTTGACGTTGAGTCCTCATGACCCTTCAACAGAACTGAGTAATATTAGGAGAGGGGTGAAATATAAGCTGGTTTAAGGGGGGGAGTGGGGGTGGGGGGAGAGAAGTGGGTGTGGTTGTAGGGACAAGCAAGCAGTGATAGGAGCAGATAATCAAAAGATGTCAGACAAAAGAACAAAGGTGTTGAAGGTGGTGATATTATCTAAACGAATGTGCTAATTAAGAATGGATGGCAGGACACACAAGGTACAGCTCTAGTGGGGGTGGGGTGGAAAGACTAACAGGGCATAAAAGGTATAGATTTAAAAATAATGGAAATAGGTGGGAAAAGAAAAATCTATACAAATTATTGGAAAAAAACAAAAGGAAGGGGGAAGAAACGGAAAGGGGGTGGGGATGGAGTTCAAGATCTAAAGTTGTTCAATTCAATATTCAGTCCGGAAGGCTGTAAAGTGCCTAGTCGGAAGATGAGGTGCTGTTCCTCCAGTTTGCATTGGGCTTCACTGGAACAATGCAGCAAGCCAAGGACAGACATGTGGACAAGACAGCAGGGTGGAGTGTTAAAGTGGCAAGCAACAGGGAGGTTTGGGTCTTTCTTGTGGACAGACCGCAGGTGTTTTGCAAAGCGGTCGCCCAGTTTACCTTTGGTCTCTCCAATGTAGAGGAGACCACATTGGGAGCAACGAATGCAGTAGACTAAGTTAGGGGAAATGCAAGTGAAATGCTGATTCACTTGAAAGGAGTGTTTGGGCCCTTGGACGGTGAGGAGAGAGGAAGTGGAGGGGCAGATGTTGCATCTTTTGCATGGGCATGGGGAGGTGCCATAGGTGTACTATTAAGTACAGACTGGGTTGGTAAGCCATAGTCCCCAAGTAACAGAAGCACAACATAAGCTTAATTTTGAATTCTTACAGCACTCACATCATCATTCCCAGAACCTCTATCACAATAGCTTACTCATACAGCTCTCAATTTCTGTAAACATTTGTATAATTCAAGCAAGTTTGGATAAAATAACTTCAGTCCAAGATTAGTCTATATTTGTATCATCCTTTGTTTCAACTGCTAAAATCTATGAAGCTCCAAAAGTGCAGGTACATAGAAATTGCTGTAATTTTGCACAGAACAAACTACCTACACATTTTCCTCTTTTAACTGTTATAACGCATCTGGTACATAAGTGAAAGTAATTTTCCCCATTGTTTTGTGTGTCTTACCTAAACTTTTTCTCCCTGCTATCTCAAACTGCTTTTGTATTGGTTGTTTTTAGACCAAACAGGCTCTTAGTGGAAACATCAAGGTAGAGTTTGAAGCAGATATTATGTTAAAATCCTTCTTATAAATGTCCCAAAATAACGCATGTTAATCTTCCGAGGTTGTTCAGCAACATTTGAATTATTCCTTGATCTGCCTTGGAATCTGAGAATTAGTCCTCTATCTTTCTCCATGCATGGGACGGGGGAGAAAAATACTGAATTTGGAATTCTGGATTATAGTTTCTCTGGGATTTATATCTTCATTGCATTTATGCATTCTTGGCATATCATGAAAATATATACACTACTTTTCTCTTCTTTAAAAAAAAACAAATAAATAGATTAGCGGCTTTAGTTTCTTTAATATGCTATTTTGACACGAATAAACTTTTGTTTTTACCATTTAAATGCTATCATTCCCAATCTATTTTGTTGGGCTAATGACTGCATTAAAACAGATAAAAATCTAACAGATTAGTGTGTTTAAAAAAAAAGTACACAAAATAAATCAACTCCCTGGGCCTTGAACAAAATTAAGCTGGAGTTAGCCTTCAATAAGATTCTTAAAATAAATTGCATGTACATAACTACATTCTTTAAATGCTAGAGACTTGAAAACAGAGCTCTGCTACCTGCTGTCTATAATGCTCCTGATTGGAGTTCATCTGTGCAAGAAAACGAGGAGGAAGTTTTTTTTATAACTTGCACTAAACACGTAGTATCCTTTGATTTGGTGATTCTGTCTCTGTCATGCTTTAATCTTCTAGAGACAAAAACTGCTTAATGCTCATGAAAAATATAACCCCCACTGTTTTATTTTAGAACACAGAAATGTCTGTAATAAAAGGAGCAGGAGAAGACAGGCAAGAGAGCCAGATATTGGTTGGAACCCAATAATACCAAGTCTCTGTCCCAAAGATCCAAGGTTGGCTTCTCCAACTGAAACTAAGGGCAGGTCGAACATTCTGTCCATTGCATTGCAGCCCTGACATCAAGATGGAGGAAGAGCACACGAATCACCCACCAAATTCTACGCTGATCCAAGGAACCTAGACGTCAGCAAAATACCAGCATCCAAGTCAATTGAGAAACATAAGTAGACCCCACAGTGGTGCTTCACTGGCCTGGAACACCAGAGAAGATGACAGACTAACACAATACCATCTCTCTTATAATCAGCTCTCCTGAGTGGTTATTCTGCAATCACACTTTACACCCTACCTTCCAGTGGACATCAAGATACACCCATACGGCATGGCCATTTGTCTGATTTATCAAAATAATCTAACACTGGATACTGCAATAAAATCAGGGTCAGGTCCAAGCCTCAGGCATAAATCCTGCTCTGACACTGTTACGCTGCAGAGAAAGATTGAGGAATTTTATCGCCAAGGTTTTTTTTTTGCACACTTTGCACTGGTATCTATTCCTTTATCATTCACAGCTTCTCAGAAATATCAAACTATAGCCTTGAGTTTTGGTTCTTCATTAACATTTTTTTGCTAATTACTGCTTTTTATTGCTTTCTCAATAATGACTCAAAAAATACTTAAAATGTAGTAGGTGAACCATTGTATAACAGGTAGATCTTACAGTGTCTTGTATCTGGAGCTTGGGGTGGAAAAATAAGCGTTCAAGTGAAGCTACTCATTCCAATGGAACAAACAAAGGTCAGGTATTAGATTGTGAATGCTGCTTTAATTAGAAAAAGTTACAGAAGGAAAAAAATCTAACTGCAACATTGAGAAATGTACTATGCATTTATATGCAACATTAAACTTTTGCTTGGTACAATATTAACAAGCACATTAAATGGTTAACTCCATACTTAAGTTGGCATTTAAAAATCAACCCTACACTTCTGCATACATAATATTTTAATCATTCCCTGTGGAATATTAGCCTGTTCTCTACAATCAGTCTTGGATGTGATATCCATTACCAAATGAAGCTTGCAAATAATGAAACAACATTGCATACTCAAGCTCATTAGTTAAATACAAACAAAGTGGGCTGGAATGATAATATTTCAACCAACATGTCTATTTCCTGTCTTACTATTTTGGTTATAAAGAAGCCATTTGCAATTATTTTATTGTAATTTTAAAATAACAAGTAGGCACATCTCTGACCTTGTCACTTACCATGTTTCACTAAGCAGATCAACAGGATTCAATCCAGCCAGTAATAGATGAGGCAGCCAATGCTTAAACTGATGTTCTGATGATAATCCATACTTTGCAATGTCAGCCAAATGATGGCCCGATGGCAATATGTAACCCTGTGCCAGAAGAAACTGCAGCAAATGGAAGCTCTGATATTGCAGGCAATAACAATAATGAAGACCTGTTACAACAGCTCCAGCTTTAAGGAGGATATAAACAATTGCGAAAAATCTGGGGAATAAAATAAATGAGCAAAATTAGTCTGACTTCCTGAATCATATAAACAGCAGATTTTTTTTTTTAGGACACACATAACATGTAACAATCATCATCATTCATCAATTGAGCCATTTTCCAAGGTTGATTAATAATAAATAAATGCATATGCATCCAATCATTTTACATATGCAAATCAAACAATTGGCCAGTTTTGCCAGCTGCTATGATATAGCTTATGGCTCTATCTGGAACACAAGTATAAGAAAGCAAATTTTCTTTTTAATTTTGCTCCAGAACAACAAAAAGAAATCACTCTGGCGTAAATCATTCAATACCTTTATCAATATATCAGGGACAACGTCTCGGTATCTACCCTGTCAAACCCCTTCAGAATCTTGAATGTTTTAATAAGGTCATCTTTCATTCACTAAACTCCAGAGGATATAGGCCCAATTTACTCAGCCTCTCATCGAGCAATCCCCTCATCCCAGGGGCCAATTAAGTGAACCTTTGCTATACTGACTTCAATGCCTTAAGAATGGAGACCAAAGCCGCACACAGTATTCCAGGTGTGATCTCATGAAAGCCCCATACAACTGCAGTAAGACTTCTTTATTCTTGTACTCTGATCCCTTTGCAATAAAGGCAACATGCAATTTGCCTCCCTAATTGCTTGCTGTACCTGCATGGTAACTTTTTATGTTCTTTGTATGAGTGCACCCAAGTCTCTCTGAACATCAATATTTACAAGTTTCACACCTTTTTAAAAAACACTATCTTTCTCATATGAAGAAAGTGAATAACCTCACACTTTCCCACATTATACTCCATCTGCACCTTGTTGCCCACTCAACCTGTCTATTTTTCTTTGCAATCTCTGTCCTCCTCACAACATACATTCCCACATGGTTTTGTATGGTCAGCAAACTTAGATGCATTACTCTGTCTCTTCATCTAAGTCATTAATATAAATTGTAAATGGTTAAGGCCACAGCACTGATCCTTGTCGCACTCCACTAGTCACAGCCTGCCAACTTGAAAAAGTCTCAATTACCCCTACTCTCCACTTCCTGTGCATTAAACAATCCTGCATCCATGCTAATATATCGCTTCTAACTCCATTAGCCCTTTTCTTGTGTATTAACCTTTTGCATGGCATCTTATAGAATGTCTTTTGGATACCCAAGTATATCATATCTGCTGGTTCCCCTTTATCTACCCTACTAGTCACAAACTCAAAAAACTCCAATACATTTGTCAAACAGGATTTTCCAGGATTTCTTAAGCTCTGAAGAGTCATATAGCTTTGAAATGTTAACTCTGTTTCTCTCTCCATAGATGCTGCCTGACCTACTCAGTTTTTCCACCATTTTCTGGTTTTTATTTCATATTTCTAGCATCAGCAGTATCTTGCTTTCATTGACTTTGCCTGATCATACTCTATTTTAAGTGTATTATTAAGACTTCCTTACTAATGGATTCCAGCACTTTCCCTATGACTGATGTCAAGCTAACTAGCTTACAGTCCCCATTTTCTCTTTCCCTCCTTCCTTGAATAGTGGTGTTACAAATCCGAGTTTCTCCAGTACTTTACTCTGTTGATATTAATTACCTTAATTTCCTCACTCTTATTAGCCCTAGGTTACCATCTATTTCTGGTATGTAACTTGATCTTCTCCGGTGAAGACAGACACAAAAAAAATTGTTCAATATCTCTACCACTTCGTCATTCCCCATGATAATTTCTCCTGCTCTGCTTCTAAGGGACCAATGTTTACTTTAGCTACTCTCTATTTTTTATACATATAAAAGCTTTTACAATTTGTTTTTATATTTCTGTATAGTTTACTATATTTTTGTCCTTTTTATCAACTTTTTGGTGGCCCTTTGCTGGAACACTCCCTCTCCTCAGACTTACTGCTATTCTTTGCAACATTATAGCCTCTTTTAATCTAATGCTATCCTTAACCTCCTTAGTAAGCCATAGATGGATCTTTCTCAGTGTTTGTTTTTCAATGGAATATATATTTGTTTAACATTTTGAATTATTCCTTTAAATGTTTCCCGCTGTAGATTTGCCATACCTTTAAATCTATTTTCCCAATAAACCGCAGGTAGCTGTCCCCTCATACCTATGCAATTGGTTTTTAAAGTTTAAGATCCTCTATAACAGATTAAACTAAAAGACAGAATAATGGAACAAGGAGAGCCAATTCAAAAGGATATTTTAAACTACAAACATACTAAATCGATGGCTGTACTATCTTGACTAAACACTTTCAATTCCACTGCCTAAAACACAAATCCTTTGGAGAATGCAAAAGTCCAAGGGCAATCTGGGCAAAAAATAAAAGTAAGAATTGCCACAAACTTTCTTCAAGATGCATTTAAGGGGAGGCTAGATAAATACCTCAGGGGGAAAAGATAAATAAACAATTACGCTGATTGGGTTAGATGAAGTAGAGTGGGAGGAGGCTCGTGTGGAGCATAAAAACTGCAGGGACAGGTATGCTGAATGGTCTGCATCTGTGTAGATCCTCTATAATTCTATGTAATTGTATGGATTCTTCATTCCATTAATTAGTATACAGCTTTTAAGAGTTTTTCTACTGCCACTCTCCTTAGAATGTGGTTGAAGCAATTTCCAATCCTGGCTTACAATACCATTTCTATATTAAGAATAGGTGTTCACGTCTCCAGGTTTGGATAAGCAAAGCTGAAAGTTTTCCAGGTTTTTGATCGTCTAAACTTCAACATTGGAAAGTAAAACCAAATCAGCAAAATAGCAGACCACCCAATATGCTAATTCTAATGCTACTTCCAGCACAGTTTATTTCCCCATCTCATTTCTTTTCAGTTCTACACTTTTGATCTTCGGTAATTCTTCCTCACTTTTCAATTATAAAAACTCAATTTCAAACCTCGTACTATTACTTCATGAGGCATCTTTGCGCATAAACAAATACACTTCTCCTATTCTTAGGTGGCGAACCATAAAGTAAATTTGATACCAAAACAGAAAAATCTGTTTACCTAGTTTATTTTTAAAAAAGCACAGCTGCATGTAATCAGATGATAAAATGAAGGCACTTAAGCCATTTTGAATATTCTAATTTTAACAGATGTGACAAAAATCTATTGCAAAGTAACAAAACCAGCATTTTAATTAAATCTCTCCAATCAAAATAACTTATGTAAAATATTCTACTATTCTCTGGCAAATGAGATAATACAAATGGTACTGCACAATTCATTACTAAAACTATTATAAACTCAGAAGACAATGGACAAGGAATCTGCTGCTGCAACAGTAGCTGAAAAGCATCAGAGCAGCCATTTTGTCTGTAACAATATGACTCACCACAATGTTTGAGTCTGGTGTTTCTTCAGGGTACCAAGCCAATAAAAAGAGAGTCTTCAATTAAGTTGTTACTATATGTAATATGGGCCTGGTTGTTAATTCCAAGGAAAGGTCGGTGTAGGGCATGATCTGGGCTTATAGAAAGAGAGAGCCTTGAAAGTGAGTGACATTTCACCTCAATAAAGCTGAAGTGATTCAAAATAACAGCACACTGAAGATAATCACACCTTTTTCTTAAAGGGAAAAAGGTTCAAAATCATGACAACTAAGTACCATCTCGATCACCAAGGTTCCTTCTGCAGGTTTCGGTTAACCATCTCAGAACTCCCTGCCATTGTAAGAGCAGGAGGAGGGAAGATTGAAACAGCCCTCAAAATTAAGGACACAGAACCACAGTGAACTTTGTAAGAGGCTGTAATATTTTTAACTAACTTAATCCTATTTTTAAGTGAAATTTGTAGGTCAGATTTTGGAAAGTTATTCAACATTGGAGGGAGTGGCAAAAATCGATTGTTTAAATGAAATACAGAATGCTATTTGAGACAGACAAGTGACAGACAGAGACTGACCAAATCTTACCAGCTTGCATTACAAAGGCCAGAAGACTTTGAATTAAAGTAGCCTGTTAAAAGCTGCAGGCTGTTTCGCATTGCAAATAAAGGTACAAGTGACTGCCCTTGACGTCAAGGCCGCATTTGACCGAGTGTGGCATCAAGGAGCCCTAGCAAAATTGGAGTCAATGGGAATCGGGGAAAACGCTCCACTGGTTCGAGTCATACCTAGAACAAAGGAAGATGGGTTGTGGTTGTTGGAGGTCAGTCATCTCAGTTCCAGGACACCACTGCAGGAGTTTCTCAGAGTAGTGCCCTCGGCCCAACCATCTTCAGCTGCTTCATCAATGACCTTCCTTCCATGATAAGTTCAGAAGTGGGGATGTTTGTTGATGGTTGCACAACATTAGCACCATTCGTGACTCCTCAGGTATTGAAGCAGTCCATGTCCAATTGCAGCAAGACCTGGACAAGATCCAGGCTTGGGCTGACAAGCGGCACTTGCCACTTAAGTGCCAGGCAATGAACATCTCCAACAAGAGAATCTAACCATCGTCCCTTGACATTCAATAGCATTACCCTCACTGAATCCCCCATTATCAACATCCTGGGGGGTTACCATTGGCCAGAAACTGAACTGGTCTAGCCATATAAATACTGTGGCTACAAGAGCCAGTCAGAGGCTAGGAATCCTGTAGTGAATAATGCACCTCCTGACTCCCCAAAGTCTGTCCACCGTCTACAAGGCACAAGTCAGGAGTGTGCTAGAATGCTCTCCACTTGCCTCGATGAGCGCAGCTCCCACAACATAAGAAGTTTGACACCATCCAGGGACAAAGCACTCTGCTTGATTGATACCCCTCCCACAAACTTTTTACTCCCTCCATCACTGATTAACAGTGGCAGCAGCATGTACCATCTACAAGATGCACTACAGAAATCACCAAGGCTCCTTAGACTGCACCTTCCAAACCCATGACCATTACCATCTAGAAGGACAAGGGCAGCAGTTCCATGGGAACACCACCACCCGCAAGTGCCCCTTCAAGTCACTCACCATCCTGACTTGGAAATATATCACCGTTCCTTCACTGTCACTGGGTCAAAGTCCTGGAACCCCCTCCCTAACAGCACTGTGGGTGTACCTACACCACATGGGCTGCAGCAGTTCAAGGCAGCTCACCACCACCTTCTCAAGGGCAATTAGGGATGGGCAATAAATGCTGGCCCAGCCAGCGAAGCCCACATCCTGTGAATGAATAAAAAGAAAATCACTGGTCTGTGATAGAAAATAACACTTGAGGCTATGGAATGTTTAGCAAGAGGCCAGGGTCATAAAATCAGGTTGAAACCAATAGATATACTTCAAATCTATGTTGTTATGCTGAAACTTCATGTTTCGATAAATAACACCAACCTAAAGTGTCTGTTTCACTAACTTAAATGTCTTGAAAGCTGCAGAAACTGACACTGACTGATGATGTCAGAGTTTGTCTTCAAGTGAAATGCAGAGAAACAAACTCCACAAGAAGCCATTTTTGTATTTATTTATCAGATAAACTGTCTTTAATTCACCAAGCAACAACTCATAAGTCAGTAATTTGAAGGACCCTATGGTGAAGTACACAGTTTGCAAGTTGTTGTCTGCACGGACTGTGCTTTCAAAATCTGTACTTTTTGAGAGAGTCCCCAACTGGAAAGAGAAACAAAAACTTCAGGTTTCTGGGAAAGAGTAGGGTATAATCTTGGTTTCCAGGCTGTGACATAAGATGTCTGAAAAATCAGCCAGTGGCTTAGGTTGTTAGGGAAATAGAAGTTTATGTTTGAGGGGTGGGGGGTAGTGCAGGGGAAACACAAAGCAGAGATCAAAGTTCAGCCAGTGGTCAGCGCAGTAGTGCCTAGTTGTGAGGAGCTGTGCAAGAGAGAGGCAGCTAAGGAATGAGAAACTGAAGACTGCATTTGGCAGCTGGGATGGTGAAATGAAGTTATTCCCACTGCTTCAGTTTTTAACCAGGGTGGCCATACCTTGCATCGGAATATTATTGAGTTGTTTGAAGGTGACTCTGGGGAATTTATGCTATCAGGACTGCCGTGAGCCCAGCTAAAACAAAGTGAGCCCTTTGGGTGATAACCATGGAACTCAGGTGGAGCAAAGCTGTTGTCGGAAGAACTTCAGGATCAAATCCTGCATGACGAAAAGGAGCTAAACTTTACTGGAGGAAGGCAGGGTTGTGAATGGCTATTGGACAGCACATGGTGCCATATATGCTATGGGACTGCCAGTAAACCTGCGGGATCTATCTTTGTTGTATCAGCTATATGAAATGTAATTTATGGTTTCTATTGAATATAATTTACCTGTTAATTCCTGTTTAATTTATGCTGATTTTGTTCTGATTGATAAAGTTATAAAAAGTAAAATCTTGTTCATCAGTTTCATCTGCTGGGGGGATATTTGGAAAGTTTGGTTCTTTTAGGTTATAGAATCCTTAACTCTGATTAATTATCCTGTGGCTCTGAAATGTGAGACCAAAAAACAGAAATTGCTGTTGTGTGTGCTGTTAATGATCTTAAAGACATCTGCAGCATCCAAAAGGGATGTAAAAATATTGAAGGAAGTTTAAAACAGATGTAAAACATCATGACAGGGTCTAACATGGTTTGAACAAAGAATTATGCACCTCATTGGACAACTGTAGTTTTAGGTGGATTGTGATAAGACGGTACGATCTCGTCAATGAAACATCATGGCCCCCCAGAAAGAAAGGCATAAATATCATTGGAAAGAGTAGCTCAGTGCTTTTGCCAAGCAATTTGGTCAATTGAAGAAGAGTATGATCAACAGGATGCTGTATACTGCCAGGTAACATAATTATGACTAATGGGTGTATTGTTAATGGGTGTACTTTATTGTTAACTGCTATTCCTATTAAACCTACTAAAGACACGTGTTTAATTTGGGCTTTGAGTGACATTGCAATTTGCATATTCGAAAAGTAGAGCAACTTGTCAAGGGTAGGTGGTTATGTGTTACAATTGGCGAAAAAAATGGGAGAAGAGTAAGAATAATGCAAACCAAATCCTAAAGTGTACTCTTTTATATGTTGCAGAGAGGGTGTCCTTCAGGAAGGGGTGAATACAGAACACAGTACAGATGGTAGTGATCTCACATACAGGAAAGAACAATGGGCATAGGGATCCAATTACAGAATAGTCACAAACGATGTGAAGCAAAGATGCATCTCAGGACGGGTAGGGCTGGTTTAATCCCAGCGACTGCATCTCCATTTGGGTGGAACTTACTGGTGGCAACAGGGGGTTCACCTACCAGCTGGAGAACTGGCGAGAGTCTTGCATCGTCTACTTTCAGGAACGCCTGCCAAATGAAGTGCCATTCAGGCATTTAACAAGGCAGTGGCAGGCCTTCCATAGGAATAAGGACTTGGGAGAGGAAATGCCATCCTTGAGAGCAGTTGGTCAATCAGAGGCCAGCAGTTGTGCACCGCTTGGCTGCGCCACTTGGGAGGCAGTGGCTGCTGCCAGTAAAGCACCCGTTTGCGGCCCATGATCATCAAGGGACCCAAGACATAGGTGAGAAATGACGGGAGGAGGGTCACGGGCAGGGATGGAGCAGAGTAAGCAGAAAGGGCAGGGCAGTTAGCTCTCACAGGGCTTCCCCTTCCAGATGGGTCCCTCCATCATGCAATGAGTGCTTGACAATGAGGGAAACTTCTGGAAGCCCACAAACAACCTAACAGGGCCACTGCTTGGGTAATTAATTAAATTCTCACCTAAGGGTTGATGGGAAGGCCACAACAAGCCTTTCTGCCCCCGACTTAATCAGGGTGGAGGTGGGAAGGTGGCGGGGTCCCCACCAGACACGCTCCCACCCAATTAAATGTCCATCCCGTTATCAAATTCACCTTGGGGCAAGTTAAATTCTGTCCGTGACAGAGAAAATGATGCCCCTAACAGAGGGTTTGGTTAAGTTAAGGGAAGAAACTGAGGCGTATAAGGCAAAGGCAAGTGACCAACAAGTGGCAATGATTAGACAATTAAAAGAAATAGAGAAACGAGAAGAGTTCAAAAAGGGAAAGGAAACTTGGTGCATTCTAAACAGTATCTAGAAAGTCAGCACGTGGATAAGAGTTTTTTTTATTCATTCATAGGATGTGGGCATCGCTGACTAGGTCAGCATTTATTGCACATTCTAATTTTAAGAATAAACCACATTGCTGTGAGTCTGGAGTCACATGTAGGCCAGACCAAGTAAGGACAGCAGATTTTGTTCTCTAAAAAACATTGGTGAAGCAGATGGGTTTTTACAACAATCGGCAATAGTTTAATGGTCATCATTAGACTTTTAATTCCAGAGTAGGGAAATCGAAGCTTGGAAAGAAGAAGTGTACAATGAGAAGCAAAGAGTAGAAAGGGCTAAGAGATAATGAAGATGTAAAAACAAGACAGAGTACAGATTCAGGATGAAGTAGTAAATCCTGGTGCCCCTCAGAGAGGGGTTGATACCATCTAGTTCATGGCAAACCAGAAGCAGGTTTAAAGGAAGAAAAGAACAAAGTTAGAGAGATCCACAACAAAAGTTAAAATACTGTGTGAAAGGAAAAGATAGCTGGAGATTTCAAAATGAAAGACTTTTTACAATTTGTGTGATGATGAAAGAGATATATGAAAAGTGTGCTTCTTTAGTTTGAATGACTATTTTTCCTATGCTTGTAAACCCACTGTTCTACGCACACAACTAAAAGACGTTTAATTCCTTGTGGTCTCATCTTGGAGTTTGTTGTTTGTTCAATGTGCATATATATCTATTATGGGTCAGGTTTTAAACTGGTTCAAACTTTAAATTTTTCCTACATCTCAAGGTCTGGGGATAGCACAAAATTGGCACTTTGAATTTATAACTCATTATAAGAATCCATTTTTCACAGGTGCATGGAAATACAAAAGTGTGAATTTGATTGAGTGTGTCCATGTCAACTTAAGATTGTGCACCCAAAATTGGGATTTTAAAAAGATTTTTGACTAAAGTTTACCTATGGATCTGTCGGGAAAGGACACGTTCATTGAAGTTAAAATTAGAGATTTGTAAGCATGGTCTAAAGGAATCTGAATTGGTGCTGGGATACTGAAAAGTTGAGCTTCAGTGCTCCCTTCCCCCCTTTTCACGAAGTTGTTACAGCTCTCCCAGATAAAAATGTTAAGAATTTTGCAGAAGGTAATAGGTTTGGATGAAGAGACAAACTGTAATTTTGAATCAGTACAAAATGGGATAATGTACATAACTTCAGGAATTGGGAAATGGTTTGAGGAAAGGGATAAATTATATATATCAATCATATAATGGAATAAAGGAGAAATGTAAAAAAGTTCTGTTTTGTTTTATGGTGAAAGGATCACAAGATTGCAGTGCTGTTTCTTAAAACACCTGCACGTGAATGTTTGGAGCTGACAAGCTGGGGCAATTCCACTCATAACTCTTTTTAATGCAAGAATGTTGAAAAGTTTTGTTTAACTGAGAAACTTAAATTTTTCTTCAGTTTCATTAGTCATTCAAAAGGAGCCTGGAGAAGAGCAGGAAAATTACATGATCTACGTTTTGTTTAAAGAACATGCTTTGTGCTGTGTTTAGTTAATAACTGTTAACCGAAATTAATGTGGAATTATTAAAGTTAACTTATGTCGTGAGGACGCGAATTTCATTGGGAGCATGAATGAGTTCAGGTTATTTTGATGAATTTCTGGGAATTTTAATTTAGGGTTTTAAAATTCACATAAGAATTGGCAGTTTTGAATCTGTTTTAATACTCAATGGTATTAATTAGAATTTGGGATTTTAGGTGATTCCAGTTGTTTATTTGCCTTGATTATATTAAAAATCTTGGGTTGGAAATCTCTTAAAAAAAGGAAAAAGTTCAGTAATAATTGGAATTTAAATTTTAACCTTCTAAACTGATTGATATGTTTGGACAAATTAAACTATTGGGATCTTAAGCAGAGACACAATGGATTCGTTGAATTTTCTTTTAAACAGATGACCATGGATGGCAGATCACATGAATACTGCAGCAAATGATCTAGCAGCAAGAGGTAAGATCTGGTCTGCAGGTATACACTATCACAGCATGGTGATTATTTTCAACTACTTGAATGCCTTTCAAATGCTTGGCTTGAACCTATTAATTTTCTTTGGGAATCAAAAGTTCGAGGAAGGGAGATATTCATTACAAGGGTTCTATCTTTAATGTAAAAACTGAGACTGAGCATCATTGTTTCTGAAATGGGAATTGATAAAATAGCAACTCAGATAAATTTATTTAAGCATTTGAGAAAGGGAAGATTTACTGGAGTTTAAAAGGGGCAATCAAATTTTCATTGCAATAAACTAATGAAAAGCAGTCTAGTTTTTTGGGGAGAGAAATATAATTGAAGGTTGTTAATGGCATTCGAATGTGTGTGTAAATTTGGAATGATAAAATGTCAGGCACAATGCCATGGGTTATTTTTGAGAAATAAAAAGTTGTTTAAAATAAGGAATAGATAAACAAGTGTTAATGCCTTGAAATCAAATGGAAACGGTTGTTTTATGCTTTTAAGAACTTATGAGAACGTTGTATTGGGCCATAAGATTTCTCCAGGGACCTTGAATGAGATAGAATGATTATTAATGGGGTGTGTAAGATTGAATGAGAGAAGGTGACTCCTAGCCTCTGACCTACTCTTGCAGCCACAGTATTTTTATGGCTAGTCCAGTTCTATTTCTGGTCTTTGGTAATCCCCAGAATGTTGATAGTGGGGATTCCACTAATGGTGATGCCATTGAATATCAAGGGGCGATGGTTAGATTCTCACATGTTGGAGATGTTAATTGTCTGGCACTTGTGGCACATATATTACTTGCCACTTAATAAACCAAGCCTGGATATTGTCCAGGTCTTGCTGCATTTGGACGTGGACTGCTTCAGTATCTGAGGAGATACAAATGGTACTAAACATTGTGCAATCATCAGTGAACATCCCCACTTCGGAACTTATAATGGAAGGAAGGTCATTGATGAAGCAGCTAAAGATGTTTCGGCCTAGGGTTTAGAATAACTTCCCTTCTTCAATGCCTCCATTTATAAAGCCAAGTACCACATAAACCTTTTTAACAGTCTTCTGAACTTGTCCCTCCACTTTCAAAGACTTATATACATAAACCCCCAGGTCTCAGTTCTTGCACTCTCTTTAAGTTTGCTCAATTTAGTTTATTTTGCCTCTTCTCATTCTTTCTACCAAAACTAATCACATCACACAACACTATATTAAATTTTATCTGTTGTGTTTTCCCATTTCATCAACGTTTCCATGTCCTCCTGAAGTCTGTTACTGTTGTCCTCAAAGTTTATTACATTTTCCAAGTATCATTTGCAAACTTTGAAATTATGCCCTGCATACCTAGTCCAGATCCTGAATATTCATAAACAAAGAGCAGTGAGTCCCAACACTTATCCTTATATTTGGGGGGGTTGGGGGGGGGGAACATACCATTGCACACTTCCTTCCAGTCTGAAAAACTGTTCACCACTACTTCCTACTTTCTCTTTTGTGTTGCTTATATGGCACTTTATCAAATATGTCTTGAAAGTGTAAATACAATGCGTCAATTGCATTCCCTTATCTAGATATCTTTGGCTGTGGCTCAGTTGGTAGCACACACAACTCTGGGTTGGAACGTTGTGGGTTCAAGATCCACTCCAATGACTTAATCACAAAAATCTAGGTTGACATTCCAGTGCATTACTGGGGTAGTGCTGCACCATTGGAGAAGACATCTTTCAGACAGGCAAAGCCTTGAGGCCCTGTCCGTCCTCTCAGGTGGATGCAAAAGATACTGTGGCACTTTTTCAAAGAAGAGCAGAAGAGATATTCCGAGTGTTATGGCAAATATTTAATGCCCAATCAAAAATAGATTGAAATACTGCACTGGTATTTCCAGATTACATGAACTTGTCTAAGCTTGTCATATGACCACACTGATAATTCAGAGCAGAGTTGGGCCACGCAAGAGCCTGAAATCAAGGAGCACTGGGCAAGCCCTGAAGAGTCTGAAGAATGCCCGCCCATTCACCCACCTATTTCCCTAGCCAATGCCACATAGGCCATAGAGAAATCTGGGATTTTGCACTGCAGCACAACAACATATTTGCTAGCACAGATGACACCCTGGACTGTATCACGTACGTCCGAAGACAACAAGCTAAGCAAAAACGATTAGAGCTTTACCAAAGCTAACTCCCGACATTTTTCAATGCAAAGCTCCGGCCTTATGCAAGCGGAGGCCATTGTAAGATGTGAACAAATCGAATAAGTTCCTCGTCACACATTTACTGCTTTACTGTGTTTCATTTGGCATTTGAATCTGTTGCTTTTGACATAGATGGTATTTGTAGGCAGATTACATGGAGATGCATTCATGTGGGAATGTAGCCTCCTCAGTGATCACAGAGCTCAGCTTAATGAAAATTTGTGGGCAAATCCCATGGCATTCAACTCATTGGGGTTTTACTGTATTGTCCCCGTCTTGTTCAAATATGCCAACAACGCCCCTCCTTAAAAAACTTGACCACTCCAACCCTGCAAACTAATGCTCCATTTTTAACTTCCCTTTTCCTCTCCAAAGTCCATGAATGGTCCATGCCTAGTATTCCCACAGCTCTATGTTCAAATCCTTAAACAGGTTCCACCCACCAGAGTACTAAGACAGCTCTTATCAAAGTCAAAAATTACATTCCACGTGACTGTGACAAAGGTAAAATATCCCTCCTCATCCATGCTTTTGTTACTTCTAGACTTGACTGCTTCAATGCACTCATGGCTGGCCTTCCAGGCTCCACCCTCCATTTGGGGCCATCCAAAACTGTACTACCCATGTCCTAGCTCGCATCAAGTCCTGCTCAACCATCACTCCTGTGTTTGCTGTGACCAATGTTGGTTTCCCCTCAAGGAATGCCTCAATTTTAAAATTCTCATCCGCGTTTCAGAATCCTTTCAGGGACTCACCACTCCCTATCTCTAATCTCTTCCAGCCCTACAACCTTCAGTTAACTCTCTGCCTCAGAAGTCAGTGGAGACAGGGTCTTTGAATATCTTTAAGGCAGAGGTAGGTAGATTCTTGTTCGGCAAGGGAATCACAAGGTTAGCAGCGGTAGATGGAAACGTGGAATTAGAAATACAAACAGATCAGCCATGATCTTATTGAATGGCAGAGCAGGCTGATGGGGCCAAATGGCCTACTCTGCTCCTATTTTGTATGTTTATATAACTGCGCTGCCCCAATTCTGGCCTCTGAGCTTTCCCAATTTTATTTGCTCTACCATTGGTGTCATTGCCTTCAGCTGCTAAGGCCTAAACTCGAATTTCCTCCATCTCTCTATCACTTATTCTTCCTTTAAGGCACACGTTGGTCCATACATTTGGTTATTTGCCAAACATCTCCTTATGTGGCTCGTGGCAATTTTGTTTTGTGATGGTCCTGTGAAGCCCCTTGTAAGCTGAAAAAAAGTCCCAAGTGCCACATAAATACAAATCGCTGCTGTTGTAATAATGAGAATTTAATAAAATTTAAATGTAAACAAAAACTTTTACTCTTGGTCTCTTATCTCTCTCAATCCATTTTTCCCCCTCTCTAATTTGCTTTATGTACATGATTGAATTAAAACGCTAACTTGTGCTTCGGGTCAAGACTCTGTGCTGTTCAGTAACCATTCGTCGATCTGATTGGTTAAGGGAATTCACAGTTGCCCTGTTCACAGGTGCCAGATCTCCTGTAGAAAGCACTGCATTGGAATAGTTTTCTGATCACATGCAAAACTCTATGGAAAATCTGTGGGCAAAGTGCAATTAATGGCTGGCCCTCTTTGTTCACCACTCAGCATAAAATATGGTCCCATTTTATATACATATATACACATATTTACACATATATATACATATATATATATACATATATACATATATATAATACAATATTGCAATATCTATGCAGCTATAACCACAGCATGTGTCTTTTACAATTCTGCAGAAATTGAAATCAAAGCTCTAAAAGTTGAACAGCTTACCTCCGAGAAAAAGCCATGCACAATGGCGATAGACACTCATACAATGGGCACTCCTGGGCGTTAGGACTGTAGCCTGCCTGTAGTAACATTTTTAAACACATTTGCTGTCCTCCATACACCGCTGAATAGACTGGGCTCACCTTATTCCTCCCTGTATCACATATTCGATCAGTGATTGGTATTAAGAATTCCAGCACCCTGCCAGAAATCCATACATACTATGAAATGAATGTGCATTCACAAACAACAGAAACAAGAAAAAATGCTCTTGGTTCTCATCTTAAATTATAAATATTACAACAAGACTTTGAATGATAATGAGCTAACATAATGTATTCAAATTTTACTCAAATAAATTTGTAACGGAAGTCATAAAAGGGTGTTTCAAAAAGTAGGTTGGGTGAGATCTTTGCAGAGGCCAACTTAAGACCATGTTTTGGTTATGACTATTTAAGAGAACCATTTAGCCTTGCCAAGTGTATTCACTGCAGCAGTGAATCTCAATGAAATGCCAAGTATAAAAGCACAGATGTCAACTTAGAAAACAAAAAAAAGTTGGCATGCCCCTGAAAAATTGACAATTTAAGAACAATCCTGTCATGTGAAAGCAGGGATTACAAGGTCTTTGTAACTTAAACAGTAGGCATACATAACTTGCCTTCACTTATACTGCAAAGAGAAAATGTGCAAGTGCCTGTGGGTGAAATCGAAATGCTGAAGGCACAGAATTAGGGGATGTATTTCTGGGTGGCAGTGGAGGGTTTTTTAGGTTTGCTCCCTTGGAAAATTCTGAATTTTTAATTTAAAAATAATGCATTCGCCTTTTAAAATTCATTTCAAAAACATAAAAGAATAAGTACTACCATCACAATGGAACTTTATGATCTTCAATTCTGTTTTGCAATCCTACACATACCTGCTGTGCAGCAATGTATAATATCAATTGCAAAAATATATTTTCCAATCACACACTGCTCACAATACATGCCTTTTTAATAACTCAGTCTATGAGTACTTACTTGACTTTTCCCATCTGGGCAGCAGCATGAATGGGCAACTGCCAATCATCTTCACTGCAGGAGAGGTTTGTATCAGCTCCATTTGACAACAGAAGTTCAACACATTCTGTATGGCCTTCCTGAGCTGCTATGAACAATGGTGTGGCCTTATCAAAGGCCTGGCAATTAACATTACTACCTGCAAAGTAGATTTAACAGGTTATCTTGCTGCAAATTGAGTTCATGGCTACGGATTAAGAAGAGTCATATCTCAAGACTACTGTGTAATGCATTTGAAATATTAAAGTGCAAGCTAATTATTTACTTACTGAAAGTCTATGCTTTTTAACCATCATTTTATCATTATTGGACCAAAATAATTTGAATGAATCTGTATGACAGAAGGAATTTACCAGTGTTCAATCTAGCAAGGCTCAATTCATATGCATATCACTTCAATAAAAGAAGCAACATGAATTATATAGATAGAATATGTAATGAGACAACAGATCAACTTTTTTTTTATATAAACTCACTTTGCTATTGCATGCACAAGTGAAAACAGCTAACTATCTGGATTTTGTGTTTCAGGAACAGTTGTCCCTTGCACAAATACCTTTATTACATGTAAATTCTGTGCCAATCTATTTACAAGCCGCGTTAAATGGGGAAAAGGCACAATCCAACTATTTTGCCAGGTATCAGTTGTGGATTACAGTACTGATGCAGATGTATGAGATATAGAAACCTGAGCCACATTTAAAAAGACATCTCTATACAGTGCTGCAATAATTGTTGCCAACTTTCAAAATTCTTAATGTGCTCCACAGTTAAAGTTGAAAGTAACAATGTGAAGTAAAAACCCTAAAATCCACAATGTGATCTAAATTAATCCACAAAGCCCATCTTAACTCCTTTTATTAGATGTTACAAAGGTGTACAAATCAATCAGGCATGAACACTAGAAACAGGTTGCATTTAAATGAAAATGCCTGCTTCGCCAAAGTGCAAAAGGACAAAAACAGCTTATGTACTGATTAAACGCCAAAGCGATTTATTGCCAAGCACACCCTGTACTTGTTGAATTCAATACCATTATACAACATTTTGCCAAGTTATTTATCCACATTAACATGCTATTTGAAGTAGTACAATTCTAGAACTTGTTTTCTGGGTGGGCTAATTGGACAAACATGGTATTCAATAATATTGCTACATTCAGGCTGCTTATATTGGTTACAGAACATTAAATATTTCCACCATACAAAGTATCACTAAAGGTATGTACGTGCTGAATTATGCAATATTTTTATTCATTCATGGGATATGAGCGTTGCTGCCAAAGCCAACATTTGTTGCACATCCCCAATTGTCCTTAAGAAGGTGATGAAGACATGCCTTTTTGATCCATTGAGGTGTAGATATAACCACCCTGTTATTAGGAAGGGAGATCCAGGTTGTTGACTCAGCGGCAGTGAAGCAGAAGCAACATAGTTCCAATTCAGGAAGGCGTGCAACTTGCAGGGGAATTTATAAGTGGTAGTGTTCTCCTGTGTCTGCTGCACTTATGCTTCTAGGTGGCAGAGGTCGTAGGTCTGGAAGGTGCTATCAAAGGAGGCTTTGTGAATTACTGCAGTGCATCTTGTAGATGGTGCACACTGCTGCCACTGTGGTGGAGGGTATGAATTTTTAAAGGGAATTGGGTGCCAAGCAAGCTGTCTTGTCCTGGATGCTGTCAAGTTTCAGTGTTGTTGGAGCTGCAATCATTGATTGGCCTCAAAAAAAAAATCACAACCATCTTCCCTGGCAGACTCCAAAACCAAATATTAGTGTTTCTGACTAAGTGCCGCTTGTTACAGAGGGGGAGCAGTGGTGGGATAGCTTTTCTCCTTTTTTTCCCCCCTCACCTCTGTTGCCCACAACAAGATGTATATTTTTAGATGGAGTTTTTAAATCCTTAGTGTTGAAACTTTAAAGGATAGACATAGAGCACGCTTTCTGGTAATTTTAAATCAAAAAGATAAACGCTTATTCATACAACACCCCGAATGCAACAAAACACTCACTCAAATACACAGACAAGAAAATGTGTTTTCCAGATGACATGTACACTTAGGTTATTAATGGAATAACAAAGAAACAAATCACATGTTTATATTAGTCTTTTAAGATGAAATTGTTGCAGGCTTGGATGGAATTCTTGCTCATGGATCTTTGAAGGTGAACAGAAGTTGAAAGTCTCAGGGTTTTCAGAAGTTGTGGCCTAGCATCTGCAGAAAGTAAATATACTTTTGCAGACGAAACAAATTACTACCCCTCGCACTGCCAAAGTTGACTGGTTGTTTATGCACGGTTCTGTTCTTCTTCCTGTTTGCCCCAACTGACTTGTCTCTGGCCTGCCCTTGGAATAAGATTTGCTGTCTCAAGCCAGGTTTCGCCCATGTGACCACTGAATCAATGCTTCCATTGTCCACAAAAATGATTCGAAGTTAGATGCTATTGCCACACAATTGAGGATGAATGGCAGCTATTCACACCTGCTTATGGTAAACTGGTTTCTCCCCATCTCTCTTTGTTAGGTTTCAAGTTCCACAAACATGGAGTCTAGGGCGGAACCATTATATTTGAGTTTCTGTAAATACCCTGACAACAGGAATTATAAATTCATGAAGGATTTTGTATCCACAATGCCTTTTCAACAGAGAGCACTTCACCCATGGACGTTTACATTTTAGTGACTTTCCAAAGACTTGAGTTAATTATTGTCTGTGCAGAGATTGCAACAAGTCACCTGACCCCCTGGATTCCATCTTCGGTCAAGGTAGATTTTCCATTTGCCATGCTTTTATTTCAAATAGTAAAAACAGTCATCATTTCCATAAATTCACAGGCATATGGCGCAATCATGACAAGCTTGAAAGCACGGAGGCCAACACTGGCCATTAGTTCTGTTGAAGGATCATGAGGACTCGAAACGTCAACTTTGCTCTTCTCCACCGATGCTGCCAGACCTGCTGAGTTTTTCCAGGTAATTCTGTTTTTGTTACCGTCCATTACTTTGTTGATGATTTGGAGTAGATTGATGAGGGCAATAACTGGTTTGATTGGATTTGGTCTTGCTTTTTGAGGACAGGATAAAGCTAGGCAATTTTCCACATTGTCAGGTAGATACCAGTGTTTTAACTGTACTGGAATAGCTTGGCTAGGCGGTGGTCAGTTCTGGAGCATAAGTCTTCAATACAGCAACTGGGATGTTGTTGGCGTAAATAACCTATTTTCATTTTCCTTGGACTGTGGCTTTAAAAACTAGCATGGCTGCAGTTGAAAGACATGTTCACTGGAACAGGATGAGGAATATTTACAACATTGCTATCCTGGAACAAAGGGTGCCATAAGAGAACAGGATGGCACTGGAAAGGAGTCCTGGACTAAGGGGAACTGCCTGACAATAGCATTTTAATTGGCTCCTGACCAGGGTTTTGTGAGATACAGTACAGCTCCTAGCCTGCAAAGAGGGAAGACCTAAAACCTCTCTCTCCTGTATTTAAGAGATTCCGGTAATTCTGCCATAGTAGCTAACTGGCTATTCCTCATATCTCTATAGCCTGCTGTCTCTGAAAACCCCTGTCAAGAGGCAAAAAGGGGGAAAAAATCACCAGTAGAAACACTGAAAAACCAGTTTTCCAACTAGTGAACCACAGACTGAAAGTGCTGGGAGACCACCTCATGTCATCAACAACAAGCCGCAAAGAATTTGGAGGATAGCAATCAACATCAACCCAACTAATCCTGTTCTCAGGCTTGGTGCTATTGAACTGCTTTATCTCACCCTTAAAATCCATGTTTTGCCTGTATGTCACACTTGCGTGTCGTGCCTATGCGTCTGTGTATACAGGGATTTAACAAGGGGTAGAGTTTAAGTTATAGAATTAGAGGTTAGCAGTTCATATTTCTTTCTTTATTTTGCCACTAAAGACAATAAACAGTTATTTACTTATGAAGTTTACAAACCTGGTGCTTGTATTCTGTTAACAATAAATTAAACAGTTAGCTAGATTTGGGGCAATCTGGTAGTTTAGTCAAACTTTTCACATTTGTCGCAGCTCGGGGAACAGTGGGGCTTGATATTATAGGGCACTATCCCCAGTGAGTCATGACATTAGCCTCTGCTGTATCCAATCCCTTCAGCCATTTCCTGATGGAGTAAATTGAATTGGCCATAGACCTGTCAATGTGTACTCTATCAAGTCCCTCAAAATCTTGAATGTTTCAATGAGATCACTTCTCATTCTTCTAAACTCCACAGTACAGGCCCAATTTACTCAGTGTCTCATCATAGGCAACCCTCCCATCCTGGGAACTAATCTAATGACCCTTCGCTGCACTACCTCCAATGCAAGTATACCCTTCCTTAAATATGGAGAACAAAATTGCACAGTACTCCAATTGTAGCAAGACTTCCTTATTCTTGTATTCCAATCCCCTAGCAATAAAAATCAACGTATTTGTCTTCCTAATTGCTTGCTGTACTTGCATGCTAACTTGGTGTTCCTTGTACAAGTACACCCAAGTCTCTCTGAACATCAACATTTGCAAGTTTCAAAATATTCTGCTTTTCTATTCCTACTATCAAAGTGAATAGCCTCGCACCTTCCTGACAGTGAATTTGCCACCTTGTTCCCCACTCAATTTGTCCTTCTCTTTGCAGCCTCTTTGTCTTCCTCATAGCTTACACTTCCACTTAGCTTTGTATTGTCAGCACTTAGATACATTACTGTCTCTTCATCCAAGTCATTAATATAGATTATAAATAGCTGCAACACCAGCACTGATCCTTGCGGCACTCCACGAGTCACAAAGCCTAGTTCCCCTTGAACCACCCTACCAGTTACATCCTCAAAAAACACTAATAAATTTGTCTAGCACTATGTCCCTTTCATGAAATTGTGTTCTATGACTTCCTAAGTATATTGTTACAACTTTTTTAACAAGAGATTCCAGCACTCTCCAGATGACTGATGTTAGGCTAACTGGCTTATAGTTCTGGCTTTTCCTCTTTCTTCTTCCTCAGTAGCAGTGTTACATTTGCTAACTTCTAATTCACTGAGACTGTTCTAGAATCTAGGGAATTTTGGAAAATCATAACCAGCACATCCACCATCTCTGCAGCTACCTCTTTTAGAGCCCTAAGGTTTAGGCCATCAGATCCTTTGGATTTGTCAGATTTTCTCTTAAATTTCTCCAATACTTGCTCCTCTGCTGATATTAATTACATTAAGTTCCTGATTCTTTTTAGCCCCATGGGTTACTCTCTATTTTGGGTATGCAATTTGTGTCTTCTACTATGGAAACAGAAAATATCTGCTCAATGTCTTTGCCATTTCCTCATTTCCCATGATAATTTCTCCTGTCTCTGCCTCATTGTGACCAATGTTTATTTCAGCTACTCTCCTTTATATACTAACAAAAGTTCTGTTAAAATCTGTTTTGATATTCCTGGCTAGTTTACTCACATTCTATTTTCTCTTTTTTTATCCACTTTTTGGTCACCCTTTGCTGTTTTCTAAAAAAAACTCCCAATCCTCAGGTTTGCCACTACCCACTTCCACATTATAAGCCTCCACTTATAATCTAATACCATCCTTAACTTCCATAGTAAGCCACAGATGGATCTTGTTTGCTGTGTTTTTGACACATTACACTGAAAAACATTTTGAATTGTTTTTTTTAAATAAACAGTGGGAAACATTTATCACCATCATTTTAGTCTATTTTCCCAATCAACTTTAGCCAGCTCTCCTCTCACTGATGTGATTGGCTTTGTTTAAGTCCTAAATTTTTGTTTGGGTCTAGAGTAAGTAGTTTTCAAATTTAAAATGGAATTCGATTGTATTATGTCCACTTTTACGATAACATTACAAATGAACCCTGCCTCATTGCACAATACCAGATCTAAAATAACCACCTCAGTGAGTTCCACAACAAATTGCTTCAAAAAAATATGGCAGGACTGCAAGAACTTCGATCTGATCCACAGGTTGTAGGATCGCTTTGCTCTGGCATCACATGTCGCTTCCACTGTTTAGCATGCGAATGGTCTTGTGTTGTACCTTCACCAGTTTGGCATTTCATTTTTAGCATGCCTGGTGCCACTCCTGGCATGTTCCCGTGCACTCCTCATTAAGCCATTAAGCCACGGTGTTCACCCGTGCAAATTTGTGTTTTAAGTTTTGGATGAATCAAAACACCGGATAGGCAATACAAGAACAATATGGCACACACTTATTTATCTACCCACCAGTGTACTGTCTACTGGCACAAGCAATGAGACATGCATCATTACATTGATCTAAGGCATTGCACATTGTTTCATTGCACATCATGAAATAACAGAACAGGTTTATGTACCACCTCTCTTGATGGTCTCTAAATTAACAGACTTCTAGGCCAACATTCTGTACTAGATCAGCAGAAATTTCCTCCAATTAAATATTGGGAAGACCGATGCCATTGTCTTTGGTTCCCACTATAAACTCTGTTCCCTAGCCTCTCACTCCATCCCTCTTTCCCTGGCAAATGTTTGAGATTGAACCAGATTGTTTGCAATGTTGATGTCATATCTGAACCAGAGATTAACTTCCAACCATACATCTGCATCAATAAGACTGCCTGTTTCCACTTCCATAGCATTGCCTTACTTTGCCCATGACTCAGCTTAGCTGCTGTTAAAATCTTCATTCATGCCTTTGTTGGCTCTAGACTTGGCTCTTCCAACAGACAGCTAGCCTGCCTCTCATATTCTACCCTCCATAATCTTGAGGTAATCCAAAACTCTGCTACCTGTGTCTTAACTAGCACCAAATGCCATTCACCTATCACCCATTGTCATAATCAATAATTTTAAGTGCTTATGTTTGAGATGCAGCTCTAAAGTTAGGAAACAGACCACTAGTTCAAGGTTTTACATTAAACTAAATGAAATATTTTATTAATCTACACAGGTTAAAATATATGTACACATGGCTACAAATTGCTACTATCACAACTTTTAACAAATTCCCAAACTAATCTCCATTAAGGCAACAGCAACCCACAGATTTAACCAAACACCAAGCAAAGTATTTTCACCTTACAAATTCAAAATGAAGCTCTTTCACTGTGGAGCCAGTTGGAGGCTTGCACTTGCCTTTTGATCTTATGTTGCTTCTGCCTGCACACCCAAAAACTACTGCAGTTATACCTACCAGCCCCACTTAGTGTTTTCATTGTATCAACAACCTCTTTGAACTTCACCTTTTAACAATGAAGCCCCTTTCATAATACCAATTTTATTAGTAATATAAACATATCGCTTGGTAGCTGGTAGAAAAGGTGTCAAATTTTCACCTCACTTCTTGAATGCTCTATTCAAAAAATGCAAATGCACGTTATCTCTCTTCCATATCAAAACTAGTACCCATCAAAGCACCCAGATTAGCTGGTTTTAATTAAATTAAGACACACCCACAGACTAAACCTCTATTTTAAAAGCAAAATATTTTATACATTAATAGCTTCATGACACCCATGCTCAATAATCTACATTAGCTCTGAGTTAAGCACTACCACAATTTTAAAATTCTCATCCTTGTTTTAAAATCTATCAATGCTTCACCCCTTCCCTATCTCGAATATCCTCTAGCCCCATAACCCTCCAAAGTAGTTGCACTTCTCTAAATCAGTTCTCAAGCATCCCAGATTTGACCCCCTTCATTTGCGATGGCATGCCTTCAGCTGTCAAGGCCCCAAGTTCTAGTGCACGCTCTTTAAACCTCGCAAAATATTCCTTAAAATCTACCTGCATTACCAAGCTTTTGGTCATCTGGCTTAATATCTCCTTGCATGGTTTTGTGTGAAGTGCCTTGGGATATTTCATTATGGTAAAGGCATTATAGAAACACAGGTTGTTGCTGTTGGTTCCAGCCTTTTTGCTGGAGGTGTCTATTTTGCTGTACAGCTAAACCACCAGATAGAACAGATTTGACAGAGATAGCAGCTGTAAAAGATTAAAATTCAATTTTGCGCCATTTTTATTCCAATTTGTGTGGTGTTATTTAAAAAGTATGAAAATAGCATTAGTACTTCTAATGGAGTAGAATGCACTGGAAAACATTACATTTAAAGGAAAGACAGCACTGCAACAAAAATCATTTTTTCTCAAATACAACACATATGAAATATGAAATACAATATGGAAAACCTCAATTGCTATGGAAACAAAGTGACGCCAAAAGGTCTGTATTACACATTTCAGTAGATCAAAAAATTTCTATATTACATTAAAAAAGCCTTCTGTTTAATTTATCAAGTGCTGCAGTTTCTTGCCAACAGTCACATGCTACCTGCTTTCTCCTCCGAGTTCTCTGGTTTCATATAAGTTGTAGTCCTGATTGCTTAGCAGATGCTGAAAGTGGATGTCTGTCCATGTTATGTTAAGACAGGATTTGGCTAAGGTGTGAATCCCCTTCTCCCTTCCTCCCACACCATGTCAACATGGACCATGAAGGATCAGGCTTGAATAATGGTAACTAGAGGAAGGTACAGGCAAATGCCCAATTTCTGTGAAGTAATTCCCTAATAAGTAAGTACTCTGGAGGCAAGGTGGAGACAAAATTGGTATTTTTTTTTAAAAATTGATGCATGTTATTTTATATTTTCCATCAGTAAAATTTCTGAACTTGAACATTGGTTTAAAAATTGCAATCTTACTTTTTAGAGAGTATAAGTAATATAAAGAGGCAATACATCAACTATAATAATTTACAATATCCTGCTATAAAGGAGAAGTTCTACAAGGGATAACAATCTATTACAGAATAATCTTCTGTACAGCATGTCTTATGGCCAAAAAGATCTGTTTCTTCTGACAATATCCCACAAAGCTAGAACTGTTGAGTTACCTGCTTGGCATTGGCCTGCCCTTCTGTGGGTCAAATAGCTGCGGGGATGGGATGAGGCATTTGTGGCCTCATTAGGCTCAAGGGAGGGTGGGCAGGCTGCCTGACACCTCCACCGACCTCCGTAAAATGAAAGACAGGTCAGAGGGCTGAGGGTGAGGGGGGGGTGGTGGGCAGGCAGGCCGGCCAAGCGCTGTATTTTGAGCTTCAAGTACCCTGGCAGAGGATCATAACATTCTACCCATTATTTGAAATTTTTATATTTGCTTACCATTTATTCCAAATATTCTTTATCACAAATTCATCCTCTAATGTTATGCAAAACATCAGCAGCAACTTAAAATGATACTGATAAAATAATATTTTAACAATGCATAAATTTATAGAATATGTAGAAAAGCATCTCATCAGCACCACTGTGTGGAGGATTGAAAGAATACCAATTATTTTACTAAAGCTAACAATATTTCTTCCTTTAATTTAAAACTATATTTTAACCAGTTATTAATGAATAATTTACAATCACTCAATAGCTCTACGACACAAACAGTCGCATATTTGAGTATTGCTGAAAAAAAGACATGTCAAAGCTTTTTAACTTGGACTCATCAGAACACTTCGCAAGAATACCAATATAAGGGGAAAACAACAATTTATACTGTATGAGAAGAGAATGCTGATTGGTTGGCAAGTGAACTCGGATTGGTAAAGGCATTGTCATGGAGAATGCACCAGTGATGGTGGCTGACAGTTAATTGCCAAGCATTGTTTGAAATTTAAAACAGGCAGTTTGACCCTGACTGGTCAAGGCATTGCCCTGAGGAATGAGTCAGTGAACGGCTGTCATCTATTTTGCTTAGCTGAAACAGGTGCAATGTGTGTACATGTTCTTTCTGTCTGCAAAGAACAGGGCCCCTATGTATGTAGCTTCCAGTACACGCAAATGCACCACACTGAGCCCAACTGACAATCCTAAATTGCATAATTCTTAGTGGACTGAGGATTATTTAGCAAATGTTGTCCAAACGCGGAATCACATCTAATGTTGGGCACTATTTTTAGTTTTGCAAGAACGGGCTGGTTGGGTATGGTCTGTACCTTGCCAGTTACAAACAGCAGCTGGGACATGCTGTTTGATACAATTCACCAATCTTTGGAATGTACGGCCTGCATACCTAGCCTCACATTAGCACAAATTTATATATCACATTACTCATTTGTGTGATAGGCAAACTTCTCCAAGGGGAGATTTTATTGATTAACGGAGTGCAAAGTTTGGTAAGAATTTGCAGCATAACAAATGTGGCAAGGTAACATAAGGCCTATCATTTCTGGGAAGAATGTCTGCTAGTTGTGAGGTTGCTATGTGAAATGTGTTAAGGTTCAATCCATATTCTGAAGAGTTGGATCTCCAGAAACTCGGCACTAAATTGGCAATAACACTCATGGGTTATTGGATGCCTAGTGCATAAACTTTGCTCTGCATTGAACTGTGCTACAATTGACATAGGAGTGCTAAATTCTGGCACTGGTACTGTACATAAAATCAAAATTGGGAACAGGGAGAAATGCTGTTGCTAAATTGGGAGCCTTCTTGCTTATCCTTTGAGGTGAAGATGCTTATCATCTGGAGTGTTTAGTGGGATTCCGATGGACACCAAGGCTAATTTGCGCCCAAAAGGTTCTGCTACAGATAGGACAGGATATCACAGGAGTGTGTGTTTTAGACGAATTGTTGGTTCGGGATTACCTCTCTTTACCTCCCTCTGGCTCTGAAACATGCTTGGTTGCACCTGGTGAAGCGATCCTGGGCGAGCTTCTCCTAAGACCCTGGTTCAATATCAAAACCCCATGAGTGAAGCCTTCACAGTGCCCTTGTGGCACTTCCTTTGACCACCATGAAACTGCACCCCAGACTTAAGATCCCCACAGGAGATTTGATTTGGTAAGCGAGTGTCGGGCATTCTGGCTACATGACCAGCCCAACCTAGTTGTGACTAACTCAATTTGGTGTGGCTACTTGACAGGTGAGCACCTCAGTTTCTAGTATTTTGTCCTGCTTCCAAAGGCAGCTCAAGTGAAAAGTGATTGAGCATCTTGGCATGACACAGTCTAAGTCTCACATATGTAGAGTAGAGTGCAAATGACTATTGCTCCTTAGGCTTTCAGTTTGGTAGGCAGATTTACTTCTCTTTGCTCCCAGACTGATGTTTGAAGTCTGCCAAAGGCTACACATACTTCAGCAATTCTTGCATTTGTCTCGTCATCAACACAGACAGCTCAGGAGATAGTGTGCTGCCAAGCTAAGTGAACTTACCACTGCTGCTAGGCTCTGGTCATGGGCTGAATCTTGGGCTCGAGATAAAGCTTTCCTGGAGCAGGCTGTTACATTACTTCATTGTCAAGCGCCAGAACTCTTGGAGCTGATGTTATCCCAGCTGAGGTCTACAAGGCTGGAGGCCAATGCCTAGCCAAGTAGCTCACTGAATTTTTTCAGTTTGTGTGTGGGGAAGGAACCATCCTACAAGAATACAAAGTTGCCTCTGTTGTCCACCAGTGCAAGCAGAAGGGAACTCACCAATCTTGCGACAATGGAAGAACCTCACTCTTCTCCATCATCAGCAAAACCTTTGCCAGGATCCTCCTGAATCGCTTTGCGTAGCATCTCAACCAGGATCTGCTGCACGAGAGTCAGTGCAGTTTCAGAGAAACCACTGATATCGCACTCTGAGTTAGACAGCTCTAGGAGAAATGCCAAGAACAAAACATGAACCTCTACACCACTTTTGTTGACTTGACCAAGGCCTTTGACACAGTCAGCCATGAGGGTCTTTGGATGGCATGGAGAAACTCAGCCACTGAGAAATCCATCTCAATGGTTTGATGGTTCCATGAAGGCATGCTTGCATGTGTTGGGTGATGGAGTGTCTTCTGATCCATTCCCAGTCGCTGATGTTGTTAAATAAGGGTGCATGCTAGTGCCAACCTTCACGTTTTTCTCCACCATGCTCTCCAACACCTTCCATGATGGCAATTCTGGCATCAAAATCAGTTATCACATGGATAGGAAGCTGCACTGAGCTGACCCTAAGCAAAGACCAAGCTGTCCACGGACAATTTCCTGTTTTCTGATGACTGCACTAGCTGCCAATTCAGAGCTGGGCATGCAATATAGTTTATGACTTATTCTTCAATACATGTGATAACTTCAGTCTTATGATCAAGTAAGCTTCCCTTTAAACCCTTTTTCCTCCATTGCTATTTTTTGCCCACTAGCCAAACCCATCTATGGTTAAGTGGTTATGAAGTGGAACTTGCTACCCGCAGTTGAGGAGAATACCAGAGACACTTTCAAGGCAAAGCTGGATAAACAAGAAGAAAAAAGGAACAGACAGATGTGTTGATGGATTTAGGTGAAGAGGGTTTGGAGGAGTTTTGCATAGAGCATTACCGGCATGGGTTAGTTGGGTCAAATGAATTGCTCATGCGCCAACTATGGGAACAGGAGTAGACTATTTAGTCATTGAATCTGTTCCACCATTCACTGAGATAATGGCAAATCTGCAACTTAACCGAATATATTTGCCTTTGCCCCATACCCCTTAATACCTTCGGCTAACAAAAAGCTATCAATCTCAGTTTTAAAATTAACTACTGATCCAGTAACAATTGTCATTTGCAGAGGACAGTTCCAAATTTCTACTGCCCTTTGTGTGTAGAAGTTTTTTCTAATTTCACTCCTGGATGGGCTGGCTCTAATTTGTAGACTATGTCTCCTGTCTCGGACTCCCCAACCAGTGGAAATATTTTCTATTCACCCTTTCTGTTCCCCTTAATATCTTGAAAACTTTAGTTAAATCGCCCTTAACTTTAAATTTCAAGGAATACAACCTTAGTTTGTGTAATCTCACTTTATAAATTAACCTTTGGAGTCCAGGTAACATCTTGGTAAGTCTACACTGCACTACCTCCAATGCCAATTTAACCTTCCTAAGGTGTGGTGACCAGAAGTACTCACAGCTGTGGTCAAACAAGGGCATTTGTATAGCTGAAGCATGTATTTTGTAAACTCCACATCACCACCACCCATCCCTTCATTTTCCACGTATTATTTTCAAGCTTATTCCTTCGTATTTTATCAACCCGTTTCCCAATAAACTGCATCATCCAATTTTCTGGCTTCCATCCTAAATTATACTGTACATAGTTCCATCTTCACAGACACCATCTCTATCATTTGCAGAACCACAGTCATGGCTCCTCCTCAAAAATCCACTCCCAATGCCTTTGTCCTTGTCAATTACCATTCCATCTCTAATATACCTGAACATGCTGGTATCTATCAGATCCATGCAATTCTCTCCTACAGATTCCTGTCTGAATATGTATAACCAGGGTTCCACACTTGCCATCGTACTGAAGCAAAGTTATAGATGACAATCTTGACAAATGTAATGCACTATTCCCCTCAACTTCTGTATTTAACATGTACAACTAGCAATCCTCTAACACTTTGCTTTATTGCCCAGTTCTGCAGGACAAAAGTCGATATCAAGTCTCATTTTAATTTTTAATTTAGTGGATTTAAAAGGAGATTATTGAGAGTGCACTATTGCTGGATTTTTCACTCAGGGCGGAATCGACCCAGATTTGCACTAAGTGCAGTAGCTCATTAATCATGCATTCCCAGGAAACACGCTGTTTCGCTGGCAGGCAGCGTCCGATTCACCTGCCACGCCTTTACCTTGTCGCTTCCTCAAGCTGGGCGCCAAATTCGAAGTGCAGTCACACACACACCTGATGCTTCAAGTCCAGGGCTGCTGCACAGAAGACATGGTCCCAAAAGGCAAGAAGACTGCAGCCCCAATTCAGTAATGCGTCCTTGAAATGCCTTCTGGACAACGTGGAGCTGCACTGTGATGTCCTCTGCCCCCCCACTCCAAGTGAAGACGAGTAAGCAAGGTCACCAATCCAGCATGGGAGGCAGTGAAGCAGTGGTCAGCACCTATACCCTACAAGAGAGGGTGGCACCTAGTGCCAAAGGAGGATGAATGATGAATGGTCTCCTCTGTTTAGCCAGGGTAAGGCACTCTTCTCATCACTCTCAACTCTCACACTCTCAAACCCATCACACATTCACAGGGATCTCGCACCTCAAGGGGTACCACCACTAACAACACCCTCACATTTGCATCAAGCTCATATCCTCTGGAGCTCGTGTCCTCATCCCATCCATGGCTCCGCTCACCACACAAACGTTCCGCACAGTGCCATGTGTCCTGCTCTCACACTCTCCACCTGTTTTCATGCAGGAGAAGCTGGCTGACAACACCTTGGAGAGGTCCCAGACCTGGGGTGGAGCGGCCTCATTTTGTGAAACATGCCTTCATGCTGACTGGCGAGGATGTGAACTGTGCCACGGCAACTGTGAGGTTGGCGGCAAAACTAACGTGAGGATCCTGTACAAGATCATCCCTCGCTCAACGCAACTGAGTGCTCTCTCTCTCCTACTTTTGACTCTGCTGCTACGCACTAATTATCTCTACTTTGGTTCACAGGGAGGTCTGCCAAGTGACTGACACCCTCCACTCCATCCAGGTCCTCACCTCCAGCCAAGAGGACACCTCCTCCATTGAAGAGCTGAAAACATGCAACCTGGAGAACCATCACAGCGCTTACCCACACCCTCCACCAGCGCACACAGACACACCTCGGTGGGACCTAGATCTAGAGCAGGCTCGGGTTCACAATCTGGTGGTCACCGCACGGCCAGGCATACACAGGAGACACGTTCAGCCGAGCTCCCTTGCACTCTGAGGACTGCTGGAGAAGAGGCATCTGTGAGGTCTGAGTCAGGTGATAAGCCACTGGATTTGGCCATCCAACTCATCATAGAGTGTCATGCAGAGGTGTTGGAAGACGTCAACAGAGCGGCACACGAGTCGGACTGCGTCACCCGCTCTCTGATGAAGTGGTGTCCACATGTGCGTGCATGGAGGTCACCACGGGAAGGGTGGCGGATGCGATGGAGGCCCTGGTCCAGCAGAACTTGGAGATGCATGCAGACCTGCACTCCACTGCAGGTAAGTTTCTGCAGTGGTAATGCGAGAGAGAAAAAGGGCATCTCAACGTCCCCGTTACTCCTTCCCCTCAAGGTGTCAGGCCGGGGCCCTCGGGCACCTGAAGGCAGGAAGAGCTGGACACCCCAGAGTCATCTACTCAGGAATTTCAGAGGCTATCCTCTTCTTTGCCTGTAACCCCTTTAACCTCATCCTCTGTCACTGCAGGGGGAGCAGCTGGTCCATAGGAGGACAGCTAAAGCAAGCCAGGGTCCCGTCCCGTTTCCCTCCCACTAGGCGTTAGGCCTAGAAAAGTTATTAAATAGAAAAGTGTTAGGCCTAGGAAAGTTATTAAATTCTGATCACAATTGGTTGCACGGCTGAACACATTTTGTCACTTTATAATCTGAAAATATATTCTCTTTCATCAAATAATGTGCAATGGTCTCTTTTGGCTTCATTTACAGGCCTCGAGTCCTCCACCTGCATTCCCCCTTCGCACCCTCACTCTCCCAACCCTATCCTATCTCATTCTCACCATTCCCTCCTACCACGCTCACCCTCATTTCACTCCTCAGGAGGCAATCAACCCCACAGACCCTTGCACATTCACCTGGTCATAGCACACCCCCCACCGGCCCCCCCCAAACCAGACTATTCTCTTACCCCAGATCAACTGGTACCAAACAACTGGTAACCACACTTTGAATCATTCCACATCAATTAGTGCGACATTCTCAAGTTTTGTCTAGCAGCCTAAAAAGGATGAAATCAGAATTAAAGAACACCTGAAACATACAGTTGTTTAGCTTTCGGAACTTCCTGCTTGAATTGAGCACATTGATTTTGCAAGTTCTTTGGGGCTTTTAGCAGGCTCACGAAAGAATCCATGCCAACCTTAGGACCGTGACTTTAGAACCATGACTGCTAGACAAGGTTTGTGGGGTAGCCATGGTATGCCCCCATCATACCTTCAAAGCAGACTTAAGGGGTGCAGTGCAGAACATTCACCCAGCCTTCACACTAATTAGAATCTCAGATGGCTACCATAATGGGCAGAAATCCAGCTGATTCAGATTTCACTAAATTTCCTTACCCCTTCTCCCAAAGATATTATGGGCAGAATTTTGCCCTCTTCAGGCGGGCTCGGTGGGGGCAGGCGGGAAGCCGACCACCACCCACGATCGGGACCAGACCGCGATTTCACGCTGGTGGACTAATTAAAGCGTGAAATGTGTACTTCAGCACTCAGCATTGCCTGTTTGGGGTGGGGTGTGTGGGGGGCTGGTGAGAGAAAAGAAGAGGGCGAGCGCACAAGTTTGCACATGCATGCAGGTGCGCGTTGGAAAAGCTCCAAGACACAGAGCTGCCTCGGAGATGTAGATATAAAAAATGAAAAGAGAGTTTTAAAGTGTTAAAAAAAATGTCCGCTCATGTGACACTGTCACGAGCAGGGGCATGTTAGAAATTAGTACAATTTTTTTTTTTTAAAATGACAGATCAAAACCTCATCCCACCTGTGGATGAGGTTTCACTAAAATGCAAAGGCCGCTTGGCCTTTTCACCTGCCCGCCAACCATAAGGTTGGACAGACAACAAAAGTTAACTTCAAATACATTATTAATGGCCTTAATAGGCCTTTTAATTGTGGGCAGGCGAGCTGCTGACTCCCGCGTACACCCGCCAACCGAAATAGACGCTTGCCAGACATCATCGTGCATCATTTTACGCTCGTTCAGGCCAGGCTCATACCTACCCGATGAGTTAAAAATTCTGGCCTATGTTTTATTTGTGACATGCCCCACCACAGGTATTTTGGTGTTAATGATTTTATTACATAGCGGATTTCGCTTTTTTCCTTTAGTAAACCAAATGCTATCATAAACACTATAACCTTTTTCTAAAAATAATCTAGCAAAACACCTTAAGGTGATAACAGAGTTCAGTATTTCTCAAATAAAACATCAACTGCTGCTGGGGCTCTTTGGCATTCATTTTGGTGGTTCTGATTCTCTGTCTGGTTTCTAAAGATAACTCAGGCTCAACAAACCAGTGCAAATTGCTGTTGATGGCAATTTTTAAGATTTTTAACCAGGGCTGACAGAACCAGAAAATACATCATATTAATATTTACACTGATGTCAACTCCACTGAAAACACAGCACAAAGGATTGTGGTACAATAAGGAACCAATTTTTCAGGCTCTTTACCACTCAGTTTCACTAAACTCCATAAATTGAATGCATCATGAATATCCATGCGACTAACAGATCCCATAAATGGTGTTGCTACAGAAAGGTTACAGAAATGAAAGGAAGAGTGGCATTTAGATACAGTTTTACACAACAAGCGCTTTACAGCTAATGAACTACTTTTGAAGTATAGTCACTGTTGTGATGTACTAATCACTAATGGTGAGTTGGGTGGGATGGGGTGGGGGAGGGGAAACCAGGGAGGTTAGGTCATGGTTTATATATCACACAGGAGCCGCCTCCATCCTGATTAGGTTCCTGGTGGGAAGGCTTGTGGATGGCCTTCCTGCCTTGTTGCCAATAGAGTCCCTTAAGTGCCCACTTAAGGGCCTCATTCTGCTGCTGCTGGTATTAACCCAGTGACAGGCAGCAGGGTAGGGGGAAAGATGGTCTCATTCAAAGGCATTTGATGCCTCAAGGGACCCAACATCAGGAAAGAGAAAGGGCTGCTCAGAGCCACACCCCTTGCTTCTGACCCAACACCCTGCAACCACACTATCCCCACCCCGCAAAGCCCCCTCACGCCATCATTCACCTGTGGCCTGGGACCCAGCATCAATATGAGACCCTGGGGTGCGTGTCATACCAGCAGCAGATTGGCCAGCAGCTCTGCAGGCGAGACTATACCCCCAGGGTTCTTGACCCCGGGATAAGAATGGCGTTGACCTGACGAGTGCCAAACAAATATGCAAATTAGCAGGAGTAAACCATTCCACTCCTCGGGCCTGCTCAGCTATTCAATAAGATCATGGCTGATTTGATTGTGGCCTCAGCTCCACTTTCCTTCCTATCCCCTACACCCTTAGATTCTTGATTGACGGGGGAGTAAATCTAATTCAGCCTTAAAAATATTCAATAACCCTATCTCCACTACTCTAGGGAAGGGAGTTCCAGACTCATGATCCTCAGGAAAAAAAAAATCATCTCCATCTTAAATGGGTGACCCCTTCTTTTTAAATGGTGTCCCCTAGTTCTAGACTCTCCCACAGGGAGAAATGTCCTTTCAGCATTGACCCTGTCAAGCCCCTTCATGATCTTATATGTTCCAATAAGATTGCCTCTTATTCTTCTAAACTCCGATGGATACAGGCCCAACCTATCCAATCTTCCTTCGAGGGTAGCCCCTTCATTCCAGGAATTAGTCGAGTGAACCTTCTCTGAACTGCTTCTAATGCAATTATGTCCTTTCCTAAATATGGAGACCAAAACTGTACACACTACTCTGATGTGGTTTCACCAATGCCCTGTAAAACTGTAGCAAAACATCCCTACTTTTATATTCCATTCCTCTTGCAATATGTGACAACATTCTATTTGCCTTCCTAATCACTTGCTGTACTTGCATACTAACTATTTTGTGATTCATGCAGCAGGGCACCCAGATCCCTCTGTACCTCAAGAGTTCTGTAATCTCTTCCCATTTAAATAATATGCTGCTTTTTTATTCTACCTGCCAAAATAGACAAGTTCACATTTTCCCACACTATACTCTATCTGCCAATTTTTGCCCACTCGCTTAACCTGTCTATATCCCTTTGCAGGCTTCTTACAGCCTCTTCACAACTTACTTTCTTACCTCTGTCATCAACAAATTTAGCAACCATGCATTTGGTCCCATCATTCAAGTCATTAATATAGATTTGTCAACAGTTCAGGCCCCAGCACTGATGCCTGTGGCACTCCACTCATTACATCTTGCTAACCCAAAAATGACCCATTTAGCCCTACTGTTTCCTGTTAGCTACCAATCCACTATCCATGCTGATGTGTTACCTCTTACACCACGAGCTTTTATTTTGTCTAATAACCTTTGATGTGGCACTTTGTCAAATACTTTCTAGAAATCCAAGTACACCACAACTAGAGGGTCCCCTTTACCAACATTGCTTCTTACCTCCTCAAAAGAACTCTAGTAAATTAATCAAACGTGACTTCCCTTTCACAAAATCATGCTGACTCTGCCTGATCACAATGAGATATTCTAAATGCCCCACTATAGCTTCCTTAATAATAAATTCCAGCATTTTTCCTGTGACAGGTGTTAAGCTAACTGGCCTGCAGTCTCCAGCTTACTGTCTCCCTCTTTTCTTGAACAGAGGAGTTACATTCACTATTTTCCAATCTGACGGAAATATTCAGCGGTATGTGACTTTTCAAAAGGGCAGGCAAGAAGGAAAGGGTGGTGGGGTAGTTTTGTTGGTACAAAGTTAGTACATTTAGATGGAATAAGTACGATAGCAAGAAACGATCTTGGATCTGAAGATGTAGAATCCGTATGGGTGGAGAAAAGACATAACAAGGTGAAGACGACAACACTGGTGCGAGTAGTCTATAGGCCCCTGAACAGTAGCTATATTGTAGGACAGAGAATAAATCAGGAGATGAGAGCATGTAAAAAAAGACAGTACATTAATCATGGGTGACTTTAATCTTCATGTAGATTGGGAAACTCAAATTGGCAGAAGTAGCCAGGAGCAAGAATTCATAGAGTGTATTCGGAACAGTGTCCTAGAACAATATGTTGTGGATCCAACCAGGGATCAGGCTATTTTGGATCTGGTAATGTGCAATGAGGCAGGTTTAATAAATGATCTCAGAGTAAAAGATCCCCTAGGGAACAGTGACCTTAACATGGTAGAATTTAGCATTCAGATTGAGAATGAGAAACTTGGGTCGGAAACAACTGTGCTAAACTTAAATAAGGATAATTATAAAGAAATGAGGGCAGAGTTGGCTGGAGGGGACTGGAATAGGATTTTAGCAGAAAAAATGGCTGATGAACAATGGAAGATGTTTTAAGAAAATCATTCATGAGTCACAACAAAGATATATCCCAGTGAGGAAGGAGATAAGCCAACCACGGTTAACCAAGGAAGTTAGGGATAGTATCTAATTGAAAGTAAAAAAACATACAATGTGGCAAACATTAATGGTAAGCCAGAGGATTGGGAAAGTTTTAAAAGCAAACAAAAGATAATAAAGAGGGAGAAAATAAACTTTGAGGGTAAATTAGCAAGTAATATAAAAACGGACAGTAAGAGCTTCTGTAAATATATAAAAAGGAAGAGAGGCCAAAGTGAACATAGGCTCCTTACAGAATGATGCTGGGGAAATAATAATGGGGAACCAGGAAATGGCAGAAGAGTTGAATAAATACTTTGCTTCAGTCTTCACAGTAGAAGACATCAATAGCATTCCAATACTAAATAATCGAGGGGCAAAAGAAGGGAGGAAATAAATACAATAACTATCACTAGAGAAAAAGTACTAGGGAAACTAATGGGGCTAAAGGCCGATAAGTCTCCTGGACCTGATGGGTTGCATCCTACGATATTAAAGTAGCTACAGAGACAATGGATGCACTGGTATATTCTTCCAAGAGTCCTAAGATTCTAGAAAAGTCCCAGAGGATTGGAAAACTGCCAATGTAACACCCTTATTCAAAAAGGGAGGGAGACAGAAAACAGGTAACTATAGACCAGTTGGCGTAACATCTGACATTGGGAAAACGTTAGAGTCTATTATAAAGGATGGAATACCAGAACATTTAGAATTACATAATCTAATCATACAGCATGGCTTCATATAGGGGAAATCATGCCTAACTAATTTATGAGAACTCTTTGGGGAGGTAACTAGCAGGGTAGATAAAGAGGAACCAGTCGGTATAATATATTTGGATTTCCAAAAAGCATTTGATAAGGTACCGCACAGCAATATAATAAGATAAGAGCCCACGATGTTGGGTGTAGTATATTAGCATGGAGAGAGGATTGGCTAACTAATAGAAGACAGAGTTGGGATCGGTGGGGGGGGGGGGCATTTTCAGGATGGCAACCTGTAAGTAGTGGAGTGCCACAGGGATCAGTGCTGGGGCCTCAATTATTTACAATACATAACAATGACTTAGAAGAAGGAAGTGAATGTACTATCGCCAGATTTACAGATGATACAAAAATAGGTGGGAAGGCAAGTGGTAAGGATGACACAAGGAGTCTACAGAGGGATATAGACAGCTTAAGTGAGTGGGCAAAAATGTGGCAGATGGAATTTAATGTGGGAAAATGTGAGGTTACGCACTTTGGCAGGAAGAAGAGGAGCTTAATATTATTTAAATGGAGAAAGACTGCAGAAGGCTGCAGCACAGAGAGATTTGGGAGACTTTGTGCATGAATCCCAAAAAGCTAACATACAAGTTCAACAGGTAATGGGAAAGGCAAATCGAATGTTGGCCTTTATTTCAAAGGGAATAGAGTATAAAAATAGGGAAGTCTTGCTAAAACTATACAATGCCACACCTAGAATACTGGGAACAGTTTTGGTCGCCTTAGATAAGGATAGGGAAAGATATACTGGCGTTGAAGGCAGTCCAGTTCACTAGGTTGAGTCCGGGTATGGAGGGATTTTTTTTTAATGAAGAGAGGTTGTGTAGGTTGGGCCTGTACTCATTGGAGTTTAGAAGAATGAGAGGCGGCCTTATTGAAACATATAAGATTCTTAGGGGGCCTGACAGGGTAGATGCTGAGAGATTGTTTCCCCTTATGGGAGAGTCTAGGACCAGAGGGCATAATCTCAGATTAAGGGGTTGCCCATTTAAAACAGATAGAGGAGGAATTTCTTCTGAGGGTAGTGAATCTGTGGAATTCTTTACTGCAGAGGATTCTGGAAGCTGGGTTGTTAAGTCGATTCAAGGCTTAGACAGATTTTTAATCAGTAAGGGAATCAAGGGTTATGGGGAAAAGGCAGGAAAGTAGAGTTGAGGATCCTCAGATGAAGTATTTCAGAATACTTGGAAGTGCATGGTAAAATAGGGCAAAGTCAGCATGGTTTCATCAAGGGGATGTCATGCCTGACAAATCTGTTAGAATTCTTTGAGGAGGTAACAAGTAGGTTAGACAAAGGAGAGCCAATAGATGTTATCTACTTGGACTTCCAGAAGGCCTTTGACAAGGTGCCGCACAGGAGGCCACTCAGTAAGATAAGAGCCCATGGTGTTAGAGGCAAGGTACTAGCATGGATAGAAGATTAGCTGTCTGGCAGAAGGCAGAGAGTAGGGATAAGGGGGATCTTCTCAGGATGGCGGCCGGTGACTAATGGAGTTCCGCAGGGGTCAGTGTTGGGACCACAACTTTTCACTTTATACATTAATGATCTAGATGAAGGAACTGAGGGCATCCTGGCTAAGTTTGCAGATGATACAAAGATAGGTGGAGGGACAGGCAGTATTGAGGAGGTGGGGAGGCTGCAGAAGGATTTGGACAGGTTAGGAGAATGGGCAAAGAACTGGCATATGGAATACAATGTGGCCGAGTGTGAGGTCATGCATTTGGTAGGAAGAAGAGGCATAGACTATTTTCTAAATGGGGAGAGAATTCAGAAATCTGGAGTGCAAAGGGACTTGGGAGTCCTAGTCCAGGATTCTCTTAAGGTTAACTTGCAGGTTGAGTCGGTAGTTAGGAAGGCAAATGCAATGTTGGCATTTATTTCGAGAGGACTAGAATATAAAAGCAGGGATGTGCTGCTGAGGCTTTATAAGACTCTGATCAGACCGCATTTAGAATATTGTGAGCAATTTTGGGCCCGGTATCTCAGGAAGGATGTGCTGGCCCTGGAGAGGGTCCAAAGGAGGTTCACAAGAATGATTTCAGGAATGAAAGGCTTAACATATGAGGAACGTTTGAGGACTCTGGGTCTATACTTGATGGGAGTTTAGAAGGGTGAGGGGGGATCTGATTGAAACTTACAGAATACTTAAAAGCCTGGATAGAGTGGACGTGGGGAAGATGTTTCCATTAGTAGGAGAGACTAGGACCCGAGGGCACAGCCTCAGATTAAAGGGAAGACCTTTTAGAACAGAGATGAGGAGAAACTTCTTTAGCCAGAGAGTGGTGAATCTATGGAATTCATTGCCACAGAAGGCTGTGGAGGCCAGGTCATTGAGTGTATTTAAGACTGAGATAGATAGGTTCTTGATTGGTAAGGGAATCAAAGATTATGGGGAGAAGGCGGGAGAATGGGGTTGAGAAACTTATCAGCCATGATAGAATGGTGGAGCAGACTCGATAGACCGAATGGCCTAATTTCTGCTCCTATGTCTTATAGTCTTATCAGCCATGATCTCATTGAATAGCAGAGGAGACTCGATGGGCTGAATAGCCTACTTCAGCTCCTACATCTTATGGAAACTTTCCAGAATCTAGGAATTTGGAAAATTAAAACCAATGCAACTAATACCTCAGCAACTACTTCTTTTAAGGCTCTACGATGAAGTCCATGAGAACCTGCAGACTTGTCAGCTTTTAGTCCCAATAATTTTTCCCTGGTGATCGGAATTGTTTTAAGTTCTTAACTCCCTCTCACCTCTTGTTGGACACTTGTTTCTGAGGTGGTATTTGTATCCTCTACTGTGAAGGCAAATACAAAATATCTGAAATTTATTTGCCATTACCTTACTTTTCATAATTAAATCCCCAGACACACTTATCTCTCTGTCAATACCAATATCTCTCTGTCGATACCAATATATATATATATATATATATATATATATATATAAAATATTATATATTAATAAATAAGTAAGTAAGAGGACCAACATTCATTTTACTTACTGTTACTGTTTTTTATATTTCTAGCTAGCTTTCTCTCATTCTTTAATTTTTCCCTCCCTATTATTTTTTAAGCCATTCTCAACTGCTTTTTTATACTCTGTCCAATTTTCTAACCTGCCACTAATCTTTGCAGAATTGCAGACTTATTCTTTCAATTTGATACTATCTTTAACTCCTTTAGTTAGCCACAGATGCTACATCCCTCCGCTATAGTCTCTCTCTCTCTCCGGAATGTATTTTTCTTAAATATCAGCCACTGCATCTCATCAATATATATTATCTCCCTAACTTAATTTCCCAGTTCACTTTAGTCAACTCTGTCTTCATATCCTCAATTGCTCTTATTTAAGTTCAAAATACTAGTAGACTCAGACCTTTACAGCACAGGAGATGGCCATTCAGCCCATTGCGTCCACACAGGTCAAAGATCTGACTACACTAATCCCATTTTCCAACGCTCAGCCCATAGCCCTGGAAGCTATGGCAATGCAAGTGAATATCTAAATACTTCTTAAATGTTACAAGTTTCTCTGACTCAACTACCGTTCAGGCAGAGTTCCAGACTCCCACCACCCTCTGGGTGAAAAAAAAACTTCTCCTCACCTTCCCTCTTAGCCTTCTACCTCTTACCTTAAATCTATGTCACCTGATTATTGACCCTTCACCTAATGGAAAAAGTGCCTTCCTATCCACCCTATGTCCCTCATAATCTTATACATCTCTATCAGGTTCTCTCTCAACCTTCACTGCTCCAAGGAAAACAACCCCAGCTTATCCAATCATTCCACAGAGCTCAGACCCTCCAGCCCAGGCAGCATTCTGTTAACTCTCCTCTGCAGTGCAATCCTATCCAGTGCAATCACATCCTTCCTATAATGTGGTGACTGGAACTGCACACAGTACTCCAGTTGTGGCCAAACCAGCATTTTATACAGTTCCAGCATAACCTCCCTGCTCTTGTATTCTATGCCTTGGCTAATGAAGGCAAGCATCCCATATGCCTTCTTAACCATCTTATCTACCTGCCCTGCTACCTTCAGGGATCTGTGGATATGCACACCAAAGTCCCTCTGGTCTTCAGTACTTTCCAGGGTCCTACCATTCATAGTATAATCCCTTGCCTTGTTAACTCACCCCACCCACCTAACATAATACCGGGTAATTAATGTCCTTTAGGGAAGGAAATATATCATCCTTACCTGGTCTGGCCTACACGTGACTCCAGACCCACAGTGATGTGGTTGGCTCTTAAATGCCCTTGAAATAGCCTAGCAAGCCACTCAGTTGCAACAAACCACAACAAAGTCACAAAAAAGAAATGAAACCGGACGGACCACCTGGCATCAACCTAGGCACCAGAAACAACAACAGCAATTACAGCCCTGTCGACCCTGCAAAGTCCTCCTTCCTAACATCTGGGGACAAGTGCCAAAATTAGGAGAGCAGTCTCTCAGACTAGTCAAGTAACAGCCTGACATTGTAAGATATGATTTCATGAGGATGACAGATAATGTCCCAAACGCCACGATCACCATCCTTGGGTATGTCCTGTAGCACCAGCTAGACAGACCCAGCAGAAGTGGAGGCACAGTGGTATAGAGTCGAGAGGGAGTCACCCCGTGAGTCCAAAACATTGACTCTGAACCTTTTGAAGTCTCATGGCATCAGGTCTATCATGGGCAAGGAAACCTCCTGATTCCACGTACCGCCCTCCCTCAGTTGATGAACCAGTGCTCCTCCACATTGATCTTCAGTTGGAGGAAGCACTGAGGGTGGCAAGGGCACAGATTTATTCTGGGTGGAGGACTTCAATGTTCATCACCAAGAGTGGCTCAGTAGCACCACTACTGACTGAGCTGGCCTAGTCCTAAAGGACATAGCTGCTAGAATGGGTCTGCGGCAGCAGTGAGGGAACCAAGAGGGAAAAACATTCTTGGCCTCAACCTCACCAACCTGCCTGACACAGATGCACCTGTCTGTGGCAGTGTCAGTATGAGTGACCACCACACAGTCATTGCTGAGACGAAATTCCCGCCATCACATGGAAGGTACCTTCCATTGTGTTGTGTGGCACTACCACCATGCTAAATCGGATAGAGTTCAAACAGATCTAGCAACTCAAGGATGGGCATGCATGCGGCACTGTGGGCCATCAGCAGCAGAATTGTACTCAGCCACAATCTGTAACCTTATGGCCTGGCATATCCCCCACTCTACCATTAACTTAAAGCCAGGGAATCAACCCTGGTTCAACGAAGAGTGCAGGAGGACATGTCAGGAGCAACACCAGGCATACCGAGAAATGAGATGTCAACCTGGTGAAGCTACAACACAGAATTACTTGCATGCCAAACAGCATAAGTAGCAAGTGATAGACAGAGCTAAGCGATCAGACCAGATCTAAGCTCTGTAGTCCTGCCACATCCAGTTGTGAATGGTGATGGACAATTAAGCAACTCACTGAAGGAGGCGGCTCCACAAATATCCCCATCTTCAATGATGAGGGAGCCAGCACATCAGTGCAAAAGATAAGGCTGAAGCATTCGCAGCAATCTTCAACCAGAAGCATCAAATGGATGATCCATCTCGACTTCCTCCGGAGGTCCCCAGCATCACAGATGCCAGTCTTCAGCTAATTCGATTCACTCCACGTGATATCAAGAAATGGCTGAAGGCACTGGATACTGCAAAAGCAATGGGTCCTGACAATATCCTGGCAATAGTACTGGAGACTTGTGCTCCAGAACTTGCTGCGCCCCTAACCAAGCTGTTCCAGTACAGCTACAACACTGGCATCTACCCAGCTATGTGGAAAATTGCCCAGGTATGTCCTGTACACTAAAAGTAGGACAAATCCAACACGGCAATTACCACCCATCAGTCTACTCTTGATCATCAGTAATGGAAGGGGTCATCAACAGTGCTGTCAAATGGCACTTGCTTAGCAATAACCTGCTCACTGATGCCTAGTTTGGGTTCTGCCAGGGCCATTCAGCTCCTGACCTCATTAAGCCTTGGCTCAAACATGGACAAAAAAAGAGCTGAACTCCCGAGGTGAGGTGAGAGTGACTGCCCTTGACAACAGGGCCACATTTGACTGACTGTGGCCTCAAGCAGCCTTAGCAAAACTGGAATCAATGGGAATCGGAGGAAAACTCTTTGCTGGTTGGAGTCATACCGAGCACAAAGGAAGATGGTTGTGGTTGTGGGAGGTCAATCATCTCAGCTCCAGGACATCACTGCAGGAGCTCCTCAGGGTAGTGTCCTAGGCCCAGCCATCTTCAGCTGCTTCATCAATGACCTTCCTTCCTTCCATCATAAGGTCAGAAGTGGGGATGTTCACTACTGATGTGCAATGTTTAGCATCACTCAGGACTCCTCAGAGACTGAAGCAGTCCACGTCCAAATGCAGCAAGACCTGGACAACATCCTCGCTTGGGCTGACAAGTGGCAAGGGCCAGGCAATGACCATCTCCAACAAGAGAGTATCTAACCATCGCCCCTTGATGTTCAATGGCATCACCATCACTGAATCCCCCACTATCAACATCCTGGGGCTTGCCATTGACCAGAAACTGAACTGGACTAGCCATATAAATACTGTGGCAAGAAGAGTAGGTCAGAGGCTAGGAGTCAAGTGACGAGTAACACCGCCTGACTCCCCAAAGCCTGTCCATTATCTATACATATAAGGCACACTTCAGGAGTGCGATGGAATACTCTCCACTTGCCTGAATTAATGCAGCTCCCACAACACAAGAACTTGACACTAGCCAAGACAAAGCTGCCCACTTGATTGGCACCACATCCACAACCATTCCCTCCTTTCACCACTGACACACAGTAGCAGCAGTATGTACCATCTACAAGATGTACTGCAGGAACTCACCAAGGCTCCTTCGACAGCACCTTCCAAACCCACAACTAGTACCATCTAGAAAGACAAAGGCAGCAGATAGATGGAAATACAACCACCTGGAAGTTCCCCTTCAAGTCGCTCACTATTCTGACATGGAAATATATCGCCATTCCTTCATTATCGCTGGGTCAAAATTCTGAACTCCCTTCCTTACAGTGCTTGGACTGCAGCGGTTCAAGAAGGCAGCTCACCACCACCTTCTCAAGGGCAACTAGGGATGGGCAATAAATGCCAGCCCAGCCACCGAAGCCAACATCCCACGAATGAATAAAAAAACTTGTGTATAATTTCAGCTGAAAGTAAATGAAACACCTACCACATTCTCTTGGCTACCCCAAAAAGTAGAAAGGAACTAACAGTTTTATCTTGTAATAAAAAACATGAACAGGAAATGCTGGAAACACTCAGAAGATAAGGCAGCATCTATGGATAGAAACAGAGCTAAAGTTTCAGGTTGATGACCCTTTATTAGAACTGAGGAAAGATAGAAATGCAACAGGTTTTTTGAATAGTCAGTCACACCTCAACTGGACACATTTTTGTTTCTTTACTTGTCACATTACCACTCACTTTGGCTTTTGTACCATGTAAGCTTTTGTCACTTAATTTCTCTTGCCCTCCACCCTTTCACATACCTTCCTTTTTTCCTTACCCGGTGCTTCCCGCAGCCCCACTCCCAGCCTTCACTTGCTTAAAACCTATTACATTTCTATCTTTCCTCAGTTCTGATGAAGGGTCATCAACCCAAAATGTTAATCTGTTTCTCTGCACAGATGCTGCCTGACCTGCTGAGTATTTCCAGCATTTTCTGTTTTTATTTCAGATTTCCAGCACCTACAGTATTTTGCTTTTGTGTTGGTTGTTCCTTGTTTGCTAATACGTGCCTAGACCAAGAATATCAGTCAAATTTACTACGCAGAGCGGTTTTTTCATTCACAGAATGTGGGCTTTGCTGGCTGGCCCAGCATTTATTGCCAATCCCTAGTCACAATTGAGGTGGTGGTGAGCTGCCTTCTTGAACTGCTGCAGTCCATGTAGTGTAGGTACGCCCACAGTGCTGTTAGGAAGTGTGTTCCAGGATTTTGACCCAGCAACAGTGAAGGAATAGCGATATATTTCCAAGTCAGGATAGTGAGTGGCTTGGAGGGGAAATTCCAGGTAGTTGTGTTCCCATCTATCTGCTGCCCTTGTCCTTCTAGATGGTAGTGGTCATGGGTTTGGAAGGTGCTGTCGAAGAAGCCTTGGTGAATTCCTGCAGTGCATCTTGCAGATGGTACACATGGCTGCTACTGTACATCAGTGGTGGAGGGAGTGAACGTTTGTGGAGGTGATGCCAAGCAAGCAGGCTGCTTTGTCCTGGACGGTGTCAAGCTTCATGTATTGCGGGAGCTGCACTCATCCAGGCAAGTGGGGAATATTCCATCACACTTCTGACTTGTGCCCTGTAGATGGTGGACAGGCTTTGGGGAGTCAGGAGCTGAGTTACTCATTGCACTATTCCTAGCCTCTGACCTGCTCTTGTAGCCACAGTATTTATATGGCTAGTCCAGTTCAGTTTCTGGTCAATGGTAACCCCCAGGATGTTGATAGTGGGGGATTCAGTGATGGTAATGCCATTGAATATCAAGGGGAGATGGTTGGATTCTCTCTTGTTGGAGATGGTCATTGCCTGGCACTTGTGTGGCATGAATGTTACTTGCCACTTGTCAGCCCAAGCCTGGATATTGTCCTGATCTTGCTGCATTTGGACATGGACTGCTTCAGTATCTGAGTCGTCGTGAATGGTGTTAAACATTGTGCAATCATCCCCACTTCTGACCTTATGATGGAAGGAAGGTCATTGGTGAAGCAGCTGAAGATGGTTGAGCCTAGGACACTACTCTGAGGGATCCCTGCAGTAATATCCTGCAGCTGAGATGATTGACCTCCAACAACCACAACCATCTTCCTTATTGCTTGGTATGACTCCAAGCAGCCGAGTGTTTTCCCCGACTCCCATTGGTTCCAGTTTTGCTAGGACTCCTTGATGCCACACTCAGTCATTTGCAGCCTTGATGTCAAGGGCAGTCACTCTCACCTCGGGAATTCAGCTCTCTTGTCTACGTTTGAACCAGGGGTGTAATGAGATCAGGGGCTGAGTGGCCTTGGCAGAACCCAAGCTAGGTATCAGTGAGCAGGTTATTGCTAAGCAAGTGCCACTTGATAGCACTGTTGATGATCCCTTCCATTACTTTACTGATGATCGAGAATAGACTGATGGGGCGGTAAATGGCTGGGTTGCACTTGTCCTGCTTTTTGTGGACAGGACATACCCGGGCAATTTTCCACATAGCTGGGTAGATGCCAGTGTTGTAGCTGTACTGGAACAGCTCGGCTAGAGGCGCGGCAAGCTCTGGAGCACAAGTCTTCAGCACCATTGCCTGAATATTGTCAGGGCCCATAGCCTTTGCAGTTTCCAGTGCTTTCAGCGTTTCTTGATATCACGGGGAGTGAATCGAATTAGCTGAAGACTGGCACCTGTGATGCTGGGGACCACTGGAGGAGGCAGAGTTGAATTATCCACTTGGCACTTCTGGTTAAAGGTTGTAGCAAATACTTCAGCCTTATCTTTTGTACTGATGTGCTGGGCTCCCACATCATTGAGGAGGGGGATATTTGTGCAGCTTCCTCCTCCAGTGAGTTGTTTAATTGTCCACCATCATTCACAACTGGATGTGGCAGGACTGCAGAGCTTAGATCTATTAAATCATATAGCAAGTTAGTGCATCATAAATCATAATTAAAAACAAAAATAGAATCAGTGCATAAAAGAATCTCTATCCGCTTGACAAAGCATTTCCTTATATAATGACTCTAAGGAAACATTTTTTCTCACTTCCCCCTTCATTCTTCTAGTGGTAATACAAGTTATAATTCAGCAACAATTGGAAACAATTATTCACATTTTTATCCTCAAAAATGTTTATGATTTTGAAACTCCCTCCTGGATGTCTCAGCTTTGCCTGTTGCAGAAAGAAGTCACATTTTGAGACTTTCTTCATGACTATAACTTTTTTCCAATATTGTTCTAGTGAGCCTTTGCTGTACATTTCCAATGGCTACAATATCCTTCTTATAATGCACTACTCCAGCTGTGGCCAAATTAATGCCTCAAATCCCAATGTGGAAAATCCAATTGCCTTTTTTAGTGACTTTATTACATGTACTTCTACATTTAAAGATTTCTGTAGCTGCACTCTCTTCCACCACTCTAAGAATTTTACCACTTTGGGTAAATATTCACTAATGTGATTCTTGTAGACAAGTTATCTCAAAGCAGCCAAGTTTAAAGGATCAGTCACTTTGAGTAGCCAGGGTGAAGTTGAAGTTTGTGAGGTAAGTGGGTAGGACTGGTATGGTGGTGGTGGGGAGGGGGTGGTGAAGTGAGATGGTCAGGGGATGTGGTGTGGGGGCGGGAGCTGGGTGGTGGGTCAGGTGGTCAGGGCTGGGGTCATTTATTGGGGGGGGGGGGGGGGTGCACAACGCAGCGCATCTTTGGGGTACCCCTCAGCTATGACACCCTGGAGCTCGGAAATTACAGGCCAGTAATTAAGTGGCGTGGGAATAATTATTGAATCTGGAAGAAAATGGCAGATCATATGATGGACAATATCATATTTCTCGTGGGGCATTCAGTACACAATCATACAGTTATACCAGTAATATAGTATAATAAATATAAACAAATATAATAAACCTTAATAGTTCTAAATAATGGGTCAGATTTTACTGTAAAATAGTGCAGGCAAAACAGAGCTCACCATTATTTACATGTAAAAGTGTAAAACCAGACAGCTACTTCAACTGTTTCCACATCCCCAGTTAAACATAGAAATCACAAGTTACTGTCCAGCTCCTCCAAAAGCTTCCCAAAAGCGATATCTCTCACTCTGACTCACCACTCAAAAAAATCAAATGGCATGAGGTTCCTGTACAAATATGGATTAAATGCAACACAAAGAAAGTTAGGGCTTTGGCAATTAAATGTGAATATCCTTTCAGTGGCATGGCAAGTCCTATTTACTACCAAACAATCTCTCTGGCACTGAAAATTAACTTTTATAAGTGTGGAATTTCATTTGTTCAGATTTCAATTATTGTTGGAGAATTAAATAATACAAAAATGAATGTTTTATTTATCTGACCTCTATCTATCCAATATTTTTTTCCTTCTGTATTTCGCTTTCTGTACTTGATTTCACAGAATCACAGAGTGCAGAAGAGGGCCTTCAGCCCATTGAGTCTGCATCGACACATGAGAAACACCTGACCTACCTACCTAATCCCATTTACCAGCACTTAGCCCATAGCCTTAAATGTTATTTGACATTGAATTCAATAAGCCATCTGGCACTTTCTCGTTCAGACTCTGTACTATTCATCAAAAGTTCTTTAACCCGACTGGTAAAGGAGATAAACAGTTGCTTGTTCACACAGGGCACCTTTTTGAATGACTGGCCAACAGGAACTTCTGACAGGACCTTCGTGCATGTGTCTAAAATTTGGATTACCACATGTGTACACTCAATAACACCCTGTGCATGTGGGAAGCCAGCAGAGATGCAAACATATGTGCCAGCTCATTCTGACTGGCATCATCACAGAAGAAATGCAAAAAATGGTCAGCATGGACAAACAAGCCAACAGTCACCTGTTTTATGCGTTCGTGGGCTACTTTTTGGGATATCTTGCATGTATTAAAGAGCCCAGAAAGGATCCAGATATCAAAAACTGAGGGCAGTGGTAACTTTACAACCATAGACAGTCCAGCAGAATGGGCAGTCAAGTGACAGGTGGCATTTAACACACAGAACTGCAAGCTGATGTATTTTGGCAGAAGGGATAGGGAAAGGCAATATGGACTTAATGGTACCATTCCAAAAAATATGCAGGAACAGAAGAACCTGGGGGTTCTTATGCATTGATCTATGAAGATGGCAGGTCATATTGAGACCAGTTAGCAAAGCATACGGGATCTCAAGCTTTATAAACAGGAGTATTGAGTACAAAAATAAAGAAGTTATGTGTAACCTTTATGAAGCTCTAGTTAGGCCACAACTCAATGCAGATCTACCAGAATGGTTCCAGGGATGAGGGATTTTAGCTGCAAGGTTAGATTGGAGAAACTGGGGTGTTCCCCTTGGTGCAAAGGAGGTTAACGGGAGATCCCATAGAGGTGTACAAGATTATGACAGGTTTAGATGAAGTAGACAAAGAAAAGCTATTCCCATTAGCTGATGGTACAAGGTCTAGGGAACAAAGATATAAGGTTTTGAGCAAGTGGATGCATTGGGGTTGCATGGAAGAACTGTTTTACACAGCTGGTGGTAATGACCTGGAACTCTCTGCCTATGAGGGTGGTGGAAGCAGAGACAATGAATGATTTCAAAAGAAAATTGGATGGGCAGTTAAGAGAAATAAACTTGCAGGGCTACAGAAATATAGCAGGGATTGCTCTACTGAAGTGGCATGAACTTGATGGGCCGAAGTCTCCTTGCGTGCCATAATGGTTCTATGCTAACACATGGCCACCAAGCATGCCCAACAGGAAACAAGTCTAAGAGACTGCATTTGTTTGCCACAAGCTGATACGACAACCTCAGTCTCCAGAAAAGCTGCTGTTTGGCCACTTCAAGGAAACCCAACCTCTCTGTGTACACTTTATCGCAGGTAGTGCCTCAAGTGAGCTGCTGCCCTCTTTGCTGATTAGCCACAGGCCTTTCAACAGTATGATGGTGCTGGCAATACTGTCCTCATCCAAGGTCCTAAGCCAGCCCAGGTATCGGCTATCCTGATGTAATGCCAAAATCTTACAAAATGTAGGAAGTAAACTCTCAGCAAAGGTATTGTGAACAAACTCTTTCCCACCAGCAGGTAAGAAAGCAGCTGTGATTATCAAATATTTATTGTTGTGTTTCCATCAGTTTGGTTCAGCACTTGCCAATTTCTGTTGTATTCTCTTGACTTGCTTTCATTGACCCATTTTAGGAATCCCGAGAAACACATGGATGCTCTGTTAACTTTTGAAAATCAGTTAAAGTCGAGCTCTAATTGAGTGATCAGCATATATTAAAAAGTAACTCACCTCTCTCAAGGGAGTTTTACAAGCAAGCAGCCTAATGCACTCCAGTTAAATGTGGAAGTTGGTGGATTGGAGCCAGCTTCCCAATATGCTAACATTTTTCTCAACTTTAACCCCCCATCTGCACCCAAATCTGCACACTTCCCCAGGTTAAAATTAATTATTTCTCATTTCTCTGCTACTGAGGTTTTCTCTGCCTCAAGCTTTTCTCATCATGGAAACTCTCTTCATTATCAACTCGCTCTTTCCAGATTCTCGTTTTATTTGCTTTTCTTTCTGGTTCTAACCTGCTTATTGGCTGAATTCTGCCACTGCAGAGAATTAGCACCATTGCCTCAGTGAGAGTAACAAAAGGTATATTAATAAAAGGGAGAGCTTCCTGGCTTTGATATCTGGATTAGAAGGGTCAATTTGAAGCTAATGGCCTTGTGTTGCTATTACTCTCCTCAAGATAAAGTACTGACAATTGAACAACTTTCTATTTTGCCACTAAGTAATCCCAGAAAAAAGTTAACATTCAGATACAGAACAAATCTCTATGCCACTCAACAGCATACCTTAATTAAAATCTCAATAAAGAAAACTGGAATGTATTCTTCCATTGCCCTTGTACCCTTTGACTGAAATAGCTTTTTCATACTTATTACAAGCTCAGTCAAGTTACAACACAAAGAACTGGGTTATGTTGCCCAAACATATTTTATAAAATAAAAATATTTGTACTCATTCAGTATCTTATTAAGAGGAAACTTCTCAAATCACTTCAAACAATGAATCATTTTTTGGAAACCAGTGACTGTTAAGTAGGAAATAAATAGTCACGGTATTCCAAAAGTATATTTGGAACTGTCACTACATTCATGTGAGGTTCTTGCAGCTGGCAGAGAATACTTACACTTCAGAAACACTGTCAACATGCAAACGTTATGCACGAATATGAAACAGCATGCTAACTTACTATGCTACTTAATTTCTAAGGACTGAGCCATTTTTAACATGAATTGAAATTATATAATTTTGAAGACTGAAAGCAATAACCTCATTACAGGAGAGAAATACAAACAGTGTAATTGCAATTCTATGATTTTAAAATAGCCCATTCCAAAATTAGCAGCACTATTGCATTAGATGAAAGTATTAAGATTCTGGACAATTACCATGTTGTAGAAGAACTCTTAGACTTTCCAGCTTTCCATACTGAGCAGCAAGAAACAATGGTGTAATTCCATAATCGTCCCTGGCTTCTTTATCAGCCCCTTTTTCAAGCAAGAGCATCAATATGTCTAAGTGTTCCTGCAAAACATTATAATTCAAAGGTTTCAGATACGATATTTCTAAAGTTAACTATGGTTCTGACCTGTCCAAGTTAATGTGAAAACTAGTTTGACAATTCACTAGAACCTTTCAGTTAAATTACCAGGCAGTCATAAGTCTAAATTTTTCAGTCAAAAGCAGTCAAGAAAAAGTTTGCTCAGCTGCTCAAGAGTGATTACTTTACCATAGGTAATTTTTTGATATACACACACACAGAGCACAGCTATTAAATCGGGCTTGATTGATGATAGGGGAAAATAGACAAGAATACTGTGATTGATACCATGACAAGGGCACCAGTCAAATTCATGACCCCTTCCCCTTAAAGTCTTGTCAAGGAACCATTTTAGGGTCATATAATCTTTGCCTAGAAGTTCATTACAGCTAAATTTGGTTCACCAAACTTCCTTACTTCAACCAGATTTTATTGGCATTTACACAACCAACTTTTCATCAGGATCACACAAGCTAAGTAAACGAATTAACCTTTTCTCAAAAATTAGCAAAGTAGTCAGACAGCATAGTCATGAACAATTGTTTATTAACACTAAAGTCATAGTTAGCACTTTAAATTTGAACATTGACAGGTAGGGTTAAGTGACAAAAAACAATGAGGTTACAATGGCAGTTCAGTGACCCCACAATAATTTAGCATTAACTGTTTGCTGATTATAAGTGTACAATAGCGATCAATGTCTAAAATTGTTACAAACTAGTGAGATTAATTTAGGGTTCAGATAGTCATCTAGTTGGGAGCATTAGATAGCCATTCTATTAAGTAAATTGAAGTCTACATGCTTATATTGTGCAATGTTTCCAGAACTTATATGACTTCATCCCTATGAGTTGTCATAAATGAACTAGCTGCCTCACTTTCCTGAGAGCTATCAGTCCTAAATCTCCTTCTGTAAAGATGTTCTCTTCCTCCTGGATCTTCTTCTGGGTAAGTTCTGGTAGCTGTATCTGGACTGGCTGGCTCAAATCTAATTTTCATTCATTGGAGGAAAACTTGGGTGAAGGGAAACAAGTAGTAAGTTTTGGTAGGAGGTCCAAGTGAGTTTCAGGAGTACCTGTCAAAATGCTAAATCAAACGTAGTGGAGACAATGCTTTTGCACATCACAAATAAAGCTTTAAAGCATACTTTTGACTGCAAGAAACTTGGATCGCACATTTGAAAAGATGTTAAAGGTGGATACATTAAGAACCAAAGTGCTGAGATACTGTTAACAAATTTTGCAAAAATATTGCATAAACTTTGACGTCTTATCATAAGTGGCTTATTATTGGATCCTTTTTCACGAACTAGCCAAGATATCAACCAGCCAAGATAAAAATCGCAGAGTGCAGCTAATGGAAAAATCATCAGGATAACTTTTGCTCCTTCTATCATTTCCCACCCCACCATACATTTCAGCAATTGATACCAGGTCAGCTTTCTTTTGTCTACTTGCTTCAAACAAATTCTACCTTTAAGTGGATGTCCTATCTGGACAAGAATGCATCAATAATCAATATTTACTGGATGAAGATGACATGTTCTTCCCCCACCCAACCTTCCACAACCCCCAACCTTCTGACCTTATGATGGAAGAAAAGCTATTTAATGAAGCAGATGAAGATAGTGGGGCCAGAGTCACAGCTCTGAATAACTCCTGCAGCAATGCCCCAGAATGCTGCTTCCAACAACCTCCACCATTTTCCCAGGCCAGGCATAACTCCAGCAACTGCAGAACTTTCTCCCTGATCTCCAATGATTTTAGTTTTACTAGGGCTCCTTCATGTTACACTCTGTTGAATACTACCTTGATGTCAAGGTCAGGTGCTCTCATCTCACCTCTGGAATTCAACTCTTTTGTCCATGTTTGGACAAAGATTGGTATGAGATGGGGAGATATGCAGACCTGACAGAACTCAAACTCTGCACCAGTGAGCAGGTTGACAGTGATTTAGTATGCCACTGAGGACTCCTTCAATCATTTTCTTGCTGACTGAAAATAGGTCGATAAGGTGGTTAATGTTTGAGGAATTAGACAACAGGGCACAACTGGGCAATTTTCCATATTGTTAGACAGATGCCACTTTTGTAGCTGTAGTGGAAATGCTAAGCTGGGGGCACAGCTAGCGCTGGAGAACTAATCTTCAAAGTTATAGCTGGCACACTACTGGGACCTGACAGCCTTCGCTGTATCCTGAAAACTCATCTGTTTCTTGATGTCACATTCAGTGAAGGTTGGGGACTTCAGGAAGAGGCCTACATGGCTCATCCATCTAGCCCTTTTGGCTGAAGATGGTGCAACTATTTAAGCCTCGCCTTTTGCACTCACGTGATGGTCTCTCCCACTCCTCAATGCCCACAAGGAAACCTTCTAAAAACAAATTAGCTTTGCCGTTTGCTTCTAGACAAGCTGCTCTTTCACATTAGTACTCCTGATGAGGCTGGCGTTAGGCACAAAACATGGCTATCCAGCATTAAATACAGTCAGGATCTGAACAATGTCATTAGATGCTGACTTTTACGTGACAGAAAGGCTCTTGCCTGCCTGATCACTGGCTGGCTAGAACACATCTGTTAAAATGGCAAGCAGTGCAAAGCTAATGAGGAGCAGGTGAATAATTCACTGTTAGGCATCCTACAAAGAATAAAGATAGCCTGGCATATGCAAAAAAGGTAATAGACAAAGGCAGCAGGTACATGGGAACACTAACGTCTCCAAGTTCACTTTTCAAGTCAAACACCATCTGGGCTTGGACATATATCAACATTTCTTCATCGCTGGGTCAAAAGTTCCTGGAACTCAATACTTAATAGCACTGAACATCATCAGCTTCAGCATTTCTAGAAAGTCCAACACTACCACCACATACATTCAAGAATGTAAAACAAAATAAATACATTACTCTAGCAATCACGTCAATCTTAACATTACATCAAAACTTGTCCTTTCCCATGGGGGCAAATAATGAATGTCATAGTACCTGATAAGCTGCTTGATGCAGAACACTCCATAAACACGCAGAATGGGGTCCATTAATTCTTGCTCCATGCCTTAGAAGTGTCCTTGCAACAGCAATGTGGCCTTTCTCGGTAGCTTGAAATGTGGAAAAATTGAAACAATCAAAATTTCTCTTCCAACAACTTGAAACAATGGGTCATAACTTCCTCAGCGTGGCAATCAGCATCGGATTGCCACTCCATGCCCAATTATTTACTCTAAATTTTTTCCATGCCTGTCTCGTCCGTCCTTCCGACTCTTGCTGGGCGAGATCCAAGCAACGCAGCTGTCTCTGAAGCTCAGCATCGCAGTCCAGCTCTGTCGGAGTGAAGAAGGACACGCCCCCTTTTTTTTTTACAGCACCAGCTGCCATAAGCCAGGTAAGTTTAAAGGTCCCATTGAAACTGACAGGCCAGGGAGAAAGTAAGTGGACAGGATTTGGAGGCCTGGGGTGGATCGGGGATAGGAGGTCGGGAGGGAGATCCGGTCAGGTCAGGAAGGGGCAGGGCTTTGGACTGGTGAGACTGGGGGTTAGATCAGGTTGTGGGGGCCTTGGGCCTTGTGGGGTGCGGGGGGAAATAGAATTGGGTCAGGTTGGGGGAGGGGGTTGGAGAAAATTCCTTGGGGAGTCGGGGGAGGGAACACCATGTGGGGGAGTAGTCGGGGACAGGGGAAGACCCCTCAGGAGTCAGGGCTCTGTGTCTTTACAATAATTACCCAGGACAATTCTAACTTTGTTCTGAGTAACTATTTGTGTAATACAGCCAAAACCATCTGACGTTTACGATTTTCAGATGGTTCCTAGAGCAGGGCAATTGCCCAGAGGAAGTTTGCACTTCTGGGCAATTGCCGTGCAAACCTGAAGTTCTGAGAGGGGTCCCCCAGCGCATCTTTGACATGATCCCCACTCCCCCATGAAACCCGACACTGGGGAGCTCCGAAGTTACAGCCCAGTATAGTAGCATTTAAAACAGTAATCATATCAATACATAGAAAATAAATGGAAGCATTTTAAATACCGGTTACATTATGTAAAGACTTATCTAGTTGAAATAGCAATCCAAATATAAAACAGAAATTTTATATCTAGAATCAAACTCATTATGGCTTCTTCTGATTTTGTGGGTTGATACTTTTAAAATTGCAAATAAATGGTTTAAAGAATCTGCAAGTTTTTTTTGCCACTTCTATTTTTAGAATAGATCTCCTGCAACTCATGTGCCTCAAGTGTGACAAAGTATATTTTTGTTATCTAATTGCATTGGCACATCCTATTAATTCCCAGAAGCTTATGCCGTGCAGTCCTGCCAGCAAAAAGATCAAGGAGGGACACGTGTGAATGAAAGAGAAAAAGGGAAATTGATTTAAAAATGTCCTGATCAGTTATCTGATGATCAAGAATGTTCCTGTGAGGGGGACACAACCCTGTTTTATTACTCTTGCACACATTTGGGATCCCTAAGCTTTGGCTCTGGACTAAGGCAAGCTCTGATGTGTCCTTACTGGGAGAAAGTGTCTCTAAACTTACGTAGATTTTTCAGTAGCTTAATGAAACAAAAACCTGAAGGAAATGTTAATCAACACCAAAATACTAGTTTTGGGGCTTTAAAATGACAAAGAGGGAAGAGACTACATACAACACCACCCCACTATATCAGGGCATGAGTATTCAATAAATTGTGTTTCACTCAGGCCTATTGAGGCTAGTTTTTACAACACATGCAGATGCTTAAATGAAAAATTCAATTTAGTCTATACACAAAAATTGTACATAAAGATAACCCTTGTCACACCTGTGATCAGATTAATTTGAGTTCTGAGCCTTGGCTAGTTGTTAAAAAAAAAGCCACAGGCAGCTTTCCAGGCAGTTAGTGATCAAATTTTATGCTGCCCTCATCCCTACAGTGGTCAGTGGGGCTGAAGAAGCTCAAAGAAATTGAACTCCTTTAAACTTTATGAAAAATAAAAATTATAACAGATATAGAACTAGTATAACAAATCACGCAAGGCAAAATGGAAGAGCAACTTCAGGCAAATGGGCAGGTGCAAACACAATTTTAAATATTCAAAAATTGCAGTCTGTGTTGAGTGTCTACCATTAGCACTGTGGACAAAAGCAACTTACTATCTGTCTCACTGTTGAAACATACTGAATAAAAAAGTTTTAATTACAGTGGATACAAACTAAAAACTTACCACAGAAACTCTAATCTCACCATGCTGTTAAAATGGATTGGAATTGACAAGTGTTAATTACTGATAAACAATCCCAAATTGGCACAGAAATAACTACTACACTTGTAGAGTCTCAGTCCTTTAGGTTTAAATTGTGGAGATTTAAAAAATTTAAAAGTTAACCTTTTCTACATTTCCTTTGTCACTTTTTTCTCTCTTAATCCAATCTTTTCCTTTCTATTCCACTTTCTGTGCCAGAACTGACATTGAATTTATCCACCCTAATTTAATTTCCTTTTCAGTACTTGTGCTGTTAATTTCATAATCTTAATTTCATAATCTTTCAATCAGGTTGGTTAAGGAGGTACACAATTGCTTGCCCTGTTTACTCAGGACCCAAATGCCGAGGGTTGAATTTCACCTGCCTTTTGGGGACAGGCTGGGAAGTGGAAAGGCTGTCAGAATGGTATAGAAAGCCTGACATCTTTCTGCCATGGTGTCATTTTGCCAGCAGCAGAAAGAATGATAGACAAGCTGCCCACCCCAAACCTAATTTAACCATTTAAGTAGCCAAAGGGCAGCTACTTTTTGCCTTCGTGGGCATTTCTTACCTACTAGCACTTTGTGCAGGGGGCGGGGGTGTTTCTTTTGGGCTCTCTTTGGCCCACAGAGGGCCCTCCGCATGGCAACAGCACGTGTGCACCAAGACCTCCCCTACCCTTACCCTCCCACCCTAATCGCCTGACTAGCCACAAACAGGGGTTTTATTGGCCCCAGCAGGCAGACTTCTGCCATCTCTGAAAAATTCTGGCCCCGTTTTCCCTCCCTACGATGGTATCAGCTCTCACTTTCAGCTACTTGATATGCAAAAAATTTTAAATCCTAAAAGTGCAAGGGCAAGTCTAACAACAGACACTGTTAGATGCCCTATCATTGAAAACTATGGCCCAACATCCACGGTTCTGGTGCCTTACCTAAAAAAAGTGGTGTTATGTTTTCATTAGTGACGGCATTCGGATCTGCCCCAGCCTTTAGCAGAATCTGAACAATTTTTAAATGGCCACATTTAGCAGCAAGGTGTAGTGCTGTTTCGCCTTCAAAAGTCTTTAATTCGATGCATGGAGTTGACGAAGCTAGAGGGATATAAAAAAATGAGCAATTTCCACTGAATTAAAGATGGTCTTTTCAAATGCTTACATAACTTAGTCTAATACTTCGTTCTCTTTTGCCCCCTTCCTTCATTTTTCACTTTTCTTCATTGTTTCAGTTTCACTCCTCCTCTACTTCCTCCTGCCCCTTACTGTCCAATTTCATATTTCAGCAAGCCAGAGGCACTCATGTAACGTAGCTGCTGCACTCTAGATCAAGTCAAGAAGCGCTCGCGTAGGATCATCATATGAGCGAGCAGGCAGGTAAGCGGATTGTTCAGAAAGTAATTAGGAGAAAGGAGGGAGGACAACAGTAGGATGGACGACACTCCAGATAGACAGGTAAACAAGCAGGACAGCTTTGTAACTTGACCTAGACTTGACCCAGCCAGAGCTACTGCCAACACTCACCAGGCCCCTGCCCAACTGCTCGTCAACTTTTCCTATTTTTAAGTTCTTCGCCTTCCCAATTCTAATTGCAGTCAGTATACAGTGTAAGAGTCAAACAACAGCAGACAAGAAAACTGAAAAACATCTTGCATTGCTACTCTAGTTTCAATACAAACAAACATCCCAACCTGCTTCATAACTAAGCATAAAGAAAATGGGTAGAGTCAAGACGGGAAAGATTAAAAAGGGGTGACAGAAAACTTGACTTTTTTTTTCTTATTTATTTGTTCAAAATGTGGGCATCACTGGCTAGGCCAGCATTTATTGCCCACCGCTAATTGCCCTTGAGAAGGTGGCACTGGGCCACCTTCTTGAACTGCTGCGGCCCATGTGGTGTTAGTATACCCATGGTGCTGTTAGGAAGGGGGTTCCAGGATTTTGACCCAGCGACAGTGAAGGAATGGTGATATACCATCCTAAATTGGAAATATATCGCCGTTCCTTCACTGTCGCTGGGTCAAAATCCTGGAACTCCCTTCCTAACAGCATTGTGGGTGTACCTACACCCACTGCAGCAGTTCAAGAAAGCAGCTCACCTTCTCAAGGGCAACTAGGGATGGGCAATAAGTGCTGACCCAGCCAGCAAAGCCCACATCCTGTGAATGAATAAAAAAAAAATATATTTCCAAGTCACGGTGGTGTGGGCTTTGAAGGGAACTTGCAGGTGGCGGTGTTCTCATGCATCTGCTGCCCTTGTCCTTCTAGGTGGCCAACATCACAGTTTGGAAGGTACTGTCAAAGGAGCCTTGGTGAGTTGCTGCAGTACATCTTGTAGATGGTACACATAGCTGCGACTGCATCAAAGTTACAATTTTAAGGGGACAGGGACATGAAGACATTTAAGGAGGGAGTTTCAAGATGGCTGAAAGCTCTACTAGCAATTGCCTGGTTGGGGAGTGGCGGTGGGAAGGTCAAGTGCGCAGAAAGCTGCAGTCAAAGGAAGAAGCCATTGAGGAAGACATATTGGGATGGAGGTAAATGCAGACATGGTGTGGAGTGGAGGACAGCATAAAGATGGAGGAATTTTTAATCAAGGGCAAGAATTATAATTTTTACTGTGTTGGGGACAGTGGGAGCAAAAACTGGAGTAGAGTACATTTGGCAAAGTTTTGATCAAATCATAGTTTATGGAAGATGGAAAGTGTGAGGCCAGTGAGACAGCTATAAGCATAATTGAATCTGAAGATGACAAAGCCACTATAAAGAGTTTCAACAGCAGAGAGGCTGAGGCAGAGGTTAGCAATATTGAGCAGGTGAAAATAATTATGACACAAATGGTGTGGTTTTAAAGTTCAGGTCAGAGTCAAACAGGGTGACAAATTTACAACTCATCTTGTTTATTGTAAGACAGTATCTGGAGAGGAACATGGAATTGTAGCAAAGAGCAGAGTTTTTAACAAAGGAGTTTTGGGAGCAATGAGTAAAGAGCTCAGAGCCACTATTACATTTGAGAAACTAAGGAGACGAAAGGAATTTTAGAGATTGGTTGGCAATTTGAAAGGGTGAGCAGGTTGAAGTTAAAGGACACAATAGTAGTTTTGAAGGAAAGGAAACCATTAACAATGTCAGTTAGTATGGGAGCCAGAAAAGGGAGTTGAATAGGTTAAAAGGTGAGGGGGTAGGTTTAAAGGATGAGATTTGAAAGAACTGGGAAGAGATAAGCAGAAAACTGAAAAAAGGTGGGGCTGTATCTTCCAGTCGGTGAGCGGGGGTGGGGCCTGCTCACCGACGCGTAAAATGCCGCAGGGGACCCCCCCCTACCCCCACACACAGGGAGAGCGTAGCACTTCCTGGCAGACGTCACACTGGGCAGGCCTTAATTGGCCCGCCCACGTAAAATGGCAGCGCGCCGGAAGCCCACCCGCGACTGCTCTTCCCCCCACAACGGGGGGAAAATGTAGCCCATGGGGTCCAATGTTAATGTAGGCAGCAATAAGAGGAGGAAGCAGCAAAGGGTGCTGCACAGGTGATATCAATCTTAAAAGTCAGAGGTCTATAACCTTCTCATATCTGGCAACTGAGTTGAGGTAGTTATGAAAAAGTGGGGCAAGATTCATCTTCTCAGGATGATCAAGTAGGTGATTTTGAGAAGTGGGGATGAAGCACAATATTTTATGGTGTGGCCAAGTTAGATCTGATGATTGATGTCTAAGCCAGATGTGCCTTAGGCATGTGAGCTTGCATTCTGTTGACTTGGAGCAGTAAAAGGAGCTGAATCAGGGGAGTGACAGAGGTGGGGAAATAGTGATTGATTTGCTAGAATCAAGGGTGGTGCAGGCTGTGATGAGGGAACGATCAAGGATACTGACAGCAACAAAGCTGCTGTGATGGCTGATGGACTAGTCATGAAAATTGGGAATTTCAAAGGGAGCTTTGAGGCAGTTAGGGAAGAATTTGTTTTTCTTGTGGCCAGGTGGTAAGAATAGTGGGAATGGAAGGGAATAGATCTATGCAGGCAGTAAGTGAAATAAGGAAGTGATCACAGGTTGCCTAGTCAATGATCAAGATTTTGGGTGCAGAGAGGACAAGGGCAAGATCAAGGATGCCAAAGGAAATGGGGTCTGATAATTTATTTCAAGGGCAGATTGAAGAAGAGAAAGGTTACAGGAGACACACTTAGGAAGATGCGGGTATGTTTAAATCACCAAGTATGAAAATCACTCAGTAGGCACTCAGGAAAATAAATAGGAAGAAGTTGACGCAGAGGTGCTATAAACAACAAGGATATGGAAAGAGTGGTGTGAGGTGTGGAAATTTTATTTATTCATTCAGGGAATGTGGGCTTCGCTGGCTGGGCCAGCATTTATTGCCCATCCTAGTCTTCCTTGAGGTGGTGGTGGTGAGCTGCCTTCTTGAACCGCTGCAGTCCAAGTGGTGTAGGTACACTCACAGAGCTGTTAGGAAGAGAATTCCAGGATTTTGACCCAGCGACAGTAAAGGAACAGCGATATATTTCCAAGTCAGGATGGTGGGTGACTTGGAGAGAAACTTCCAGGTGTTGGTGTTCCCATCTATCTGCTTCCCTCGTCCTTCTAGATAGTAGAGGTCATGGGTTTGGAAGATGCTGTCTAAGGAGCCTTGGTAAATTCCTGCAGTGCATCTTGTAGATGGTACACACTGCTACTACTGTGCGTCGGTGGTAGAGGGAGTAAATATTTGAGGATGTGATGCCAATCAAGCGGGCTGCTTTGTCCTGGACAGTTTCAAGCTTCTTGAGTGCTGTGGGAGCTGCACTCATCCAGGCAAATGGGGAATATACAATGAAAGGATGAAATGCTTACTGGGAGGGGGAGTTGATGAGTGGGAGGGAGGCCAGGGTGACCCTGATAATGAGGGCCAAGGTGCCAGACAACATTCTGGGGGAGTCTGGTGAGGGTGAGTCCATAAAAGGGAAATGGAACTTTCTGGTCATGAGCCAAGTGTCCATCGGCACCTGGATGTCAACAGAATCATCCATCAAGAGGACAGGACACAGAAACAGAGAGAGGGAGAATGGGAGAGAGGGCAAAAAAAAGAGTCAGAAGCAAAGAAACAGCAACACAAAAGAAAAATGAGACAGTTAAGCGTGTGCGCGCTCCACTGTGAATACCACCATGGTATTGCCATTAAGTGATATGCAATTATTAGACTATTTTACATTTTAACGAAAATAGTTTGCAGCTACTTTTATTTAGTCAAGGAAAAAGTGTCTGTTTGCCTAATTTGATTTCGATGGAAAGTGCTATCCTACAACATTCTGCCTTCTTACAAAAGGCTTCTAGGATCGTAAAAAATAGCACAGCCTGGACATGATTTTTGTACAAAATGACTGATCACAAACAATGGTGTACATACTGTAAACCAGCCTAGATTTTAAATTTTACTTCAGTAGGATTTAGTGTGCTTGCTTAATTCCGCCATTTTGTACTAACGTGAACAGAAAAGAAGCCATATTGATATTGCAAGACTTATTGAAACAAGCTAACTTAACATAGTACTATGAAGTAGTCACCGACTAGCTTTGGATGATTATATCAGAAGGAAGTGCTTCAATTACCCTGTAATTGATGGATAAGTAGTTAATAATCAATTAAGTTAGATTTCTGTATTTTTCCATTAATATTCGTGTGTAATGATTAAAACTACTGTCACAGAGTCTGGGAAAGAGAAGGCCTGAACTCCATGGGATCTTACTGCATCAGGAACGCACTGGCCTTGACTGAGTCAGCCTTAGTTTGATCAATGGGTTGCCTGTAAGTCTTAAGGTAAGGAACAAAGTTTGAAGCAAACCCATTGTCTTAAGTTTAAGGCAATATGCGCAATTAGCCAGAACCTTTACAACATAATTGATCAATTAGCCACTTCCAGTAACATTGGCTAAGGTGGAATGATGTGTGTTCTTAGGTATAAAAAGGGGTTATGAGAACCATCTTGGCATGTACACTAAGTGAAGGGAAACTAGTTTAATCTCTGGGAACAGAAGGGAAAACTCCTGTCAGCACGGAGATGAAGAGTGTAACACTGGGCCTAGGGACAGAGACAGAATTGCTCTTGATGTGGGCCCCGGATAGTGCAGTTTCCTTCGCCTTTAGGAGGCGAATACTTGTCGGCGCAAAGGGTTGGGATAATTGATATCCTCCAGGACAGAGGAAGCTTCCTGTCAGCACAGGGATCAAGTTTGTAGGGTTTGGTTGATAAGCATACTTTTATTTTCTTCCTATTATTTAAGTGATAAGTCTTTAGTTAATTGATAAGTGTATTGTTGTTTTATTTGGCTTATGTTCAATAAACTTTGGTATTATTTGCTAATTCAGTGTCTGAGTCTTTGCCTGATGGTTATATCTTTGTCAAACTCAAACAGTTTAAAAGGTTAATATGGGATCCAGTAATTAGGCTGCCTGCAACTAAATTAAATCAAATTTGAATTTATTAAATCCCCCTTTTAAAACTTACAATAACTGTCAATTTTTACTAGGATATCACAAACTGAGACAATTACTACAACTGTAATGTGTAAGCAATTAGTAAGGCTCAGGGTTTAGGTGACAGGGACAGGTCTTATTTCAATAATAACTGTATAGTAGTTTACAGTACCTGCATGTATTAAAAGCCTCAAACATCTCAAAGATTTGTGAGTTGCGGCTTCATGGATTGGACACCAACCACGGTTGTCTGCAATATCAAGACTATGACCTTTTTGAATCAAAGCCTTCAAAAGTTCTACATTTCCTTTTCTTGCAGCAAAACCAGCAGCTGAACATGTATTAGAGTATGCCTCAGTGAAGTCCATTTTCCAGAGCTGAATGAATAAAGCAAGAACATTAAATTGAAGTCAGAAAATGTTAGATGTCACCTCTCTCCTGTACATTCCACCTTAAGAGTTGCCACCCAAGTATTCAAAGCTGACGTTACAAAGTTAAGGATTATGACAGAATAAATATACTAGGACAAGGCATTTTACTAAAAGTATCTTTTAAGGAACAAAGATTGCTATGTACAAGACTAGTATATTACTAGAATTTCAGAAAACATAGTGATGGGTGTGTGTTTAATTTTGTACTATAGAGAATGGCAGATTTTTTTCCTTCCAACCTTAGATTCTGTCTGAAAAGAACATCTTGCATTAGATTTTCCAGGTAAAAATAACAGAGAGGCTACCAGCATTCACCATTAGTCTGAGTAAAGAGTAAATCAGACAGTAACTTATGGTGACTGTACAAATGTAATTAAACCTGGAAATCAGGAAACTGCTGACCGAGCTGCCTTGTTTCTCCAGGACATCAGTGTCTTGCTAAGAGACTCAGCACTTATGTGCAATTATTTTTTCCTATAGAATACCAGTCTCAATATCTAGTGACAAAAATAATTATACAACAAGCACTACGGCAGGATTAGATCCTGATTAAAATCTCTGTAATTACCTGAAGTCCTAGCAGACTGGTTTCTAAATCTAAGCATTTGTTCCTCCAAACACGACTAATGGGTAAGGCCCAAACAGATGTCAGAACTTAAAACAAATGAATCAAAGAAGCACCAATACAACAAAGTAAGTGTATCTAAAAAATAATTTTCACCCACTTGCCAAAAGTATTAGTTGACACTCACACCTTAAAACGTAATCTCTATAAAGACAACCTTCAACTGATGATTACTTACCAGTGATAGAAACCTCTAACAAACAAACTAATGCAAGAGATTGAAGGGTCCCATTGAACTATAAATTGATGCACCACAGTTGTTGAGTGCAGTTGCTTAGAACCCTTATTGAAAGGTCCCTGATTTCAAGCATGAGCTACCTGAAACTGATAGCATTAAAGTCTATTCTCTCCAGAGGCACTCTAAAGATTTGCACACAGAGGCATATTTCTTCCCATTCCTCTCCCCGTAAACTTGTACCTTCCTCTGCTTCAAATATTTATCCAGTTTTCCCTTAAATAGGTGCTATTATCTCTGCCTCAACTACTGTCTGTGGCAAAACACTCCGTGCTCCAACAGCCCTCTGCTTGAACCAATTCATAAGCCTCATCTTGGGGAAGGGAGATTCTTCAACCTTTGAAATAACCATTTCCTCATGGAAGTCAAAACTGGTCCTTTTGTGCACATTAAATGGAGGCTGTAATTAAGTCACCTGCATAAATCAGCCACCGGTCCACTGTGGCTATATCTCACGTGGAACTGAATTTAAAAGCTTTTAAAAACTCTATTGTGGGAATCAGTTCAATCATTATCCAATATAGTATGGATAAAAATGCAGCATCACTTAAATTCATTTTTTTAAGATCAAAAGCAGAGTAACTTGATCCAAGTTCCTTTCACACTAATTTACATACTCGGCTTCAACAATATTCTGTGACAGAGAATTCCAAATTCTAATTCGCCGCCATGTTGTGAATATTTGTCTAAACACCCCCACCTTTCATTCTTTTTGCAATTATCTTAGATGTGTGACATCTTATTACCATTTTGCCAACTAATGGAAGCGTCTTAGCACTATTTACTTTATTCTGTAAAGTTAAAGTAGTTTCAAAGCTGTGAGAGAAGGAATCTAGCACAAGGAATTTAAACAGAGACCCCCTCCCGCCCCCACGAGAAGCCTTGGGAGAAAAGAAAGGGAAGCTGGGAAAGAGCAGTAATTTGCAAGGACAAAGGAATTCCTTTTTGAAGATTGGGATGTTGATGATGCAGCTTTGAAAGGCACAGAGTCAATAGATCCATTTACACAATCAACAAGCATAGGGCCAGGAAGGGAAATTAGATGGGAGATGTGAAAATGGGTTAAGGGAGAAGACAATGTGTCTCAAAAATGAAACCAGCTTAATGAGTACCGAGGAAGAAGGAAAAGAAACTTGAAAGAAAAATGGGTTTAAGGTATGCCAGAGGTGAGGAAGCAGTATAGGCAGCCAAATCAAAGGTCTTTATCTTGGTGACAAAGAGTTGCTTGAGCTCCTCGTGCTTCTCATTAGAGAAAATGGAGTGGACAGGTGAAAGTTGTTTAAGAAAACAACTGGTAGAACAGAAAAGCAGCCATGATGATCCTCCAGGATAATCCTACAGTTTTGTTATAAACAGATATAAACAGTTTTGGCAGAGGAAAGAAATCCCAGCAGGATTTGACATAGTCCAGCCAGATTGAGTGATGGACGGTATTACAAGTCCAGGACTTTACCTTCAACATTCATTCATACAGTGGTGCTAGTCGATCCCACAAACAGTCTGAGAACCTTAATATTTCTGGGTGTGCCCATACAGTATCTAACCATACAATAGTGCAAGTCAACAGCCAAACAATGATATTCCTTTGTGATCCAAACTGGATGTTCGTTTTTCTGACATGTAGTTTTCCACTTTTTTCCCCAAAAGTGGACCAAGACAACAATTGGCAAGATGAGGTCAGATGCAGATCATTAAGTTCCTTTATTTTACAAAAAATAAACATACAGAATAACAGTTACAATCATACTCACTTAATTCAGTCAGTCCTAATGCAAACACATTCAGTCGTTTGGTAGTAGGGAACTTGAGCATTGCTGAAAAGACACATGTTGTCGAAGCTTTTCATCCCCCACTCATCAGGACAATTCAAAAGAATACCAAATGTAAAGGAACAATGAATTATACTTCATGAGAAGAGTGTGCTGATTGATTGGCAAGTGGACTCAGGTTTGACTGATCACGGCAGCAAAACCACTCTGCAGATAATGGCTACCCTGATCAGATCACAGCACAATACGCAACAAGCATAGACCGTCACTTTTGGCCCTGAATAGTGCCTAGTCTACCTCAGATCACCCTGGACGGATAAAGTATCTCAAAAATTCAAGTAACAGATGGAGCAAGCCACTTCATGCTCCTACGATGCAGTAGCAACACCACTAACAGGATGCTGTGGCCAAGCCAAGATACGCTGCTTATCACAAGTGAGTAACGTGGTATATGAATTTCAGTGCCGGTGTGATACTAGGTACATAGGCCCTACATCCCAAAGACGGGCAGATCATAGGTCATATCAAACAGCACGTCCTTTCAGTGCTCACAACAAGCATGTACTGACATACCTGACCAGCCGTGCTTGCAAAACCCCAAACATAGTGTGCAACATTAGATGTGAATCCACAATTAGACAACATTTGCTAAACAACTGAGTATACTAAGAGTTACGCTGACAACCAATTTAAGATAATCATTCGAGCTTACAGTATGGCGCATTTACTTGTGCTAGAAGCTACGTATACTAATACGTAGATCCCTGTTCTTTGAGACAGAAAGACACACATTGCTCCTTTGTCAACTAAATAAAATAGATGACGGCCATCCTCTGGTTCATTACCCAGGGCTATGTCTTAACCAGTCATCAGTTATCTGGTGCATTCACCATGGCAATGCCTCTACCAGAGTCCACTTGCCAAACAATCAGCACTCTTCTCATGAAGTATAAATTGTTGTTCCCTTTACATTTGGCATTCTTGCAAATTGTTCTGATGAGTGTAAGACAAAAAGCTCCACCAACGTATCTTTTTTCAGCAACACTAAAGAATATATGATGGAGTTCCCATATCAGAGAGTAATTTTGCTTGACTTAACCAAAATAGCTACGTAGGAAATTGGTTGAGCGGCAGGGAACAAGAGAGTAGGAATAATCAAAAGGTACTCTAATGGACAGAATGCGACTAATGGTATTCCACAAGGATCTGTGTTAAGGCCTCAACTATTCACCATATTCATTAATGACTTAGGATGATGGGATAGAATATCACATATTCAAATCTGCCGATGGCAAAGATAGGCAGCAGTATAGATGGAACCATAAAATTACAACAATATATTAATAGATTACAAGAATGGGCCAAACTGTACCAAATTGAATTCAATATAGGCAAATGTGAAGTCATCCACTTTGGACCTAAAAAGGGTAGAACAGGCTACTTTTTAAAATGGTGGGAAACTAGAAACACTAGAGGTCCAAAAAATTTGGGGGCCCAGGCACACAGATCATTAAAATGTCATGAACAGATACAGAAAATAATTTTAAAAGGCTAATGGAATGCTGGCCTTTATATCTAGAGCTATAAAATACAAGGAGGTAAAAGGCATGTTTCAGCTATATAAAGTCCTGATTCGACCACACTTGTAGTATTGCAAGCAATTCTGGGGCTTCACACCTTCGGAAAGAGGTACTGGTCTTGGGAAGGAGTGCAGCATAGATTTACCAAATTAATACCTGGACTCAAAGGGTTAAATTATGAGGAGAAATTACATCATCTAGGGTTGTTCTCCCTGGAATTTAGATGGTTAAGGGGTGATTTGATTGAAGTTTGAGATTCTAAGGGGAAGAGATAGGGTAAAGAGGAAAACTATTTCTGCTGGTTGGAGAGTGTAGGACTAGAGAACAGTCTAAAAATTACAGTCAGGCCTTTCAAGAGTGAATTCAGGGAACAATTCTACACACAGCAGTGGAGATTTGGAACGCTCTCCCACAAATGGCAATTGACGTTAGATTAATTGTCAATTTTGAAACTGAAATTTCACTGGCTTTTTCAAGCCAAAGGTATTAAAGGATATGGGGCAAAGGCAGGTACAGTTAGGTCATGGATCAACCATGAAGGCACAGGGATGAGGGGCAAAATGGCCTTTTGCTGTTCCCATGTCTCTCCTGCACTTTCTTTCTAGCCCTCGTCAAAACATTCCCTCAATGTTTTCTGTTTGAAGATCTAATCACTGCTTGATTCTGTATGTATTTTTGCTCATTGTGCTCAGGGCCAAAAAGGAAGACTTGCCCAAGAGTTTATAATACAATTTCAGCATTTATCAAATACCAAGACAAGCTAACAAGTGGTGTGTTTAGTGTCTTGAGGCAAATTAGCACTTGGGTGACCTTCTGTCTTAACACCCATCAAAAAATACACGCTGCTTATCACAAGTGAGTAATGTGGTATATGAATTTCCGAGCTGGTGTGATGCTAGGTACACAGGCCCTATGTCCCAAAGGCTGGCAAATTAAATCAAACAGCATGTCCCTTCGGGTATTCACATCAAGCATGTACCGACCATACCCAAAGTGAATACATTTTGCTTTAAAAAAATACTTTCCCAAATCCTTTGTGAAAAAATGGCCAAAAAAACACCAAACTGTGATTGAAACTAAATAGGTTACATGCTCAATGCACACAAATTTGTGCCTCATGTACTTGAGAGCACAAATATCTGGGTTGTACCAGAGGGAATGCCAAACATGCAAAATAGCAAAACAGCTAGGAAAGAGGACAAAAGCAGAGATGAGGGAATGATTGAGAAAATCAACAACAATTTGCATTTCACGGTGACTCCTGACACCGCTTGAAAGTCTTTTCTTCCCAAAAATATACTTTATTCATAAAATACTTAAAAGGTCATTACAAACCATTTCAAATTTGACATTAAGGAAAGTGTAATAACTTTTAATTTTTCTCCATACAACATGTTGAACTCTGAGGTGCCACAATACAATTGCATTTACTATATACATTCATTGAAAAGCATACAGCCAATGGGGTTCTACAGTATTACCAGCCCCTCGGTGGACTGCAGCAGAAAGGCCTTAGATGGTGGCCTTTCCCCACTGCAGTCTTATTTGCATATGGGTGCAAATTGCACACATTTGGAGAACTCTCCAGAGGACTATGGCATACTTATGGCCCCTTCAAAAGGAAATAACTTTTAAGATTGATGTGTCTATAAAGAATTCTTGGGGGAAGTAAGAAGCAAACCTGAATGCTTAACATCTAGTTAGAAGCTATAATGTTAACTTAGTCATATTTGCTTTATTTAATTCTTTTATATAGAATAAAGTTTGTCTTGTTTAAAAAGTGAAATCTTGTGATGTGGTTTTATTAGTTAAAACATGTATTCCGATTTCTTTTTAAATGCTAACAGTCCCTAACCAGATCGTAACAATGGTGTCACCAAAGATGACATGCATATATGCCAACCTAGCAATCTGACAAAAGCTGATAGTTTAAAAGCAGCCCTAAATATAGCCCCACCCACGTGAAATCGAGTTAGATTGGAGGTGCAGCGGAACACAGTCTTCAGCTGCAAGTTTCCCCAGTGAGGCCAATGAGCACAAAAATAGCAGGGGGAAAGGGACCTTTTATGAGTTTCAGTAAAGCAGCAGATTGGAATCAGCTCAAATTTATGGAGGGTGAAAGATAGGAGAACGGCCAGGACAACATTGGAATTGTCAAATCAAGGTAACACAGGCATGGAAGAGGGTTTCAGCAGCAGAGCAGCTGAGGTGGGGTGGAGATGGTGGGTTGGAGATGGACAATGTCACAGAGGTAGAAGTAGGTGTGCTTTGTGATTAAGCAAAGGTGCTGGCAGAAACTCATCTCAGGGTCAAATAGGCCAGCAAGTTTGCAAAACTATGGTTAAGTCTCAAACAATGACCTGTGAGAAGGATGGAGTCAGTGACAGGAACCAAAAACAGCTTAGGGGTTCCCAGTATTCATCTGAAGAAAACGTATCCTCATCCAGAATTGGAACTCTGACGAGCAGCATGACACGTCTGAGACAGCAGCCAGATTTAGAAATAGGGTGGTGAAGTCAAGCTGGGTGTTATCAGCGTACATATGGCACCTGATGTGTTTTCAGATGATGCCACAAAAGGGGCAGCATTTAGATGAGAAACAGGAGGATGCCAAGGAAAAATTATTGGAGGACTCGAGATAACCATGTAGGAGCTAGAGAAAAGAACTACATGGGAGACATCCCATCCAGCTGGACAACAATGGAGGGATGCTAGAGGAGGATAATGCAGTCAACCTCCAAGGTGGCAGGCAGATTGGAAGGAGAGAGAAGATAGTCTCAGAGTCACATAAAATGTCATTTATTGTGACAGGGCAGAAACCAGATTGAAAGGGTTCAAACATGAAGTTGCAAGAAAGGTGGGTAACATTTAGAGATGACCAACACATTCAAGAGATTTGGAGAGGAAAGAGAGGTTGGAGGTGGAACAGTAGTTTGCAAATACAGAGGGTCCAGGGTGGGTTTTTTGAAGAGTACTGACAGCAGATTTGAAGAGATGGGGGGTATACTTGAGAGGAACTGTAAACAGTAGCAGCTAACATAGGGATCAGGATGGGAAGTTGGGCGATCAGCAGTTTGGTGAGAATAGGGTTGATTGAGTTGGGGAAAGGAGGGTATCTCAGTTAAGATAAGCTTGGAGAGGGCATGAGGAGATGTAGATAAGAAGCCACAGAAATTACAAGTTCAGGGTTAAGGCATGGGGGACCTTATGGGAAGGTGACCTAGTGAGCTAGGAGAATGGAAATAAAGAGCAAAAGCAGCTGAATAAACGGACTCAGTCTTAGTGACAAGAAGTCCATGAGCACATCACAGCTGTTGTTCGAATGAAGAGGAAAAGTCAGGAGAGAAGGGCTTCAGAAGATATTCTGGCATGGAGAATAGAAGCCAGTGGTTGTCACTGCATTCCAGGATGATCGTGGAACTGTGAATAATGTTGGCACAGGAGTGTACGACTCATTAGTGCCTTATGTGGTTGAGACAGATCTTGCATTCAATTGCTAAGCCAGTTGTTCACCATAAATGTTCAAATCTGGAACTGTTCCTGAAATCCCAGGATCACAAAATGCAGTTTGCAGTATTAATGGTAAAAGGATTTATAAGTACTGAAAGCATGAGATTTATTTTCTAGAGAGAAGTGAGGCATCCTCAGAAAATGTTGCATTTTCAATTTTTGGCACATACTCTAATTTTGCCACTACATCAAAAATATTTTTTCCTGGAAGGGTTTCAGCAATTTTAGATTAGGAGGGAGGTGTAGGGATTGCAAAACAATTTTAAAGGGTCAAGAAAATCTGGGCCCAGATACTTTATATCAATTATTGAAATGAAATAATTATAACATGTGTCTACAATATACAATACAGGAGCACAATCTTCATGCACAAAATAAAACAAATCCATTATCACGTCTGTCCCAGTATTCAAATCCATGGAGACACAGTGGCAGCTGTGAAATGACATGAATTGAGGGTATTCTGATTAATGTTTGAACTAAACAACTTCAGGAGGGACTAGTGCAAGTCAGTATCATTGAAACATAACTTTAAATCCAAGTTCTAATAAACTTGGGTTCATACTCAAAAATTACCTTGTCCTTTCCTCTTTAAAATGTTGATCAATGTACTTGGTATTTCAAACATTTTCTAACAATAACCATATCATTAATTTGTTCTTAAGTTTAAGAAGGGAGAGTCACAAATCATGGTTTTGAACCGAAGACAGACAGATTTCAAAGGAAAGTGACATAAATTGACCACAGTATGGGTAAATTACAAACAATGCAAGAATTCAAAGTAGTAACTGGCACAATACAAGTTATATCCTCAAAAGCTCCACTTGTGCAGTTAAGCAACCATGCAGAACAGGTGAGGTAAGATGCAGTATCTAAAAGATTTACATTATTACAAGGAAAAATAAAAACTCAGCAGACTGGGAACTTGATGGATAATAGTACAAGTTTCTGGTAAGAGAGAAAACAGTGATACATAAGATAGACAAATTAAAACAAAATTGCAGAATTATTAGTCACAATTTTCCAAAGCTTCAGGAATTGGTCTGTCAGATTAAAAAACTACAAATGACACTCCAGTATTTATCACTCGGGGGCTAGGAAAATCAGGTAGCCACAGACCCGTCAGTCTAACATCAGATGTGGGGAAGTTACTGGAATCCATCTTCAGGGACAGTGACTTAACACTTGAAAACTACAAGATGATTAGAGAGTCATCATGGGTTTCTGAAGGTTAAGTCAATTCTGACTAATCCAATTGATTGCTTAAAAATTGGCCACTAACATGGTTGATGAGGGAGAGTATATGGGTGTTGTCTACATGCCAACTTCCAGAAGACACTTGATAAGGTTCAGAACAATACATTATCAGCAAAAATGTGTGTGTGTGGGGAATTGAAAGCAATGTTGCAACATGGGTTAAAAATTGGTGGCAGGAAGGAAGTGTGTGTGTGTGTGTGTGTGTGTGTGGATAAAGAGAACGCCCTGATTGTTGAGATATGACAAGTAGCATTTCCCAGAGTCTGTACTGGCACTTAGCTTTTCACCATATACATCAATGACTTGGATGAAGGAAAAAAAGAGTTTATGTCCAAGTTTGCGGGTGGCACTAAATTATACAGATAGGAACATATAGTTACAAAGTAATATGAACAAATTAAATGAGTTGTCAAAAGTGTGGCAAATGGAGATTGATATGGGCAAAGTGTGAAGTCCACTTTGGATTTTTTTTTATTGGTGAGAACCAAGAACAAAGACCCAAATACACAGATCACTAAAAGCTAGTGCACAGGTACAACAACGGTTGATGGAATATTGGTCTTCATCTCAACAGAGATGGAATACAATGAAGTTATGCTTCAGTTGCATAGAACCTTGGTCAATCGCCATCTGGAATTCTACATTCAAATGTGGCTACCATGACTCAAAGGATATAATGACCTTGGAAGGACTACAGTACAGATTTCTCAGGATGATACCCAGGGTTTAAGTGTTAAATTAAGAAAACCAGCTGCATGAAGTTGGCTCAAATTTTCTCAAGTAAAGAAAGCTGAGGCTGCATCTAATTTAAGTTGTTTGAAGTAAAAGGGGTAAGAAAAATTATTTCCTCCAGAAATAGTCAGCATTTTTCCCCACACAAAAGGTGGTTAAAAATCTGGAAATCTCTCTCCCCCACCACCCCCACCCTCGAGAAAGACTGGGGATATTGGTACTCGGTTTAAATTTAAGACTGAGGTCATATATTTGTATTGGTAGGATACCAAAGGAAATGGAACATAGGACAGTAATAAAGTTGAGACAGAGATTGGTCGTTGAATGGCAGAACATTGTTTGGAGACTGAAAAGCCTTACCCTGAACCTATACTCCACTAAAAAGGTTTTTATTAGTTGATACGAACTATTTCTAACCCCACTGGAAAAAAATGCTCATGTGTATGACACATCGACAAACTGACAAAGCGGCAAGTATAGAAAAATAAAGTAGACACAATCGTCAGTTACATTTTCGGACCGTTTCCAATTCTTCGATAACGGTACACTTACAATCAATAATAAAAACAGAAAATGCTGTAAATACTCAGTAAGTCAGGCCATATCTGTAGTTCTGATGAAAGGTTACTGACCTCAAACGCTAATTCTGCTTTTCGCTCTACAGATGTTGCATGAGTTGTTGAGTATTTCCAGCATTTTCCGTTTTTGATCCAGATTCGCAACACTTACAACTGGGCTTAATTTAAAGACGAAATCGGCTGCAGCCTTATGAAGTAGCGGGTGACAAGATTCCTCCAAATGCAATACTCCCCGAATTTGATTTACAATAAAAATGCAGCCACATTAACAGAAACCAAAATGAAAACCTGATGCCTGAACTTTCTAATTCCTCCGTTATTCACCATCAATTTCGAGTTTTCCCTCTCACCTTTCCCACACCTTCCTGTTTAGCTGATACGTCACCAACCCGCGCGCGCACTCGCGCCTATGTGACTGATACTTGATTGGTTCGCCCGGCCGCGATCCCTTCAGCAATAGGTTTAATCTGACGAACGAATCAGAGGAGAGCGATGATTGGGGGAGGGGGCGGTGCGCTGCGTCTGTTGGGAATTGAGCAGGCGGGCGCCAGTGCAACGCGAGATCACGTGACAAAGTGAAGACAGTGGAACTCCATTTCCCGTGAAGCCTTTCGCGCCCCACAGCCCGTGCGCCTGCGCTGGAGGTGGCCGCGGTATTGGGGAGTCGGTTCCCGGTCTGATTGCGGAGGCACTGAGACCTTTGCTGAGATCGGTCTGTTTACGGTTAAAAGGGACACAGCAGTCGGTAATAGTCGGGGGAGGGGGGGAAGGGTGTGCCAACATGTGGATATTCGGTTACGGCTCGCTGATTTGGAAAGTGGATTTCCCTTACCAGGAGAAGTTAGTGGGTTATATTCGGGGCTACATCCGTCGCTTCTGGCAGGGCAGCACCGACCACCGGGGTGTCCCGGGCAAGGTGAGTCAGGGAGGCGGCTCTGGGTTCTCAGTCCCGGCACAGGCTGCTGAGGGGCTGACATTTGATCCGATTAATTGTCCCCAGTTGTGGCAGCTGTTTAAATCCCGGTGAAGTGACAGAAAATGTCTCTCCCCCCCCCCCCCCCAATTCACCTTTCAGATCTTTGGGAGCCGGCTGTGACTCTCCCCTCCTCCACACGGTCACACCTCTGCTCAATATAAATTTGGAGTAGTACAGACAGGACTTGCTCCTTTTAATGCCGTATAGTATAACCAGCCCGTGGTCTGATTTTCGGAGGTTTTGCAGCCGACTCAAAAACCATGCATAAACCCCCAATAATATTTTCCCTGGTCAGTATAAAATGTGGGTCAGATTTATTCATGGATCAAGCGATCTTGATCAGTTATTAACTGTATTCACGTTTATGGGAGCTACAAGCCTTTGTCATTCCATGGTTAATTTGTGCTTCACTAGTTACTTATAGAATAATAACATTTCTATGTTAAATTTTGACTCACCCACTGCAGTACCATACTATGATTCAGTGCTTACCGGCTCTCCACTTGCCTGGATGAGTGCAGGTTCAACAACACTTCAGCTTGACACCATCCAGGACAAAACAGCCTGCTTAATTGGCATCCCATCCACAAACATTCACTCCCTTCACCACCAATGAACAGTGGTGGCAGTGTGTACCATCTACAAGATACACTGCAGAAACTCACCAAGGCTCCTTAGGCAGCACCTTGCAACCCTATGACTGCTACCATCTAGAAGGACAAGGGCAGCAGATACTTGGGAATACCACTGCTTGGAAGATCTCCTCCAAGCCTCTTGCCACCCTTACTTGGAAATATATTGCCATTCCTTCACTGACATTGGATCAAAATGCTGGAACTCTCTAACAGCTGTGTGAGTGTACCTACACCACAGAGACTGCAGTGGTTCAATAAGGCAGCTCAGTATCACCTTCTCAAGGGCAAATAGGGGTGGGCAATAAATGCTGGCCTAGCCATGGACGTCCACATCCTGTAAATACATTTAAAAAACTGAACCTGAGATTGGTCTGCATATGAGGTGCCCTGACTTATAAGGCAAACTTACTTATCTCATTATTTCCTTTATTGGCATCTTTGATATCAAACATAAATGAAGTGTTTGGTGATAACACTTCAATATTGATACAACTGAAACAAATCTTTGGCATCATGATTGCAAACCATCTGCATAGATGTTTCTCCTCACCCAAGTTATTTTGTCAAGCCATCAAAGTCAGGAACGTGCTGAAATAACAGAACTAATCTGAACAATGAGGATTGAGTCACCATTGAGTAAATGTTTGACTTTCAATGGTGGACTTTCAGCATATACACTGGTGTGCGAAGTGTTAATATTAAAGGTGATAAGGGAGCAACGAACCTCAAAAGTGCTAGGTATACACCAGATTAACTAGAGCCCCAAAGTGCCTTGGAAACTGCAGCAGCTGCTGAATGCCTGGTCAATTTGACTGTATTTGTAATTTTATCTCTTGGCCATTACTTTGTCTTAAATTTTCTTGGATTGGGAGATTTGAAAATGGCTGGAAGATGTGGCCACAATGATTATGTGGCATTGATCAGAAATGAGTAAAATTCACTCTCCCAGTTCTTGGCCTGGATTTTGCAATCAGCTGTGAAGCAATGGTGGTCACTGTTAAACTAAAAGGAAACTGCTCACAAAGATTTAGCAATCTCTGCTGTGGATTTCCTCTTTCTCAATGCTAATTTGAATCTGGTGCCAAGTCAAGGGTACTCCAGACGTTCTAACTACAATGAAGTCATTAAGCAGGGTAAACAAGCAATCACGTTGAGCAGTTCTCCGACATCAAACCAAGAAGTAAAATGCACTGATTATCCTTCATTTTAATTTAAACTTCACAGAAAATGAAATAAATGATTCGGGCATACATGTGGGATTAAAGTAGAAGATGAAGTATGATGACAAATTTTTCTTAGATAAAATGTTTTTAAAAATGTGCGAATTTTTTAACATAATGGAGAAATTTGATAATTCTCAAATATAAAATCTGTTTTTCAGGGCCATTGAGGCTGTTTAGCAATAATTATGAACTTAGTATACTGTTAAAAAACCTAGTTACACTTTAATCAACAAGGTGTAACTTTATCAAAGATTTTTACGATGAAGCTAATAGCATATAGGGCAAGTTCTTGTCAGTTTAGTGATTTCTAATTGATTGCCATTCATGGGGACTTCAATAGTACACCCTATAGAGAAGAGTAGAATTACTGACAGCAACTTCTGGATTTCTGTATTTAACTGAGAAAATGCAGACTCCAGAGGTTGCTGGCAGTTTCAGTAGAGCATGATAATGAACACTGACACTATCAGTGTCATGACTGCCACAAAATCTATGCCATTGTCATTTTAATTTTTGATAATGTATACTAAAGTATGTATACTGTGCAACAAAAAGGCTATATCTTTTCACCAGTTAATATTTTATGCATTTTAAGAGGTCTCTTGTTTCTAGATTAAACAGTTGAGTTTCTCTAAATTATCCTCATTGCTTATTCCTTTTCACCACATTGACCTTGTTCCCCTCGTTATCCCTTAAATACTTGTACATGTTCCCTAAATGTGGTCTGACCTCTGCATTGTGAAGTGTCAACATGTGCTCTAGTATCTTGTACTCTAATGCTCTGACTATATATCCAGTATTCTTTTCTTTATATTTCACACACCGAAAGTCATGAGTATGCCATCACTCTTGGACCTACTTTCTAAGTTTCCCTCAGTATAATTCACTTTGATCTATGTGCATTTCTGTAATGGGACTGGAAAGGAACTTGGAGTGGGAGGGGAAGGATCCAGTTGTCATGGTCCACGTGGGGACCAATGACATAGGTGGGACTAAGAAAGAGGTTCTTTTGAGGGAATATGAGCAGCTGTGGGCCAAATTAAAAAGCAGAAGCACAATGGTAATCTTTGGATTACTACCTGAGGCACGAGAAAATTCTATCAATGGGATCAGAAAGTTGAATGCATGGCACCAGCAATGGGGAAGGAGGAAGCTGTTCCATTAGGACGGGTTTCTCTTGAACTGTACTGGGACAGTGTCCTGGCAAATCAAAAAACTCAGGCTACAGAGAGGGCTTTAAACTAAACAGTAGAGGTAGGGTTCACCTGAGGGGAGATTTAGAACATTTACAAGAAAAGACAAGACAAGGCAATAGCACAGGGTAGAAATACGGATAATGATAACCAGAGTGTGACAGGAAGGGACAGAGTGCACAAACATATAAGTGCACCAGCAATTAGGGACAGAGTAAGGACGAATGGTAAAAAGACAAAATTTATGCTTCTTTAAGTGAATGCAAAAAGCACTTGTAACAAGATAGATGAATTGATAGCATAAATAGAATTAAATGGGTATGATATGATAGCAGTTGCAGAGTCAGGGTTGCAAGGTGATCAAGGCTGGAAATTGACTATTCAAGGGTGTTTGACATTTCAGATGGATAGGCAGAAAGGAAAAGGAGGTGGTGTGGCTCTTATAAAGTTTGAGATAAGTGCAGTAGTGAGAAATGATCTTGGCTTGGAAAATCAAGACGTAGAATCAGTTTCAGTGGAAATAAGAGCTAGCAAAAGAAAGGTCACTGGTGGGAGTACTGTTATCCTAACAGTAGCTACACTGTAGAACATTGTAAGAAAGGTACTGTAATAATTGTGAGATTTTAATCTTCATATAGATTGGACAAATCAAATTAGCAAACATAGTCTTCAGGATGAGTTCATAGTGTATTTTGGACAGTTTCTTAGAACAATACGCTGGTGGAATCAACCAGGTAACCTGAAATGTATAATGAGACAGGATTAATTAATGATCTCATAGTCAATATAGACTCAGAACTGATAGAATTTCACTTTGAGAGTGAGAAACCTGGGTCTGAAACATAAGTGAAAGCAATTTCACAGGTATGAAGACAGAGTTGGTTAAAGTAGACTGGGAAAAGGTGTCAAAAGATAGATAGTGCAGACATTTATTTAAGGAAATATTTCATAACTCTCAACAAAGATATATGCCTTGAGAAGAAAAAGTTTCTATGAGAAAGATGAACCATCACTGACTGGCTGAGGAAGTTAAGGATGATATCAAATTGAAAGAAAAGGCATCCAATGCTGCAAAGATTAACAGTAAGTCAGAAAATTGGGAGAATTTTAGAAACCAGCAAAGGATGACCAATTAAAATAGAGAGAAAAGAATGAATGAAAATGATGAGAGTAAGCTAGCAAGAAATATAAAAACAGACTGAGCTTTTACAATTATATAGAATGGAAGAGAGTAGCTAAAGTAAACATTGATCCCCTAGAAGATGAGACTGGAGAACATAAAATGGGAAACGAGGGAATAGCAGAGACTTTGAATTTTATATCTGTCTTCATGGGCGAAAACATTAAAAGCATCCCAAGAACAATAGAAAATCAAGGGGGAAAAAGAGAGGGAGGAATCTAAAATAATCACAGTCACTTGAGGAGAATGTACGAGGAAAACTAATGGGACCAAAAGCTGACAAATCCCTGGACATCAATGCAGGAGTTCCTCAGGGTAGTGTTCTTCAGCTGATTTATCAATAACCTTCTCTCTATCACAAGGTCAGAAGTGAGGATGTTCACTGATTACACAATGTTCAGAACTATTTGTGACTCCTCAGATACTGAAACAGTCCAGATGCAGCAAGACCTGGAAGCATTCAGGCTTGGGCTGATGTGTGGCACAAATGTTACTTGCCACTTAAGTGCCAGAAAATGACCATCTCCAACAAGAGAGAATCTAACCAACACCTCTTGTCAAAACAGCCTGCTTGATTGGCACCCAACCACCACCTTAAACGTTCACTCCCTCCGTCAGTGGTGCATTGTGTCAGCAGTGTGTACCCTCTGCAAGATGCATTGCAGCAACTCACCAAGGCTCTTTTGACAGCTCCTTCCTAATCTGTGACCTCTCATTTAGAAGGACAGGGGCAGCATATGAATGGGAAGACCATCATCTGCATGTTCCCATCCAAGCAGCACATCATCATGACTTGGAACTATATTGCGGTTCTTTCACTGTTGCTGAGTCAAAACGGAACTCCCTTCCTAACAGCACTGTGGGTGTACATCATATGGACTGCAGTGGCTCAAGAAGGCAGCTCACCACCACTTTTGCAAGGGCAGTTAGGTATGGTCAATAAACGCTGGTCAATAAATGTTGGTCTAGCCAACAACTCCCACATGAACAAATAAATTTTAAAAAACCTCAAGGCCTATATCCTAGGGTCTGTAAAAAAAAAAAGTGACTGCAGATATAGTAGATACATTGGTTATAATGTACCAAAATTCTCTAGGTTCTGCAAAGGTCCCAGCGGATTGGAAAACTACAAATGTAATGCCTCTGTTCAAGAAAGGAGAGACAGTAAACTTTAAGTCAGATAGCCTAACATCTGTCATTGCGAAAATGCTAGAATCCATTATTAAGGAAATAGTAGCAGGATGTTTAGAAATTCATAATACCATCAGGCAGGGTCAACATGGTTTTATGAAAGGGAAATCCAGGGATTGTGTTGGGACTGTTTTTTAATTAACATAATTGTGCCGATGCAAGCAGTGGACTTCCACTTTTCTGACATGACCCCTTTCATCCTCGTTGATGCCACTGGCCTTGTAAGGAGCTGCCTGCTATATCCATCTTTGCAGAAGTAGCCCCCAGCATGGCTGCCATCTTTGCCGCTGGTGCTCTGCAGACAGTTTCCATCTCCTGGAGACACTTGAATCCTCAAATTGGGTGCCAAGCTCACCTCCTGCCCAATTAGGGTATTTACATTTAAATGAGATCGACACTGCTGTGGTGCAGAGTTGGGCCCCGGAATTCATCCGGGTGTCAGGTTCCTAACCCCAATTTAAACATCCAACCCAAAGAATCTGCAACGGGTATAAATAGGTTAATTGAGTGGCCTAAAATTTGGCAAATGGAGTATGATGTGAAAGGTGTGAGGCAGCCCACTTTGGTAGGAAGCACAGAAAAGCAGAATGTTATTTAAATGGAGAGAGGGAGCAGAATGCTGTAGTACAGAGAGATCTGGGTGAGCTAGTACATGAACCTCAAAAAGTTGTCCTGCAGGTACACCAAGTAATTAGGAAGGCAAATGGGAGGTTGGCCTTTATTGCAAGAAGGATGGAGTATAAAAGCAGGGAAGTCTTGCTATAATTGTGTGGGGCAGGCTGGTCCAACCTTTTCGTTTGGGCCACATTTCCATTTTTTTCCCTCAAGGGGCCAACAAGCAAATTTCAGAAAGATAATGTTCGGCACAAATTTAAACTGAACTCAACATTTTATTTTGAAATTATTAAGAAAAGAAACAATGACTGGTCTATTTTTTCTCAATGTCATAGCAATAAGTTAGGTTAAAAATAAGTAATTAATAAAAATGACCAGAGTATGAGAGGGTCGGAGTGTGTCACCCAGGCTCAGGGTGCTCACTCACCCTCATCCACTGTAAGTGGATGTGTGTATGTGTGGTGGTGAGAGTAATTGAGAAAACTGAGTTTGGGAGTAAGGCAGACACAAAATCACACTTTCTCTCTCAGTCACACACACTGTCTCTCTCTCTCTCTCTCTCAAGCTCCTTCCGCACACTTGCTCACTGTGCCCGCCACACTCACTTGCTCCTCCCACCCACCTGCATCCGCTGCGAAGGGGGAGTGAGCCTATCAGCAACAAACACGGAAGAGAAACAACCCCTAATTGGAGGAGCTGCTCCTTGCAACATCTTCCATTCCAACTTACCTGTTTGACCGGCTTTGGGGGCCGCATAGAGGGGCTTCACGGGCTGCATGTTGGACAAGCGTGGTATACAGCATTAATGAGAACACATCTAGAGTACTGTTTCCAGTTTTAGTCTCCTTATTTGAGGAAGGATATGAATACATTGGAGGCAGTTCAGCGAAGGTACACAAGGTTGAATCCAACAATGAAGACCATCCTCTGATGTCTTATGAGGAAAGGTTGAGCAAGTTGGGCTTGTACTCATTGGAATTTAGAAGAATGAGAGGTGATCTTATTGAAACATAAGATTCTGAGGGGGCTTAACAGGGTAAATGCTGAAAGTATGTTTCCTCTTGTAGGGGAATCTAGAACTAGGGAGGCAAGTTTCAGAATAAGGAGTCTCCCTTTTAACATGGGCTGAGGGGGAATTTCTATCCACAGGGTCATTAATTTTTGGAAATCTCTACACCAGACAGCAATGGAGACTGGTTCATTGAATATATTGAAGGCTTAGTTGGACACATTTTTGATCTAACAAGGGTTATGGGGGGCGGGCAGGAAAGTGGAGCCCAGACCACGAGGGCTGAATGACCTATTCCTCCTATTTCATAGTTCTTATGTAATATTTAGCAGTGTCAAGTTTAATTTTGCCATTTGTCTTTGCAATTACGTTGCTAATTTAAATTCTGTAATTTGTTTTCAGCGCCTTCTATCTTTACTTTTTCCCTATGTTAGTGCTGTCACTTAAATTTGAGCAGCTTGCATTTGATTTCAAATTTAGGACATGAGTATAGATGAGAAAAACATGTTTTCCAAGCACTGAACCCTGCATGATGCCTTTCAAAACCTCCCAAGTTAACATTATGCCTCTCAAAGTATTTTATTTTAAACCAATTGCTTAATCAAGGTTCATGTTATATCTTGGGCTTTTTTTAAATATAGTTTTTAACTTACTTAGAAATTTTTCATGTGGGAACAAATGGTTGAAGTTCACTATCATAGTTTTTTTTTTATTTGTGGCATTTTCAAAGAACTCGGTTTGTCAATCATACTTGTTTATTAAGGATATACCATACAGATATTCCTGCAGCCAATCTTTAGATTAGTTTTTATTATATGTCCTGTTCTCAATAAGCTATTGAGTCTGATGTACTGGTTCAGACTTGCACTGCAACAAAGCAGGGCAAATCAAATCCAGCCAAATACTGTTCAATAGCCCAATAGCCAACTCCCAATCATCAGAAAAATGATGGAAGGAGTCATTAACAGTTCTGTCAAGCAACACCTACCAATAACCTGCTTACTGATGCAGTTTGAATTCTGCCAAGAAGACTGCTGCATATCTCAGTACATCCTTGGTCCAAGCTTGGACATGACCTGAATTCCAGAGTTGAGATGAGAGTGACTGCTTGTGTTGATAATTCTTCACTGAAAATGAGAATTGTACCTGGCATTTCCGATTTTTTTCTAGTGCAAAGACAGATCTTTTGTTTTGCATTTCCTCTGGGGATTAAATTTTTTTTATTCTTTAACAGAGTGTGGGCGTCACTGGCAAGGCCAACGTTTGTTGCCCATCCCTGATTGCTCTTGAGAAGATGGTGGTGAACTGCTGCTGTCCATCTGGTGCAGGTACACGCACAGTGCTGTTAGGAAGGGAATTCCTGGATTTTGATTCAGTGATGGTGAAGGAGCGGCAACACAGTTCCAAGTCAGGATGGTGTGTGGTTTGGAGGGGAACCTGCAGGTGGTGGTGTTCCCATGCATCTGCTGCCCTTATCCTTCTAGGTTATAGAGGTTGTGGGTTTGCAAAGTGCAGTTGAAGGAGGCTTGGTGAGTTGCTGCAGTGCAGCTTATAGATGGTAGACACTGCTGCCATTGTGTGTTGGTGGTGGAGGGAGTGAACGTTTAATTGGTGAATGAGGTGCTGATCAAGTGACCTGCTTTATCTTGATTGGCATTGAACTTTTTGGGTGTTATTGGAGCTGCTTTCATCCAGGCATGTGGTGATTATTCCATCACACTCCTGGCTTGTGCCTTGTAGTTGGTGGACAGACTTTGGGGAGACAGAAGGCGAGTTACTCTCTGCAGAATTTCCCAGCCTCTGACCTGCTCTGTGGCCCAATTTCTGTTCAATGGTAACCCCCCAGGAAGTTGATCATGGGGGTTCAAAGATGTAAGTTAAGAAACATTTTCTGTGTATGGCAAATACAACTTAGTGTTTCTTTATTATTGAAAACAGCACATCTATCAAGGTGTTGTATTGAAAATATATCTATCATTTATAGTCCAGAAACATCAAATTAAAACATTCAAATATTTGCAGTTCTTGGGATGTGGTTGACACTGGCATGGGAGTTTTATTGCCCATCTCTAGTCGTCTGTAGGCATTAGAAGTCAACCACGGAATATGAAACTGCAGTCCCATGTGAGCTGATTCAGATAGGAGTGGTAATTTGAGTGAACCAGTTGGGTTTCTTTACAAAAGTCCAGCTGTCCCATAAATTCCCAGAATTAACTGAATTCAGTTTCACAACTTGTCATGGTGAGATTTGAACTTGCCACCTGAGACTTGCTAGTCCCAGACCTTAAGCAATAGATTATTGTACTGTATAATCAGTATTTCCTCTTCAAATTGAGGTAAAGTTTTATGAATAAAACAAACCTAAAATTTCTAAAAGTACTTTTCTTCTAGGGTTTATTTCCATTAAGGTCTGTAATTTACCAATATAATTTTAATTATTATTTCCACTGTACAAATAGAATAAGCTTGGAGAACATTTTAAAGTGCATAAAATTTAGGGTATTAAATGTTCATCATGGCTTAAGATTCAGTACATTCAAATGTGCAATGCTAAATAAAATTTAGAATATAGAGTGACTGCAGTTACAGCAACTTTGCTTGATAGCAGCGAGGTAATCTGTTCCTGTTAGGTTGTGGGAGAGTACAGGTAAGTAGTCTGTAGAATGGTTTCTGAAAGGACAAGTTACAATGTATTCTGTCATTAATAAAATTCTGGTTTAAGTCACATGTTTTTTACTGGACCAATAGTATTTGGAGCCTAAGTATATGTCACTTTTGTTGTAACGTAAGAAAATAATTTTTATTTTATGAGGTCTTTTAAAATTCGACCAAATTTGACTTGTCCTTTATCATAGTATAATTAACTCGTGTGATTATACACATCTTAAGACTTTATGTATTTTTATTCCATTCCTGTAGCCTGGAAGAGTTGTCACACTTGTTGAAGATCCTGAGGTAAAAGAATAATGCATAATTATAAATCAGTCCTTCAGTTTAAGATTTTCAATTCATTCATAAATGTATTTGAAATATTTAAGTTTCTGCATAGAAACAACAGGCCATTGTATATTTATTAGCTGATCAAGTGTGTGCAAAATAGCAGTAGAATTCTTCTAAATTATATTGTTGAATATTGGTTAAGATCTATTCTCTCAAGTAACACAAACTTTGCAGTAAAATACAGCACCTTTTATTTATCAGCATCCAGATTAGGAAGGCAGGGGAAACTATACTAAACTAAAGCGTGCTTGTTTATTGCACAGGATTTAAATCTAATGCTGACAGATTATCAAAAAGTCTTAGATTTAAATTTCCCGTCCTTGTCTTTAAATTAATCCATGCCCTTGCAGCTCCTTTATCTTCTTGAGCAGTGCCCTGGAACAATGCAGCAGCTCCCACACTAAGACCAGAATTTTCCATCCCCTTTGGCATCGGGCATCATGGTGGACGTGAGCAAATAATATGGCGGGAAAGCCAAAAATCGGGTTCAAGACGTCATTAGACTAGTTTGCGATCATCCGTTCCACCTGCTGGACATCAGGAATATCATTTTAATACATCTATGTAATTATAATCCCTGCTCACCGGAATCATCCTCCTGGGCTGGATCTTCGAGGAACACTGACGTGTTTCGTAACAGCATTTAAAATGTCTGCACCTGCTGAGCTGAACTTCGAGGGGAACTTGGAGGTGAGTGCTCACTAATGTTGCGCAGCACTTGCGAAGATCACATGTTCAACTTCAAGGTTGAAGTGCCATGCATTCAGGCGAGGGCACAGAAAAGTTTTTCCTGGCTGGCTGACAGTGTGATGCCGAGGCAAGGGCTGCACTGTCTCTGGTGAGTTGGTAGGGGGTGGTGGTACGCAAGGAAGTGCGGTCTGAAGCGAGTTGCGCGAGTCAAAGGCTACACTGCAGTTCGGGTGAGGGGGTAGGGGCAAGGCAGCAGTCTTATGGTAGAGCACAAACACATGCAGGAGCTAGGAGGGGAAGAAGCAGCCACACATTCGGGATACCTTGTATAAAGTGACCATTCCTCTCCTGCTGAGACAGTTCAGGCGCAGCCACATTGACAGGCTTGGAGTCCAGCCTCTAGTTTATCTGCCCTTTCAGCCAACGCAGACGCTTTAAAGTGCCACCAAATACTCCAGAACCTTTCATCCCTCGGGCACAGACTCGATATTAATGAGCATTTCAGTGCAGAACAATTGGATGAATGTGCAAGTTGTGCAATCTCCTTGCGAAAACTGGCCATGGAGCAGTCAGTGATGGAGGTGCTCACAGCCCCTTACAATGTCTTCATCAGGTTTGGACCATTCTCCCCCATGGTTCAAGCTAACAGTGCACCCTTGCAGTGTGGGTTAGGAGAATGCCTGAACTGACAGCACAGCATGCAGTGGGTGAAGCTGGCCCCAATCAGTCAGGTGGATTGGGACGAAGGTGTTTGGGGTTTCAGGTAGCCATGCAGTGCATTAAAATCTGGCCATCCATATGGTGGCCAGCACTCTCCAGCATGCGTTAAGGGGCCTTCAAGAGAGGTTCTTAGTATACCCAAGCTAATCCATGCATATCTCTCCTTCATCCTGCAGGAGGAGTACATCAAGAGCATGGAGCCTGGTGACCTAGCTGTATGCCTCATGGCCTACAGGGGGAGCAGAGACAAAGGGGAAGATAGCAACAGAGGCACCTGGCTGGGCAGAGAGAGGAGCAGTGCACTCAAGAAGAAAGGGCGGCTGGTGCTCCTGTGCACACCGCTGATGAGCCACAACGAGCCGTCGCTGGGCAGCACCTAGCTAGACCTAGGGTCTATAGACAATGCCTATCATTTTTGCAGATGATCGAGAAGGAGTGTTGTCGAAGACTGCGCATGTCCAGGGAACTAGTTGGTCATGTCTGCCACCTGCAGCAGGATTTGGCGCCACGGCGACATGGAGGGCATCCACTGCCAATGGCTGTGAAAGTGACTGCGGTGCTCAATTTGTATGCCACTGGGTCCTTTAAGGGCTCCACAGTTGACCGCTGTAGGATCTGGCAAGCCTCCACACACAAATGCATCCAGGAGGTAACAGACGCCATATTCATGAGGCACACAACTTTATGCATTTTGCCCAGGATCAGGAAATTCAGCAAGCAAGAGCACTGGGATTTGCGCAGATCTCGAGTTTCCCACAAGTGCAGGGTGCGATTGACTGCACTCATATGGTGCTCAGATCTCCGCTATGTCAGCCCCACAAGGGCTTCCACTCACTGAATGTTCAGCTGATGTGCGACCACCACAAGTGCATCCAACAGGTCTGCACATGGTTTCCAGAGGGTGCCCACGGCTCCTACATTCTCAGGAGGTCTCAGATCCCCGACACCTTCCAGGGTCCATAGAGGCTGCAGGGTTGGCTCCTCAAGGACTACCCGCAGAGGACATGGCTGATGATGCCCATGCAGCGGCCTCAGAGCACAACAGAGAGAAGGTACAACAAGGCGCATGCTGTAACTCACACCTCAGTGGAGCAAACCATCGGAATGTTGAAAATGAGGTTCCGGTGCTGGACTGGTCTGCTGGAGCCCTACAGTATAGTCCACAGAGGATGTCATGCATCGCTGTCGCCTACTGCACCCTTCACAATCTAGCGCTGCAACAGGGAGAGGAGCTTGCTGAGGAGGAGATTGAGGAGCTGCACGTCTCCTTCAATGAGGAGGAAGTCAACCAGGATGTAGGTGAGGAGGTCCTCGAAGGCAAGGATGACGGTGATGTGGCCATCACACTGGCCAGATAAGACAGGCGCACTCCTGAAACCTTCATAGCTGCTAGATTCATGGAGGATGATGACAACATGCAGGGAGGAGACACCATAGATCCTCACATTGTATCTGTGAACATTTGACTTCTGTCTGGCTGATGGCACTGCACATACCCTCTGTGATAAGGTTCCTATCATGAAAACGCAGCGGATGCCCATAGTCCCTACATTCCAGGAGGATGATGACTACGTGCAGTGGGGACACTCCATAGACCTCACACAGGAGTCAGACATTCACATAAGCTGTCTGGCTGATGCTAGATCGCTTGTGCTCTGTGAACAGGGTTATTGCATGGAGATGCAACTTCCCTTGATCCTATGGCATCCTTCATGAGCTGAACCCTTCAGGACCAGACACTGTCACTGGGCACAGATGCTCATGAGATGGTGGGGAGGGGGCGGGGGCGGGGGGGGGGAGGGTGGAGCTATGCCTCCAAGATGCTGAGAGCACACAGAGAAAATGATGGAACTCTATGTCACCGGCTCTGTACATTCTAGCAGCAATGATGAGCCCCATTGAGGTGCAGGCATGACTGATGTGTCCAGTGACTCTGAAGGTGCACCATCAGTTGCTGAGAAGGTTGCACAAAGCACAGGGAAGAGGCACTGGATTAACTTTATCTTGTGCGGGGACCAATGTTTCACATTTGAGTGATACAAACACTGCTCATCAGAACGAGGAGCCAAGTCAAGGAGACATTCTTGGGAGTTTATTTACAATAGTGAACATTATGTACAAGTGATTAACACCTGTGCCCAGGTTGTGCAACTATATCTTCTTAACCTTCCTAACCCTGCCACAATGTCTATTGGTGCTCCCCTGACATCCACAGCAGAGATGGAGACACCCTGCTGACTGCTACGCTCTGTCTATGATGACCTTGACCGGCATCCTCTGGAGAACCCCGGCCAGTTTTCGGGGTCCTGCTTTGTGACAGTGGCACTCTCTTTGGCCTGTGGAGCAGCTGGGGTCATAGGAAGAGGGGATTTGGATGGGTCGGACACTCCTGGAGTCATTTGGGTGGATGACCCCACAGTATGCACTTGCTGATACTCCTTATGGGTGCTCTTGGGCCCCTGGCTGACTCCTTGAGGCGAAGGGGAAGCTGGAGTGAGATCAAGCTACCCAACGCTCCTCTCATGTTGACACTGTTGGAGGCCTACTATGGCATCAGCGATGGAGTTGAGCCCTCGCAGCAGTGCAGGACCAATGTCCTCGTCCAAGGTCTCTTTGGCGGCTCACCATCCTACCAGTGTTAACCTCTGTGATTTGCATGCTGGCGTTATCACCTCAGACTGAAGACGGACGGACTACTCCATTGTGCCTTGCAATCTGAGGAGTGTACTGCAGCGGACATCCCTTCCTGATGTTCCTGAGCTTGCCTTTGCAGCTCCAGCAATTGAGGTACGACTGAGCCCAGAGGTTCCTCATCTGACTTGAACCCAGCAGATTTCTGGACTCCAGCAGTCCTCCGATGCCAAAAACCTGGGAAGTCCCTGCCGCTGCCTGCTGTGGATTAGACAGTGCAATGTGCTCGCCAGATTGTGACCCCAAGGCTACTCTAGAGCTAGGTCCCACTGAGGTGTGTGTCTTTGCGCTGGTGGAGAGTGTGGGTGAGCGCCGTGACGGATTTTCAATGACAGTGTCATCAGACACTTCTGAGATTTCTTTGGGGCGCAAGTTGAAGACCTGGGTTGTGGACCCCCTCAGCTGCTTCCCAGATGTACTTGAGAAAGCAAGGGGAGATAATTAGTGCATGGCAGGGGACTGCGGAACAGGGGAACTCACTCACAGCATGGTTATCTGATGGATGTTGCACTGCTGGATCCTCACTTGGTTGAGCACCGCCAGCCTCCGTGTCAGCACAGGAACGGTCCAGATTGTCGTCGGTCAGGTGATGACTCTATTTTCAAAGTCTGTGAGGACCTTGATTTCTGGCATTCCTCCACCAATCTGCGACCTGTCCCTTTTTTGTGTGCCAGATTGTCCAGTATGAAAAGAGATGGAGAGAGTGTAAGCAGTACACCTGCCAGGCCAGATAACAAGGATGCCTGGCATGTGTGTGGGTGGTGAGTGATGCCATGGACTGAATGAGGACATGATCCGCAGGGCAAATGAAGATGTGTGACTGTGTGAATGGTGATGCCCCTTGAACTGGCAGTGATTGAGATCCCTGTGGATGTATGATGGGTTTGAGAATTGAGAGTGATGAGAAGAGTGACTTACCCTGGTGGAATGGAGGAGATCATTTTCCTCTTCCCGCACTTGCTGGCTGTCCTCTTTTGTAGGGCGTCGGTGCTGACCACCGCTATACCGCTTTCCATGCTGGATTGGTGATCTTTCTTGCTGGTCCTCACCCAGAGCAGGGTTAGAGGACTTCAGCGGGTCTCCACTGCAACCAGTAGGTGCTCAAGGGCAGTGTTGCTAAATCTGGGGGCAGCATGTTTCATCCCTTTGACAGCTATCAGTTCCCAGCAGCTTCCTATCCCATGAAGAGTGCTAGCTCTGTCCAGGGGCAGCCTTTAAATATGGCGCCTGATTTACTGAAGGCCTGAGGTGACAGCAGGGTGGGTGAATCAGAGGCCGCCCTGCCAGCGACCCAGCGTGTTTCCCAGGAATGCTTAGTGAATGAGGTGGGAATGGGGTGATACCGCATATAAACCCGCCACTGCAGCTGGCAAGGTAAAACGTCCTTTATCTCACCCACTACTGCACTTATTCAAATCAGGGATGATTGCGCCCTAAAATGCTTCAAGTTCAGCATTAATTGAGTGGTCCTCCCTTCCCAAAGCCTCTAACACACAACATGTGAGGAAACCAAAACTGGACACCTTATTCTAACTGAGGCCAGACCAACATAATGTATAAGGACAAAATAGTATACTTTGTCTTGTAATTAATTATCCTGTAAATCCACCCCACTCTGGCTATCACTTCATGGCTCATGAGCCTTTTGAGATCCATGCACTAGAGCACCCAGATCTCTCTCTTCCTTTCCCTAATTTAATGCTTTTCTCTAACGGTTGTACGTATGTTTAGTATTCATCCTGCCCACATAACAATGCACTTTTCCAAGTTAACCATCATTTGCCAATCAAAATCCCAGTGCATCAAGATTGACCTGATGCAGTCGAGCACCACCTACAATCATGACATTCGCACAACTCTTGAGTATCTTATGCGAACTTGCAGATCATATCCCAATCTAGAACATTGTTAAAAATAAAACAGCAAAGATCCCAACACTGAACTCTGCAGGAAATCACCAGTGACCTGTCTCCAAATAGATCCAAATCCATTTATAACCACTTTTTCTGTGGCGTTCCAGCTAGTTCTCAATATATTATTACAATACTGGAAGTTTGGATTTTGTAGAGAATCTTATTTATCCCTCCATTTTTGGGCCTCCCATTGGCAGCTACGCTTTTAGTTGCTGTCCTACCATGAAATACTTGCTACAAAACCCATAGTCTTTCTATTACCTTTCTTTCCCTAATACCCTCCTAAAATCCACCTCTTTGACCAAACCTATGCTTACCCCTCCCGGTCCCCCTCTTTTAGCTGCCATCCAATTTCCCCCTCTGTGAAGATCCTAAAGTCATTTTCTTTGTTAAAGATGCTATATAAATGTAAGTTGTTGATAGATTTTTACAAAATTTCCTAATTGCCATTTTTCCATATTTTTTTGCTCGCTGTTGTTTATTGTCAGTCTTGACAGCATATCCTTTTATTTTGCCCTAATCCTCAGCTTTGCTTTGATTCTGCCTTTCTCAGTAGGAACATGGTGGTGTTGAATGGTAACTATAGATGCTGTAGAGCAGACTAGTTTCAAATGGTGTGACTGTTCTTTTGTAATGCTCATTATGCATTTGCCATTTAAATGCTTCCTTTCTTTTAAAACGAAATCCCCAGAAAGTACCACATGCAAACATTGTTCAAATCATATTGAACTAAGCATGACACCAAGTTACATCTATAATATTTTGGGCCGTAACTTCTGAGCTCCCCAGCATTGTATTGCGGAGCTACCCCAAAGACGCGCTGGGGAATCCCTATCGGAAGTTCCTAGGTAAGGTTTGCATAGCAATTGCCCAGAAGTGCAAACTTCCCCTGGGCAACTGCCCTGTACTGGGAACCATCCAAAAAATGTGATTTAAATCGCAAACATCGGATGGTTCCGACTGGGTTACACCAATAATAACTATTGCACAGACCAAGACTCACCCCCCACTCCCACAGGATTCCTCCCACCCCCACAGGGACACTCTTTTCTCCCTCCTTCCCCTACCACAGACCTCGCCCGACACCCTTCGCTTGCCTGGATTGATATCCATCTGCCACAGTTTTGTCCATTTACTTAATCTGTCAATGTCTCCTTGTAGTTTTATGCCCCAATCTACACTACTTAGTATATTCTCCAATCTTTGTCATCAGCGCACTTGAATATATGATTAGTTGAGGCTTCAGCACAAATCATTGTGGAACTTCCTTCCAATTCAAGTGCATACCCATTATTAATACTGTCAGTCCTCTACCACCTAATGTCCTAACCAAGTCAATAATTAGCCTTCAAAGCTTTAAATTTAACTAACAGTCTCTAATGTGGAAATTTATCAAATGCCTTCTGAAGATCTATGTTAACTACATCAATAGATGCCCCATTGTCTAATATTTTAGTTCCTTTCTCAAAAAATTCAGTTAAGTTTGTTAGACATGATCTACCCTTTACAAATCCATTTTGGCTCTCTAATCAGCTCAAATTTCTCAGAAGTGCTCAGTCACTCTGACCTTAATTATAGAAGCTAATAACTTCCCCAAATGTTAGACTAACAAGGCTATAATTTCTTCCTTCTTTATCTCAACTTTCTTAAGTTTGCAATTTTTCAATCTCACTTGCCACGGAGGGCTTTGGAATTGACTGGGGAACATAGTTTGTGATGGGGGCCAAAACAATGGTTTTGGCCTTGCCAAGGTTTAATTGGACGAAATTGTGGTGCATCCAGACCTGGATATTTATGATAGGTGTGCTGACAACATATAGGGCAGGGATCAAGTGAGGTGGTGGTGAGGTATTGCTAAATTTAATCAGCATACATGTGGAACCTGATATCTCAGCATATAGGTGTGGAATAGATGAGTGCCAAGGATAGATCCTTGGCAGCTCCAGGGGTGACTTGCAGAGCTGGAAAGAGAAGTAGAAGATTCTCCGGCTCAGATTGGATATTACGATCAAGTATTCCTTGTTGGGATGGCCAGCACTTTAATCACACCCTTGAGTTCTTGAAACCAATTCAATTGTGGGAGCTTAGATGGTTACCACCACACACCCCAAGTGCCCAATAACACCTTGAGCGGATATACACTTCTTCACAATAAGTAAAAATGCAACCAAGGAAAGGCAGTCTCACTAAGCTGGATAATGGAAGAGAGGCTTTAGTGCAGGATGGCATGGGCGACTGTATTAAAGGCTGCAGAAAGATTGAGAAAGATGAGGAGAGATTCTGCACTGTGATCCCAGTCAAAATGTGTATAATTTGCAACTGATTAGGTCCATTTTAGTGCTTGACAGGAATCGAAATCTGTAGTTCAAAAATGTCATTTGAAGAAAAATGGGCACAGTTTTTGAGAGATGGCCAGAACAAAACGAGGAATGGGATGTTGAAGGTGGCTAGCAAGGATGGAGAAGTCAAAGTCTTAATGAGGGGAGGGGTGATGACAACAGTTTTGAAAGCAATTTACATGGTAGTATGGGGGCCAGGATGGGAAATTAGGTGGTCAACAGTTTACTGGGAATGGTGTTAAAGGAGCATGGTGTCATGGACTCATGGACAAGATGAGCTTAGAAAAGACATGAGGGAAAATAAAGACACGGTGTTATGACGTTGCAAGTGATGTGTGCCAGCTGGACCCATATCCACGAGGGAAACTTGGTTCCGCAGTCACAATGGCTTCGCAATTTGTATTTATTCCGAGAAGACTGAACACTGAAATCAGAAGTAACGAGTCCATTAAGACCTTTAGAATTTCAAATGAAAATATTTTCTAACAAAATAGAAGCGTTCAAACACATACATAAGATTTCAATTACTTAATACCATAGTAAATACTAAAATTCCTACTTAAGCTGCCTCCCAAATACACTCCCTTGTAAGGCAACAGTCAAAAATAGATTTTAAAATTAGAAAGACAGGCCACCACCTCACTTGATCCCTGCCCGATATGTTGTCAGCACACCTATCATAAGTATCCAGATCTGGATGCACCACATTTTCATCCAATTAAACCTTGGCAAGGCTAAAACCATTTTTTTTGGCCCATCACAAACAATGTTCCCTAGTCAATTCCAAAACCCTCCGTGGCAAGTGAGATTGAAAAATTGCAAACCATCACCTTGAAGGGCTGGATGCAGCAGACTCATGCAGACATGGCTGGAGGCTTTTCTGAGGCTGTTTCACAAGCTTATGCTAGATGCCACAGGGCCTCTCTCAACATAGCCTTTCATTCTCCCTTATATACGTTTTCTCTTTTTTTTAATCTGTAAATTCCATTGTGCCATATGTCTTTGAAAATCTACTTTCCCATAATATAAACTTTTCATGGCACTAATATTGTCACTAACCTTTGGGAAAAATAGACACACTGCTTGGCCTTTCATATCTTGTTAGATGTAAACATCCTACTATTTCTTTGAAATTCAAACTGTCCCAATTTATCTAAAAATGCAAAAGCTAAGACTTCAGCCATGTTTACATAGAGGTATAGAGGTCTACAGCACAGAAAAAGGACCCGTCGAGTCTGCACTAGCCAAACAAGTACCTAACAATTCTAATCCCATTTTCCAGCACTAGGCCCATAGCCTTGTATGCCATGGCATCGCAAGTGCACATCCAAATACTTCTTAAATTTTATGAGCGTTTCTGCCTCTTTCAGGCAGTGAGTTCCAGATTCCCAACACCCTCTGGGTGAAAAAAATTCTTCCTCCCATCCCTCTGAACCTCCTGCCCCTTACCTTAAATCTATGCCCCCTGGTTATTGATCCCTCCACCAAGGGGAAAAGTTCCTTCCTGTCTACCCTAACAATGCCCCTCATAATTTTATACACCTCAATCATGTCCCCCCTCAATCTCCTCTGCTCCAGGGAAAATAACCCCAGTCTATCCAGTCTCTTCTCATAACTAAAACTCTCCAGCCCAGGCAACATCCTGGTAAATCTCCTCTGCCCTCTCTCTAGTGCAATCACATCCTTCCTATAATGCAGATTCCAGAACTGCATGCAATACTCTAGCTGTGGCCTAACCAGTGTTTTATACAGTTCCAGCATAACCTCCCTGCTCTTACATTCTATGCCTCAGCTAATAAAGGCAAGTATGCCTTCTTAACGACCTAATCTACCTGTCCCGCTACCTTAAGGGAGTGGTGGACTTGCACACCAAGGTCCCTCTGATCCTCGGTACTTCGCAGGGTCCTACTATTCACCTTGTTTGTCCTGCCCAAGTGCATCACCTCACACTTATCCAGATCAAATTCCATTTGCCACTGATCAGCCCATCTGACCAGCCCATCTATATCCTCCTGTAATCTAAGGCTATTTACCACCCCACCAATTTTCATGTCATCCTCAAGCTTACTGATCAACCCTCCTACATTCAAGTCTAAATCATTTATATATACCACAAACAGCAAAGGACCCAACACCAATCCCTGTGGAACCCCACTGGACACAGGCATCAAGTCACAAAAACACCCCTCGATCATCACCCTCTGCTTCCTGCCACTCAGCCAATTCTGGATCCAATTTGCCAGATTGCCTTGGATCCCATGGGCTCTTACCTTCGTTATCAGTCTCCCAGTGGGACCTTATCAAATGCAATTACGTATTTAGCATTTCAAACCCCCCTCTATCTAACTTCTTTTGATATTTCCAAACCTCTAGACCAGTTGACTCCAATTCAATTAAATCCCACGCACACACAAACTATCTGAACCCCACCATTAACCTACTTTTACAGTAAATCACAATAATATTATGAAAATTATTATACTTTCGTAACAATGGGTCCAGGCTGGGTAGGGGAAAGTCTGGATTGGTTTAGCAAGCTGGGCAAGAGGATGGGGGTCGTATAAGAGACAACTGATTTAATCAATTTTAGTAATAAAGAATTACCTGAGCTTCTTACACTTGTGGGAGGTAAGGGAGGGGGGCGGGGAGAAGGGATTAAGGAGGTGGTTAGTCATGAGAAAATAAACCTGAAGTTTATCTTTACGTTTAAGGATGATCCTGGAGAACTGAGTAGTTTTGACAGAGGAGTGTAGAATCTGATAGTGCTTGATGTGATCAAAACTAGTTGTATGCCTGCTACATTCAATACTGCACCCTTGTACTCAATGGAGTGAAAATGAGAGCTGTATTGGAGGTTAAGACTAATTCTACTCGGGAGATGAACATCAAGGATGGAGACAAAAGAATGATTGAGCAGATCAACAACTTCAGGATAATTGTGAGGAACAGAGGACTACACAGGCTAGACAGTTGGGAGTACAGAAGTGCAGTTGCAAGTATCATTTGGGGAGAGATTTTTCCAGTTGCAGACACACGTGTTGCAAGGGGGAATGTGAGTTGTTAGGGATACAAGAAAGTGATGAGAGTGGCCTTCTCTGCCATTTGAGGCAATGGGAATACAGATGCCCCATGAACTGGCATAGTCAAGCAGACAGCCATGAATATGGATAGTGAGGAAAGATGAGCAGTGAACTCTTGAGGAAAAAGAGCAAAGTAAATTGAGATGGAGGTTGATATCACCGAGGATGAAGATCACTCTGTGCAGATCCTGATGGAGGAAAGGAGTAAGGATATTTTGCTGAGAAACTCAGGATGGAGTTTGGATGGACAAGAAATAAAATGAGTTTAAAGAGAAGCCAAGAGGAATAAGGTGAGGAGGTCAAAGAAGGTTAGTGCTATAGCCATAAACGGAGACACCAGGGACTTGTAGAAGAATGGTAAACACTCAGGGCTGGATTTTCATCCTTGAGGCAGGCAGCGGCCCGACTTGACACCACCCACCTCGGGAGAAATTGCCCGCAAGGACTGCTCTTTCATTATTGGGGTCAGGTGAGGACTGCCCCAGGAAAAAGTTCGGAGGCAGCCACAGGTCCTGCCGGGTGCAGAGGTGGGCTGTGGGACATCTCGGTGCTGTGGGACTTCATCGCAGTTATAATGAATGCAGGACTTCCAGACCTCACCCCTCACATCCCATCACCCATCCCCTATGGCTCCTCATGCCCCCATGCCCAGATGTGGCCCCCAAACAACCCCTATGGCCCCTCCATGCCAAGCTATGGCACTTCCATGTCCCTTCACCCACTATACACTGTTTAGAAGCAATGAATGCTATAATCACAGTAGGATAAGTTTTTTTTTTAAAAAGGCTTTTTTTAAAAAAAAGTCATTGATAACTTTCCACTCAAAAAAAATCTTTTTACTACAGCACAATAAAAGTGTCAATCAGCCAGACCCTTTAAAGTATCAATTGCAGAAAATGCAAGTACTTGAAACATCTATCTTGTGTAAATAAACATTGTGAAATTGACAACATAGATCAGAGAGCCAGTACTGTCAATCAAGCAATGCCTTCCCTGGGGTGCAGGTGTTTCAACAGGCTAATGTATTTCTGGACTGTCAGCCAGGAATATGCAATTGGTGGGATTTTTCAATCTCTCCCACCAGCGGGATCTTCCTGCCCCACCAAAGCAAATGGAAGTTTGAATAGCTCGCCGAACCTGCCGTGAGGCTACCGGATGAGTAAACGGAGGGTTTTTTGTTTAAAGGGAAAGTTATCAATGAATGACTTTTTTTTCCAAATTTTTGTTTTTACACATCCCGTTGTTACTATAGCATTCATTGCTTCTAACACTGTGTAGTGGGTGAATGGACATAGATGTTCCATAGCTTGGCATGAGGGGCCATGGAGGTTGTTTGTGGGGGCATAACTTGGCACGAGGGACATGAGAAAGACCTTTTGAACTGGCCTTTCAAAAGGTTCCCTCATGTAGACTATGGTTCACAACACCTCTTGAGGTGTCACGATTCTTTGCAAAGCTGGCCCAACTCCATGAAAATTGCGGAGAAGTAGGATATGCCTATCCCCGCAATGGAGCCAGCCAGACTGGGAATGCAGGGTGCAGGCTTGCAACCCAAAGCAGCCCACAGCCTTAAAAGGCACTCCCAAAAATCAGAAACCCCAAGAATGAGGTCAGGAATCCCAAACCAATGCGCCATTCTTAGTGTTCCCAAGTCATCTCAACTTGGCGAAAATCCAGCCCTCAGTGTTCATTTGAAGGTTAATAAGACTGAGATGAACACATTTAAACCAGGGTTACCACAATAGATAATAGGGTTACCACAGTCCTCTCCCTGTTCAACGGATCGTTATACCCACATCCAGTATTCTCCCTCCACCTGGACCCCTCCTTCTGGATTCTTACCTTCTCTTGATCATTTCATTGAGAACTGTCAGCGTGACATTAGTCGTCTCAATTTCTCTGCTCTGCTCATCCACTCTAACCTGTCTCTCTCTCAACTTGCTGCACTCCGTTCTCTCAGGTCCAATCCTGACATTGTCATCAAACCCGCTGGTCAAGGGTGGTGCTGTTGTTGTCTGGCTCACTGTCCTCTACCTCGCAGAGGCTGAGCGTCAACTCGCAGACACTTCCTCCTACCGCCCCCTGGACCACGACCCCACCACTGAACATCAAGCCGTAGTTTCCAGGACTGTTACTGACCTCATCTCTGGAGATCTTCCTGCCACAGCTTCCAACCTGATAGTCTCCCAACCTCAGACAGCTTGCTTCTACCTCCTACCCAAAATCCACAAACAGGACTGTCCCGGCAGACCGATCGTGTCAGCCTGTTCCTGCCCCACGGAACTCATTTCTTGCTATCTCGACTCTATTCTCTCTCCCCTTGTCCAGTCCCTTCCCACCTACCTCCGTGATTCCTCTGACACCCTACATCAACAATTTCCAGTTCCCTGGCCCCAACCGCCTCCTCTTCACCATGGGCGTCCAATCCCTTGACACTTCCATCCCCCACCAGGATGGTCTGATGACTCTCCGCTTCTTCCTTGAACAGAGGCCCGAACAATCCCCATCTACCACCACTCTCCTCCGTCTGGCTGAACTTGTTCTCACATTGAACAATTTCTCCTTAAACTCCTCTCACTTCCTCCAAATAAAAGGTGTGGCTATAGGTACCCGCATGGGCCCCACCTATACCTGTCTCTTTATGGGGTATGTGGAACATGCCTTGTTCCAGTCCTACTCCAGCCCCCTCCCATAACTCTTTCTCCAGTATATAGATGATTACTTTGGTGCTGCTTCATGCTCTCATCTGGACCTGGAAAAATGTATTAATTTTGCTTCCAATTTCCACCCCTCCATCATTTTCACATGGTCCATCTGTAACATTTCCCTTCCCTTCCTTGACCTCTGTCTCAATTTCTGGTGATAGACTGTCCACCAATATCCATTACAAGCCTACTGACTCCCACAGCTACCTCGACTACAGCTCCTCACACCCCGCTTCCTGTAAGGACTCCATCCCATTCTCTCAGTTCCTTTGCCTCCGTCGCATTTGTTCTGATGATGCCACTTTCAAAAACAGTTCCTCTGACATGTCTTCCTTCTTCCTTAACTGAGGTTTTCCACCCACGGTGGTTGACAGGGCCCTCAACCGTGTCCAGCCCATCTCCCACACATCCACCCTCACACCTTCCTCTCCCTCCCAGAAACATGATAGGGTCCCCCTTGTCCTCACTTATCACCCCACCAGCCTCCACATTCAAAGGATCATCCTCCGCCATTTCCGCCAACTCCAGCATGCCACCACCAAACACATCTTCGCTTCACCGCCCCCCCCCCCCCCCACCCCAATGGCGGCATTCCACAGGGATCATTCCCTCCGGGACACCCTGGTCCACTCCTCCATCACCCCCTACACCTCAACCCCCTCCCACAGCACCTTCTCATGTAACCGCAGAAGGTGCAACACCTGCCCCTTTACTTCCCCTCTCCTCACCGTCCAAGGGCCCAAACACTCCTTTCAAGTGAAGCAGCATTTCCCTCAATTTAGTCTACTGCATTCGTTGCTCCCAATGCAGTTTCCTCTACATTGGAGAGACCAAACGCAGACTGGGTGACCGCTTTGCAGAACACCTTCGGTCTGTGCGCAAGTATTACCCAGACCTCCCTGTCGCTTACCATTTCAATACTCCTCCCTGCTCTCATGCCCACATGTCTGTCTTTGGCCTGCTGCATTGTTCCAGTGAAGCTCAACGCAAACTGGAGGAACAGCACCTCATCTTCCGATTAGGCACTTTACATCCTTCCGGACTGAATATTGAGTTCAACAATTTTAGATCATGAACTCTCTCCTCCATCCCCACCCCCTTTCCAATCCCCCCTTTTTTCCCAATAATTTATATAGATTTTTCTTTTCCCACCTATTTCCATTATTTTTAAATGTATTTCCATCCATTGTTTTATCTCTACCTTTTAGCCTTTTTTGATTCCTTCACCCCACCCCACTCCCAATAGGGCTATCTGTACCTTGCTTGTCCTGCTTTCTAACCTTAATTAGCACATTCCTTAGATAATATCACCTCCTTCAACACCTCTTTGTCCCTTTGTCTGTGACATCTTTTGGTTATCTCCACCTATCACTGGTGCTCTAACCAGCTCTACTTATCTTCCCCCCCCCCCTCCCCCCAACTTAAACCAGCTTATATTTCACTTCTCTTCTATTTTTACTTAGTTCTGTTGAAGGGTCATTCGGACTCGAAACGTTAACTGTGTTCCTCTCTGCAGATGCTGCCAGACCTGCTGAGTTTTTCCAGGTATTTCTGTTTTTCTTTTCCAGCATCCGCAGTTTTTTGCTTTTACCACAGTAGAGATAGGTGAGAATAATTCCATCATGGAGTACACTTGCCATCTTTAGAACATACAAATTTTAGGAATTTTATGTAACAGTTGGAATTTATTCATTAATTGAATGTGGGCATCACAGTCAAGGCTAGCTACTGCCCATTCCTAATTGCCCTTGACAAGGCGCTAATGAGGTACCTTCATGAACTGCCACAGTCTGTGTGTTAAATTTGTAAAGTTTAATAAAACTGAGACACTTGCTTGGCCATTTCAGAATCAACCACATTGTTATGGGTCTAGAATCACGTATTGGCCAGAATAGGCATGGACAGCAGATTCCTCTCCCTAAAGGGCATTCATGAACCAGATGGGCTTTTATGACCATCTATTAGTTTCATGGTCACCATTACTGATATATCTTTTTATTCCAGATTTATTTAATTGACTGAAGTTCAATTCCCTGGCTGCCATGGTGGGATTTGAATTCATGTCTCTGGCCATCGTTGGTCCAGGCCCCTAAATTGCTAGTCCAGTAACATAACTACTATGCAATTGTTTGCTGGATGGTTTTTCTGATCCAAAATACATTAAATCGGCAGAAAATATAAATAATAGTAAAATGCTGATTTTCTATAGAAAAACCACAGCACATCAAATAGTAAATTCACTAAACTGTAACTGAGCCTGTTTTATAATAAGCTATCCATGAATGGCCAGAGAGGCTTCTGTTCTCTACTACCTTTGGTATATTATGTAAAACTAAACACTATTTTAATTTCATACATCAGATAGAATTATTCCCTATTTAATTTGACGCTTATCAACACTCGTTCCATAACGGTGTGTTTATTGAGACCTCAAATTTTCTTTTGAAGGAGCTGATACAAAAACAACATTAAACTGCAATCTTGATTTTTTTTTCATGCTTGCATCTTGTCAGAAGAAAGACAGGCTTTTAGTCAAGTTTCATTACTTTGGTGAGAGTTTCCATTAAATGATTTGTTGGATAAGTGTAAATACTTTAGATTTTAAGTATTCTGAGGTATTTTGTCCCATGTTGAGTTTCGGATCTCAGCCAAGAGGTTGAGAGTCATGCATATTACACACAAGGTTTTCACCAGAGGGAATGCTAAGCAATGTTCTTTGCCTGGATTAAGATTGGTTCAGATGAAAATGCGGGTTGTGAGGAGGAGGTGGAATTCTTAATATGGTAAACTGAAGTTTCATGATTATTCATCTTTTGTACCTTCTGTGTTGCATTATAGTAATTTTATGGGGCAACTCAAAATAGGAAACTATTGCAATTGTTATTGACCTTTTTCAACTGAAGCATTGCATCAGAGTCAGTACAGAACATTAGCAATAAAAATTAAGATGTGAATATATATATGTGTGTGTGTATGTGTACAGCATTAGGATCTGCCAAGCTATTAATCCGGGTTGGAAGAGTGTAAATTGCACCAATCCAAAGCATGAATATTTACATTGATAAACATATACAATTGGCTCAATAATCCATAATGCAACCTCAAATGTCTTTAATGCAAGGAGCTTTTCCATGTATGTGAAAGATGTATATCTCATTAAACTTGTTTTCTGCAGTAAACTAGTGCAATTCATTATTGAGTAAAATGTATTCTTTGGACAAATGCATTACCATATCATGTGTTTATGTTCAGGGCCTTGTATGGGGTGTGGTGTATAAACTTCCAGATGGAAAGGAAGAGGAGGTAAAGGAATATCTTGACTTTCGAGAAAAAGATGGTTACAGGACTATTACAGTTACATTTTATCCTAAAGATACTTCAATAGATCCTTTCCCTGTGATGCAATACATAGGAACATGTGATAATCCCAATTACTTGGGCCCAGCGCCCTTGGAAGACATGGCTTTGCAGATTTCAAGTGCTGTTGGGCAAAGTGGAAGGAACACGGAGTACTTATTTGAACTTGCTGACTCCATACGCAAGCTTGTTCCAGAAGATACAGATGAACATCTCTTTTCATTAGAGAAAATGGTCAAAGAGCTTTTAGAAAGAAATGGAAAAAATAACTGTATATAAAGGATTGTTGCAATAAAACAGGGCTAGATCAGAGACTGTCTTCACCTTAACCCCTTTTTACTCTTAATTTATTCTTGCTGTATCACTATTTTTGCTGACAATGCCCACCAAAACATAGGGGTATTAAATGCAATGCTGATGACCTTAGTGTGATATTTTAAAAGTATGTATGCATCCATGTATTCTCTGTATCAAAATGTGTTCTCTCATTATTTAACCATGGTCCTTAGCAAAGTCATGCTTAAGCTGGAGGCATACTTTGGTTATAGATTAAACCCAAGAATAGTTTGCACTGCATATTTAGGTATTGGTAATATTTTTATTATTACCATAAAGTCTAAGTGGAGAAGTCAAATTTCAACTTGGCATGCTTATATTATTATCCAGTAAAATGTCATTCACATGGATGCTGTCTGCCTGTCTTGTTGCTGGAAACAGCAGCCATCCAGGGATTGAAATCAGTGTTTTAAAGTACAATAGATGAACAACGGAATGCAGAATTAGTCCCAGAAGTTGATCTTGTATGTAGAACATCTGATAATCAAAGCATTTGTACTGTGATCATTGCACTTCCCAGCAGAATCTGGAGAACACTTAACTAAAATGAGAAAATGCTGGAAATATTCAGTAGCATCTTTGGAAAAAGCAGAGTTAAGGTTTCAGGTCGATGACCTTTCATCAGAACTGGAGAAGGTTAGAGATGTAACAATCTTTAAGCAATTTCAGTGGCGGGGAAAGGGAAGGAAAGGACAACAGGGAAGGTATGTGATGGGGTGGAAGACAGGAGTGATTAAATGACAGAAAGGGATGATGGTGCCAGGCAAAAGGGAGTGGTAATGGGACAAGCGCATTAGAGCAGTGACCACAATTTGCAATATCATAACAGTAACAATATTTTTTAAAAAGTGCTTCCTTAGCTGTAAAATGGTTTGGAACATACTGAAGTCATGAAAGGTGCTATGTAAGTGCAACATTTTTCTTTTTTTCATGCGCCTTTCACCAGCCCCTTTTCGCACCATCATCCCATTTTCATTATTTAATCACTTCTGTTTTCCACCCTATAAAAGACCATTCCACCTCTTCCTTCTCTAGACTTGCTTAAAAACTGTTACGTCTCTAACATTTTCCAGGTCTGATTTAAGGATACTGATCTGAAACATTAACTTTTTTTTTCTCTCCTCCGATACTGCCTGACCTGCAGAGTATTTCCAGCATTTTCTACTTTTATTTCAGATTTCCAGCATTGGCAGCATTTTCCTTTTGTACTCCAGACCACATGTTGAATATTCTAGGTGTTTAGTCTAAGTCAAACTATAAAATGTCCGAATTGCACTCAAGCTTGTGTATGTGGTTTATGAATATCTGCCTCTGTGCACTATATCGATATGCCGATTTTTTGTCAAATACTTCAATGTTTGGAAAAGGTGAGATTGCAAGCTACAGTACAATAAGCCATAATTATTTTCGTACTGTAAAAGCTATCAATAGAAATACGTCGTTTTTAGTTAGTTTTAAATTCAAATAGAAGTAAGTCAGAGTTTTGACATTCACTGGAAACTCCATTTAAATCGAGATTGCTCTAAGGCACCATTGTAATTCACATTTGTCAAGCTGCTGTTGTTTAGAAAGTGTGATTCTATGTTTCATGAATGTAATCTAAAGTAATATCGTCATTGAACTTCATTTATCAGTTTTGAATGAACCTCAAATAAACAATAAGCCATTTTTAAAATAAAGACAAATGTGATACTATTAATAGGAATGTTGATTTCAAATGTATCCCTTTGGTGTTTACTTATGGATACCAACAAATTCTAAATCTTATAAATTCTAATTTGAGTGGGAATCATGTATTATGCGGTACTGACCTTTATTATTTAAGGCTTGAAGCTAACAGTCCTAATTTCTATTTGGTATTCCCTGCTAACCTGTTTAACACACAGCTATTTTCATAGCTCCAAGTTGAATTAATTTCTACATTCCATCCCTTTCTAATTGAAAAATGGAGTTTTCACAGAATTTTACAGAGGAATCATTCAATCTGTCCTGCCTGTGACAGCTCTTTGAAAAAACTGCCTCATTTAGTCCCACACTCCTGTTTTCTCCCCATAACCCTGAAAATTAGTTCTCTTCAAATGCATGTCCAATTGCCTTTTGAAAGTTCCTATGGAATCTGATTTCAATGAGTTTTTAGGTAGCGTGAATCAGATCATAATTTCTCCTTTACTTCTTTTGCCAATTATTTTAAATCTATGACCTTGGGTTGACAACCCACTTGCCAAAAGAAACCATTTCTCCCTATTTGCTCTATTAAAATCCCTCAATTTTATACATATAATTTTTAGTTTTAAGCTATAACAAAAGCTAGTCAGACTTTTGACTTGCACTGAAAATTACTTTTAAATCTGGATTGCTCTAAGGCACCATTATAAACCACGTTTGTCAAACCTCCACTGGGGCTCTCCTTAACATTCTCAATCCCAGCTTCTCTAATCTCTCCACATAACTATAATCCCTGATTCCTGGTATCAATCTGTTTAACGTTCTCTTTACTGTCTCCAAGGCCTTGACATCATTCTTAGGGCAGAATTTTCCCCCAGTCGGTGGGGAAGTTGATGGGCTGGCACATACAGGCGCACTTCCAATCGGCGCCCATGACGGAGGCACGGCGCCATTTTACATGGGTGGGGCAATTAAGACCTGCCCAGCGTGACATCCACAGGGAAGCGCTTTGCGCTCCCTGTGCAGGCAGGGGAATCCCTAAAATCGAGTGCATTCTTTCGCGCATGCGCACGAAAGAGTGCACTCATCTCCCTGAGGCTAAGTGCTGCCTCAGAGATCGGCTCTACTTTCAACAATATTAAAAGTAGAAAAAAATTTCCCCTACATGTCTCTCATGTGACAATGTCACATGAGTTGGGACATGTTCATAATTTCCATAACAACTTAATTAAAATTTTAAAAACCCTACATGAAACCTCATCCTGCCGGTGGATGAGGTTTCGTGTTTTTTTCTAGTTGCCACCGGGGCTCCTGGCCTTCCCACCAACCTTAAGGTTGGACGGGCATGTCCTTTAATTGCTGAATTGATCCTGTCAATGGCCTCAATTGGCCATGGTCAGGTCAGCGGGCGCGCAGCTGATTTTGCTGCGCTCCCGCCTTCCTGAAAATTTAAATCAGGCACGGTGATGTCAGGAGTTCCCCCCGATGTCACCGCACGTTATTTTACGTGTTGGTGAGCGGGCCCCGCCCCCGCTCGCCGACGGTAAAATCCTGCCCCTAAAATGTGATGCCCAGAATTCTATCCATCACTCCAGCTGAGGCCAAGCAAGTGATCTGTAAAGATCTAGCAAAACCCCCTTGTTTTTGTACCCAATGCCCTGTTTACAAAGCCAAGTGCCCCATACACACTCTTAGCTGCTTTATCAATTTGCCTTGCTACCTTCAAGGATTTGTGACAATGCACTTTCAGATCCCTCTCCTGTTGCAGTTCCCTTCCCCCAAAAAAAGCACTATTTAGATTTTGCTATGTTGCTTTTTCCCCAAAATGCATCACTTAACACATAAATGTATTAAACTGCATCTGCCACATGTTGCCCATTTCATCAGCCTATCGATGTCCTCTTGAAGTTGCTGCTCTTCTTACTATTCACTACATTGCCAAGTTTAATATCACCCACAAGCTTCAAAATTGTACTCCCTATACACAAGTCCAGATCATTTGTATAAAACAAGAAAAGCAGTAGTCCTACAACCGATCCTTGGAGGTCCCACTGCAAAAGTGTCTCCCCTCAGAAAATTATTTGTTTACTGCTGCTCTCTACTCTTGAACTATTTAGGTACCCAAGTTACCATAATACCATGTGCTTCAATTTTCCATGCAAGCCTGTGGTATTTTATTAAATGCTTTTTAAGAGTCATTTACTGTACCACCTTAACCCTTTCTGTTACTTCATCAAAAAAACTCAATCAGGTATGTCAGACATGATTTACCCTTAACAGGTCCATGTCAGCTGACCCTTACCTATGCTTCTCCAAATAATTTTGTTTTTAACGGTAGTCCATAGTAGTTTTACCACCACTAAGTTGACATTGGCCTGCAGTTACCAGGTTTATTCCTCCCTTTTTTGTAAAAGTGGTGTAACATTTGCAATCCTCCAGCCCTTTGGCACTATTCCCATGTCCAAGAGGATTGAAAGATTCTGGTCAGAGCTCCTGCTGTCTCCACTATAGCTTCCCTCAGCAACCTAGGATTCATCCCATCTGAACCAGGTGATTTATTAAGTTTGTGATACCAATTTATTTTGGCTCTATACAATATCTCTACACCCACCCACATCCCCCTGTCAACTACTGCAGCATTAACTTTATAATTTCAGGAAATTAGAGGTGCGTGTAACAATACAATGGGGAATTAATACACGTTTTATAGGTCAACAGGAAAAGTGATCCAACCGTGGCTAACGAGAAGCTAAAGATTGTACTTGATCAAGGGAAAAGGCTTAAAAAATGTAGTAAGCCTGAGGATTGGGAGTTCTTTTAGAAATCAGCAAAGGAGGACCAAGAAACTGATTTAAAATAAAGGAAAATAGATTATGCAAGTAAAATTGTGAGAAACATAAAACAGACTGTAAAATTGTCCATAGGTATGTAAAAAGGAAAAGGTTAGCTAAAACAAATGTGGAACCATTATAGGCAGAAACAAGAGAATTTATAATGGAGAATAAGGAAATGGCAGAGAAACTAAACAAGTACTTTGTGTCTTGTCTTCAAGAAGGAAGATACAAAAAACCTAACAAATAATATAGAACCAAGGAACTAGCAGGGATGAGGAACTGAACAAAATTAGTATTGATAAAAGTAGTACTGGAGGAATCAATGGGACTGAAAGTTGATAAATCCCTTGGACCTGATAATCTGCATCCCAGATGTGCTGAACGAGGGGGCTGTTGAGATAATGGATGCATTGGTGGTCATCTTCCAAATTCTATAGACTCAGGAATAAAAACAGAAAATGCTGGAAAACTTCAGCAGGTTTGACAGGTCCACACTGAAGAAGGGTCATACAGACTTTAAGTCTGGCCAAGATTTTACATTTGGCATGCGGGGGCGGGCCCCGACACGCTGGAACGTAAAATGATGCGCAATGACATCAGGCATGTGTCCCAATGTTTCGTTCAGCAACTGATCGGTCCCTTATCCTGAGATTGTGCCCCTGTGCTCTAGATTTCCCATTTCCCCGGCCAGGAGAAATAACCAGTCAGTGTCTACCCTGTGAAGTGCCTTCAGAATCTTGTACATTTCAATGAGGTCATTTCTCCTTCCAGGGTCATCTGAGGTAGACTGAACACTTTTCAGGGCCAAAGGTGACAGCCTTGGGCCCGTTCATGAATTTGCGTGATCTGATCAGGGTAGCCATTATCCTGCAGAATGGCTTCCATGCGCCACTGCATGGTGAGAAAATGGCTCAGGTCCTACTTATGAGGTTTCCGATAAGACCAATCTTATAGCGTGTGGAACTGTAAGAATCCCAGTGCATGTATTGACCAGTGAAGGTAGGCTTGCGGTAGACCGTGGTAGAGAACCCCCTGGCAGATTTCTCGACTAGTGCATCAAGAAAAGGGAAGTTTATTTGACTGTTCCATATCAAAAGTGAATTTGAGCGCAGGATGGAGCTCATTAAGACATGCAAGGAAATTATTGCATGCAGCTGTGGATTTAAATATAACAAACATATCATCCACATATCGGAAATACGCAAGGGGTAGGAGGTTAAGTGCCGTTCCATCTAAGACACGTTTCTCATGGAACTCAACAAAGATGTTTGCAAGAGCTGGGCCTAGAGGGGATCTCATGGCAACATCATCTATTTGAGCATTCATGGTGTCATTAAAGCTGAACTCAACTGCGCAAGCTGCTGAGTTCATAAGCTCAATGAATACAGATTAATGCAATGGTGGTGGATCTAGAAAGCCATGATATAGCACTATAGTGCAAATATCTATGGTTTCCTCAAGTGGAACATTGGTGAATAGGCTAGCAATGTCAAATGAGCACATGGATACTGTACCACTATCGATATGCAAGTCCTGTATGGTCTTCACAAATATGAAGAATTCTTTCACCATGTTTCTGAAAAACTTGCTAAAAACTAGTTATATCAATTCACCCAACCATTTGGCCAAATCATGCTGTGCAAACTTGGTCATGGATAAGATAGGGCGTAAAGGGACATCATTTTTCTGTGTCTTGGGCAGCCCATACATACGCAGACGCAGCAAACTGTGAGGACAAACCCTGTCATATATCACGTGCAGCTCATCGCTCTTATACAAATCCTGCAAGCGTTTTTTTAGCTTATTTTTGAGCAAGGCCGTCCAGTCATATTGGGCAGCAGGTCCAATGGATACAAATTTGGACCTGTCATTAAGAATGGCATGCATTTTGTTGATATAGTCGCACTTGTTAAGGTGACTATTCCCGTCCCTTTGTCAAGTTTACTGATGTGTATGGCCAAGTTGGTCTTAAGGGCTTGCAATGCTGTAAGACATTCGCATACATGTGAAAATCAGACATATCATTCAGAATCCCACAATATGTGTACAGTGGATCAGCTAGGTGCACTTTCAAGGATTCCGCGTATACTAGAAGCTACATATATTAATACACAGGGCCCTGTTCTTTGCAGACGGAAAGAACATGTACACATAATGTGCCTGTATCAGCTAAGCAAATAAGTGACAGCCATTCGCTGGTTCTTCTCCTATGGCAATGTCTTGGCCAATCAGAGTCGAGCTGTTTATTTGAAATTTCAAACAATGTTTGGCAGTTAACTGTCAGTCACCATCAACTGGTGCATTCTCCATGGCAATTCCTCTACCAATCACAGTCCACTTGCCAACAAATCAGCACTCTTTTCTCATATAGTATAAATTCGTTGTTTCCCTTGACATTGGCATTTCCTTGCAAATTGTCCTGATGAGTGCAAGATGAAAAGCTTTGACAAAAATGTCTCTTTTTTCAGCAATACTTAAGCTTTGCACTACCAAATCCAAGTATACTACATCTACTGGTTTCCTTTATCTACCCTATTAGTTATAACCTCAAAAAACTCTAATAAATTTGTCAAACACTACTTTTTGTAGAACTTTTCCTGATCATATTATGATTAAGTGCATTGTTAATACATCCTTAATAATATATTCCAGCATTTTCCTGATGACTGATGTCAGGCTAACTGTTGTGTTGTTCCCTGTATTCTCTTTCTCTCCTTTCTTGAATAGCAGTGTGTTATTTGCTAACTTCCAATTGGCTGGGACCATATTAGAATTTAAAGAATTTTGCAAAATCATAACCAATGCATTCACTATCTCTATAGCTACCTCTTTTAGAGCCCTGGAATGTAGGATATCAGACCCTTGGGATTTTTCAGATTTTAGTCCCTTAAGTTTCTCTGGTACTTTTTCTTCTCTGATATTAATTGCCTTAATTTCTTCACTATTATTAGCCCCTGGTTACCCTTTATTTCTGTTTGTAATTTGTGTCTCCTATTGTGAAGACAGAATACTTGTTCAATGTCTCTGCCATTTCCTCGTTCACCATAATAATTTCCCCCTCTAATAGACCAACATTTATTTTAACTTCTTGCCCCTTTTTTGTATACTTGTGAAAGCTCTTGCAATCTGTTTTTTTTTTAATATTCCCAGCTAGTTTACTCTCTTTTTTCCCCTTTTCTTGATCACCCTTTGCTGGTTTGTAAAACGCTCCCAATTCTCAGGCTTACTACTGTTCTTTGCAACATTCTACAAACTCATCTTCCATACTACCTTTGCCAGTTTGATTTGTCCTCTCTATTCCACTTCCTGATCTTCTGAACCAAGATCATTTCGCAATACTGTTCTTATGTCATCCTTTATTATTAAGGCAATTATTTTGGGGCTCATGTGCATTATTTTTAAAGCTGAATTTCAAAACCTATCTCACAATTCTGCAGTCATGGAATTTTTGACAGGGAACATAAACAGACTTCCATTAACCTCCAGAAGAAGAATTTTGAGATTAATTCTGTATTGTCAAAGGATCCTTTCAAATGAAGTCAACAGATGCTCTTTGTTTCTCCATCTCAAGTACAATTGCATTGTGTTTATAATTTTGAGTTCATTGACATTTTTAAATAGAAAACTATAATCCATTGTTTACAAAATGGTCATTGAGAATAGAAGTAGCCTTGCAAACATTAATTGCTCCTTCTCTTTAAGTGTTCCTAATGGACTTGCCACATACCTCATATTCTTACATCTTGTAAGGCTTTCCAAGATCTCAAAAGAATTACCTCCATAAAGAATAAATTTAAGTTTCAAAAGTATTAATTGTATTGTTCTCACACACAATGGGAAAATGAACAATCCAACTGGGGAAGCTACAAAGATATCTTTGCATTTTAAGAATATCTTTACCATATGCTCTGTTTTGAGGATACTCTGTAACCCGACCACACATTTCACTCATTCAAGATTTATGTTATCATTCGGATTTCTAATGGACCAGCAAAGTTAAGTAAGAAGGAGTCAATTAGTTAAATTGCTTACACTAAAAAAATTTTTTAGGATTACTTGTCCTTCTTAAAGGCTTAAATTTCAGAACTTAACACAAATAAAGGAAAAAAATGGCAACCTGCAACAGCTAATTCACAACTGATTATGTGCTCAGGTTGGATTCAAAGAAAGTTCAGTTCAACGATCTGTATTTATTTAGTGCCTTTAATGTACTACAATTCCCTAAGGCACTTCACAGAGGCATTATAAAACAAAACATGACACCAGGCCACATAAGATATTAGGGCAGATGACTGAAGGCTTAGAGGCAGGTTTTAAAGGAACATCTAAAAGGACAAAAGAGAGGCAGAGAGGTTTAGGAATGCAATTCTGAAGCTTAGAGCCTAGGCAGCTAAAGGCACGGCCAATAATGGTGGACAGAATAAAATCAGGGATGCTCAAGAGGCCAAAATTAGAGAAACGCAGTATCTTGAAAGGTAGTAAGGCAGAAGGAGATTTCAGAGGTAAGCAGGGGCTAGGCCTTAGTGGAATTTGAAAACAAGAATGAGAACTTTAAAATCAAGGTAGTGTTAACTGGGGGCAGAATCATCCCAGATTTGCACTAAGTACAGTAGCAGGTGGGAAAAAGGACATTTTACCTGCTGGCCACAATGGCAGGTTTTTGCGCCGTATCATCCCAATTCCACCTCATTAATCGTACATTCCTGGGAAACACGCCGTTTTGGTGGCGGGCAGCCTCCGATTCACCCCCTATGCCATCACCTTGCCATTTCTCCACGCCAAGCACCATATTTAAAATGCAGCCATATGCACACCTCTCAGTGCTTCCAGCCCATGACTGCGGCACAGAAGACATGGCCCCAAAAGGCAAGAAGACTGCAGTCCCCCAATTCAGTGACACATCCCTGGAACACTTTCTGGGCATCACTAGAGCCTGCCACGATGTCCTCTACCCCGCTATGGCAGCAGGAAGCCCATCATGGTCACCATTCCAGCTTAGGAGGCAATGGTGGTCAGTGCCAACGCTGCACTAAAGAGGTTTGCCATCCAATGCAGAAAGAGGATGAATTATCTCATCCGTGCAGCCAGGGTAGGGCAACAATCCCATCACTCTAAACTCACACTCACAAGCCCATCACTGGCATCTCACTCACCACCAGCTCAAGGGATATCACCATTCACTTTCTCACGCACACCCTCACATCTCCATCTGGCCTCATCTCCTCTGGAGACTGCCTCCTCAGCCCTCACTCCCTTGAGGCCACTTGCACAGATCAACATATGTCCCCACAAATACCCTGGGATACCCACCTTCCCCAGTATTGCCCCAATCCTGCAGCCTCTTCCCTTGTCCGAGGTCACTTCTCCCACTTACCCAACCAAGCCATAGCCCTGCAGCCTTTAAAAAGCCATCCCCGCTTTACGGTTGGTCTCATAAGTAGAGATCTGCCATGAGCCCTGCTAAAGTAATCTGGTGCTGCCTGCGAAGCCTGGCACTGATGACCGTGAGTACTGCCCGAAACAAGGTAGGTAAACAAGCCCCAAAGTCCCAAGCGAAGTGCAGCTCGCCAAGTGCACATCACTTATGTTCAGTTATGAAACACGTCGGAAAAGGGGCCCACCATTGACGGGTGGGTGGACGATTGCAAACTGATTTCATGACGTTGTGAAACTGATTTTTGGCCTTCCCACCATATTGTCCACTCACAACCACCATGAAGCCCGACACCAACGGGCACAGAAAATTCCACCCTGGGTGTCAGTGTAGGTCAGTGAGCACAGGGGTGATGGGTGTGAGTTAGGGTACAGGCAGCAGAGTTTTGGATGACCTCAAGCTTAAGGGGGGTAGATTGTGGGAAATAGGCCAGGGGTGCAGTAGAATAGTCCAGTCTGGAGGTAACAAAGGTTTGGATCATGGTTTCAGCAGCAAAACAGCTGAGGCAGGGGTGATCTTACATAGGTGGAAATTGACAATCTTAGTATATGTAGTTGAAAGCTCATCTTGGGGTCAAATGTGACACCAAAGTTGTGAACAGTCTGGTTCAGCCTTGGACATCTTCTAGGGAAGGGGATGGAAATGGTGACCAGGGAGTGGAGTTTGTGCCAGAGATTGAACACAATGGCTTCAGTCTTCCTAATGTTTAATTGGTGAAAATTTCTGCTCATCCAGTACTAGATGTCTGATATGGCCGTGCCTTCTGCTGCCTAGGCCTAAGCTCTGACAATTTAAAAGTAGTGAAGCAATCATGAGAGGTTGTGGTGAGGTAGAAATGTGTGTCATCAACGCACTTGTGGAAACTGGCATGTTTTTATATAATGTTGCCAAGGGCAGCGTATAGTTGAGAAAGGGGATGGGCCAGGGATAGATCCTAGATTTATGAAAGAACTTGAGATTGGTAAACCGGTTGATCTGAATTCGCATCTGAACCTGGTTTGGTTGAAGTTAATGTCCTTTGAATTACTGGCTGCAATTGACATGAAGTTTCACAATGGAGAATGACAGTCCTGATGTTCATTTCAGCTAGGAAGGTGAATAAGCCACCAATCAACCATTCCTTATTTGTTGTAAGCATGGAGAAAATTTGGGCTTTAATCAGATTTTTGCATATAGAAGTATCTAAAGCATATCTGACCACAAGGTGAAAATATTACTGTCTCTTTTTCCCAACACACCTTAAGTCCTGACATTGGTCAGGATGATTGCTGTGAGCAGGGTGAAAGTCAAACTGAGAAAAAAAATCACTGAAAAAATCACCAAAAAGGCATGGAATTGGAAGGTGATAAGCTCAGAGCACAGAAAAGAGAGGTTAGAAATGAGCTGTGGAATAGACAGATGTGTTGCATGTTGCTTTTTGGGGAGGTGGTAATAGCGGTTTTGAAAGGGACAGAGACAATGTCTAAGTAAGGGGAGCTATTAATGATTATCAGCAAGCATGAGGCCAGAAGGAATAGTTGAATGTGGGTTAAATAGGAGAGAGATTTATAAGGCAGGTGCTGGATCTTATAAAATAAATTAACTTGAAGAATTTAGCAGGAGATGGGAGAGATGGTGCAGAATAACAAGATTTGGAGTTGATGAGAGATTAGGGGGAAGTTGGGACAAGGAGGGAGGAAAGAAAAATGGAGGCAGAGGCAACTGCACAATGGTCTCAATCTTAGAGATAAATCCATGGTTCCTCATACTTGATATTAGAGGTAAAAAATATAAAGTACTGTGTACAGAAAGGAAAAATGGACGGCATATACTGTCCATTATACTGTCCAATGAATGGTGCTAAATAGTTAAAGATGAAATTGGAAGAGACCTAGGAATTTTAGTAGACTCAATGCAGAGCAACAATCAATAAAACCAATGATGAACTAAATAGCCAAACCAGCAGAAGACAAGTCAGAGGGGGTCATGATCAAACACCATTGTTCAGAACACATCTTGAGTGCTGTGTCCAGTCTGATTACAGCAAGATCAAAGAGAAGCGTTCAGTTGTTAGGGCAGTGCAAAGAACCAAATTTCTGCTCCTCGGTTGTATCGGTCAGAGGTATTCAGAAAGATTGGACAAATATGGGCTTTTCAACCTTGAAAAAATGCATCCGTAAGGTGATCATGTAAAGAGGTATTTAAACTTTAAGTAGTATGCAAAAGATGAATCCAAAAAGTATTTAATTTAAATTGAAAGTAGGTGAATGGATCATCAGTTCAAACTAGTTTGAAAGAAAATTTAAGGTCATTTGAAAAAGAGCGTGGGGAAGGTCATTTGAAAAAGAGCGTGGATCCTGAAGGCAGGTCATTTGAAAAAGAGCGCAGAGAGCATGGGAGAGGTCATTTGAAAAAGAGCGTGGATCCTGAAGGCAGGTCATTTGAAAAAGAGCGCGGATCTTGAAGGCAGGTCAGTTGAAAAAGAGCACGGAGAGCGAAAATAAAAGGAGGGGAAGCTGAAGAGGAGCGGCCAACGTGTGAGTGGCCAGCGTGTGAGTGGCCCAGTGAAGGAGTGGACCTTTGAGGCTTTGGTTCGAGAGGCTTAGGCGAGCCGAGGCTGAGGACGAGCTTGCTCCCAGTGGGGTAGGGCCGGGTAAAGTCCTTTAAGTAAATTAGGAGTAGGTAATGGAGGCAGCAGTTGGGGCAGTCGAGTGCTCCGAATGCAGCATGTGGCAAGTCATGGACAGCACAATTGTCCCTGATGACTACACCTGCTAAAGGTGCATCCAGCTGCAGCTCCTGAGAAGTCGATTTAGGGAACTGGAGCTGGATGAACTTCGGATCATTTGAGAGGCAGAGGCAGTAATAGACAGGAGTTTCAGGGAGACAGTCACCCCTAAAAGTCAGGAGGCAGGCAGCTGGGTGAATGTCAGGAGAGGGAAGGGGAATAGACAGAAAGAGCAGAGCACCCCTGTGGCCGTTCCCATCAACAATAGGTATACCATTTTGGATACTGGTGGTGGGGACGACCTACCAGGGACAAGTTGTAGTGGTCGTGTCTCTGGCACCGAGGCTGGACCCTCAGCTCAGAAAGGAGGGAGGAAAAAGAGGAGAGCAGTAATGATAGGGGATTCAATAGTTAGGGGGACAGATTGGAGGTTCTATGGGAGAGATCGAGAATCCCGGACAGTCTGTTGCCTCCCTGGTGCCAGTGTCCACGATATCTCGGATCGAGTTCTCAGTATTCTTAGGAGGGAGGGTGAGCAGCCAGATGTCATGGTCCATGTAGGGACCAATGACGTGGATAGGAAGGAGGGGGAGGTCCTGCAAAGAGAGTTTAGGGAGTAAGGTCCAAGTTGAAGGACAGGACCTCCAGGGTTACGATCTCAGGAGTGGCTACCCGTGCCATGTGCTAGTGAGGCTAGAAATAGGAGGATAATGCAGCTAAATACGTGGCTAAGGAGATGGTGCAGGAGGGAGGGCTTCATGTTTCTGGACAATTGGGCTCTGTTCCAGGGAAGGTGGGACTTGTTCCGACGGGACCGTTTGCACCTGAATTGGAAGGGGACTAACATCCTTGCCGGTAGGTTTGCTAGTGTGCTCCGGGGCATTTAAACTAGATTTGCAGGGGGAGGGGAACCAGAGTGTTAGAGCAGATAGTGAGGTGGAGGAGGATAAAGGTCAAGAGAGGAATGCATGTATAGACAGAAATCAAGGGTCTGTACGTGATAGAAATGTTCTCAGGCGCATCTATTTCAATGCAAGGAGTATTGTTGGAAAAGCAGATGAGCTTAGGGATTACGACATGATTGCTATTAGTGAGATTTGGTTGCAGGAGGGACAGGACTGGCAGCTCAATATTCCGGGGTTCCGTTGTTTCAGACGTGATAGAGGGGGAGGGATGAAAGGGGGAGGAGTGGCATTACTAGTCAGGGAAAATATCACAGCTGTGCATAAGCAGGACAGCCCAGAGGGCTCGTCTACAGAGGCCATAGGGGTGGAGCTGAGGAACGGGAAAGGTGTGACCACACTAATAGGGTTATATTATAGACTGCCCAATAGTCAGAGAAAATTGGAGGAGCAAATCTGTAGAGAGATAGCAGACCGATGTGAGAAACAGAAAGTTGTGATAGTAGGAGATTTTAACTTTCCACATATTGACTGGGACTCCCATACTGTAAAAGGGCTGGATGGCTTGGAGTTTGTCAAATGTGTTCAGGAAAGTTTTCTAAATCAATATATAGAGGTACCAATGAGAGAGGATGCAATATTTGATCTCCTATTAGGGAACCAGACAGGTCAGGTGACAGAAGTATGTATAGACGAACATTTTGGGTCCAGTGACCACAATGTCATTAGTTTTAAGCTAATTATGGATAAGGATAGGTCTGGTCCTCGAGTTGAGATTCTAAATTGGAGAAAGGCCAATTTTGAGGAAATGAGAAAGGATCTAGGAAGAATGGATTGGGATAAGTTGTTTTCTGGCAAGGATGTGTTCAGTAAGTGGAAGGCATTCAAAGGCGAATTTTTGAGAGTGCAGAGTTTGCATGTTCCTGTCAGGATTAAAGGCAAAGTTAACAGGCATAGGGAACCTTGGCTTTTAAGGGATATTAGCGATCTAGTTAAGAAGAAGAGAGAGGTGTATAGCAGGTACAGGCAACAAGGAGCAAATGAGGTACTTGTAGAGTATAGAAAATACTAAAAAAGGAAATCAGGAAGGCAAAAAGAAGACATGAGGTTGCTTTGGCAGATAATGTGAAGGTAAACCCGAAGGGTTTCTACAATTATATTAAAAGGACAGTAAGGGACATAATTGGTCCCCTTGAAGATCAGAGTGGTCGTCTATGTGTGGAGCCTCACGAGATGGGGGAGGTCTTAAACAGTTTTTTTGCATCAGTATTTACTCAGGAAACTGGCATAGGGCATAAGGAAGGAAGGGAAACAAGCAATATGTCATGGAACATATAGAGATTAAAGAGGAGGAGGTGCTTGCTGCCTTACAGTGAATAAAGGTAGATAAATCCCCTGGGCCTGACATGATATTCCCTCAGACCTTGAGGGAGACTAGTGTAGAAATTGCAGGGGCCCTGGCAGAAATATTTAAAATGTCCTTAGCCACGGGTGAGGTGCCAGAGGATTGAAGGGTAGCTCATGTTGTTCCGTTGTTTAAAAAAGGCTCCAAAAGTAAACCAGGTAATTACAGGCCAGTGAGCCTGACGTCAGTGGTAGGTAAATTATTGGAAGGTGTTCTGAGAGATCGGATATATAATTATTTGGACAGCCAAGGGCTGATTAAGGATAGTCAGCATGGCTTTGTGCGTGGTAGGTATAAACCTTGTAGAGTTGTTCGAGGAGGTTACCAAGAAAGTAGATGAAGGAAAGGCTGTGGATGTTGTCTACATGGACTTTAATAAGGCTTTTGACAAGGTCCCACATGGGAGGTTAGTTCAGAAGGTTCAGACACTTGGTATCCATGGAGAGGTTGTAAACTGGATTCGAAATTGGTTGTGTGGGAGAAGATAGAGAGTGGTAGTGGATGATTGCTTCTCAGATCGGAGGTCTGTGACTAGTGATGTGCCTCAGGGATCTGTGCTGGGGCCATTGTTGTTTGTTGTCTATATCAATGACTTGGATGACAATGTGGTGAATTGGATCAGCAAGTTTGCTGATGACAGTAAGATTGGAGGTGTTGTGGACAGCGAGGAAGGCTTTCAAAGCTTGCAGAGAAAACTGGACCAATTGGAAAAATGGGCCAGAAAATGGCAGATGGAATTTAATGCAGAAAAGTGTGAGGTGTTACATTTTGGAAGGTCAAATCAAGGTAGGACATACACAGTAAATGGTAGGGCACTGAGGAGTGCGGAGGAACAAAGGGATCTGGGAGTTCAGATACATAATTCCCTGAAAGTGGTGTCACAGCTAGACTAGGTTGTAAAGAAAGCTTTTGGCATACTGGCCTTCATAAATCAAAGTATTGAGTATAGGAGTTGGGATGTTATGGTGAGGTTGTATAGGACATTGGTGAGGCCAACTTTGGAGTATTGTGTGCAGTTCTGGTCGCCTAACTACAGGAAGGATATCAGTAAGACTGAGAGAGTGCAGAGAAGATTTACTAGGATGTTGCCGGGTCTTAAGGAGTTGAGTTACAGGGAAAGATTAAATAGGTTAGGACTTTATTCCTTGGACCGTAGAAGAATGAGGGGAGATTTGATAGAAGTTTACAAAAGTATGAGGGGTATAGACAGAGTAAATGCAAGTAGGCTCTTTCCTCTTAGATTAGGAGAGATAAACATGAGAGGACATGGCTTTAGATTGAAAGGAGAAAGGTTTAGGGGGAACATTAGGGGGAACTTCTTCACTCAGAGAGTGGTGAGAGTGTGGATCGAGCTACCATCTGACATGGTAAAAGCGAGCTCACTCTTAAGTTTTAAGAATAAATTGGATAGATACATGGATGGGAGAGGGCTGGAGGGTTATGGACTAGGTGCAGGTCAATGGGACTAGTAGAATAATATTTCGCCACAGACTAGAAGGACTGAATGGCCTGTTTTCTGTGCTGTAGTGTTTATGGTTCTATGGTTCTAATATCAAGGAAGTTTTCTTTCACATATATTGTGACCAATGGACTGGATTCTAATTGAGTCATAAAGGCAAGAATTGCTTTATCCTGGATGGATAAACTATGATAGAATGAATGGCTTTTCTCATCCACAGTTATCTTGTGAAATTAGTGGAAATAGGGAAAAGGATTGCAATGGAGAAACGATTCTTGGGGTTTTTCTTCCCCCTCAAGGATGATCATGTTCAGCCAGAGCTGTGTCTAATAAAATGGTGATGCTCAATATGGTTCAGCCAGATCAAATTATATCAGTCGTGTTTCAGGTGTGTTCAATTTTGTAGCTCTCTAACAGTTTCATGTATCAGGTGACCAGTAGAGATGGAAGAATGATTTGATGTGAATGAAGATATTGAAGGCAGAGGTGAAGGAGCAGTCAAATGAGCAAATAAAGAGCAGGTATTGTGACAGATGGATGGGATGAGGCAGGGTGAGACGGGTGGATACAGGGAAAGGGCATTATAAGTTTGAGAGTGAATTAATCAGGGATCTGGAAGAGTTTTTTTAACCATTGGGCAGATGGTAAGAAGAGTGAGCTTATAGGAAACTAGATGGCAAGCATATGAGAAAGTCATAGGTGATAAAAAAAACGTCAGAAATGAAGAGCCTCCAAGTCATGGTGAGGTCAGGAGGGTGGCCATTGTTTCAGGTGAAAAAGTTTGTGAATAGTGAGATTGAATAACAAAAGGGCAATATTGTCAAAGAAGATGGGGACAGTGAAGTTTATGTGTTTCAAAGTGCGATAAGTTTCTTGATGTAGGGAGTACTCATTGAGAAACTCAGCATGGACTGGGAAAGGTGATGCATGAGAATTTTAGTTGAGAACCAGTATGGATGGATGGGAGTATGGTGTTTGATTATTGCTGTTGATTACTGGTTCATTTAGTCATGAATAAGTTTTGAACAAAGTTGCCAATCTTCAGTGGTTAAGGTTGAGCTCTTATAAGGGTCCTACCCTACAAACTCCATTCTTCTACAATGAACTAGTGCAGACCACAGAAAGGGAGTAAACAGAGTTACACAAAGACATACTCTCAACACATTATTGGCCTCTGCAACAGAAAGCAAGTTAGTTTTAGTTTGAATGGAAGTGAAGTTCGGGTATGTGAAATTGTCAATGTATGAGAGGAAAGGAGAGAGACAAGACAAAAGAATGGGGAACATGTCATAAGAAAGGGAATGAAACAGAGAAAAGAGGAATTGTACAGTACAGAAGGATATCATTGGAGCCATTGGGTAGGATTTTCTGGCCCCATCCACTGCTGGGATTGTCCGGTCCTGCCGAAAGTCAACGGACTTTAGGCTGGGCCATTGAATCTCCCACGGCGGTTCCTGCCAGGACAGGGCTGGAAAATCTCAGCCATTGTATTTGTGCTAACTCTTTGGAAGTCCTAGCCCTAACACCCCGTCCTTTCCCCATAAGCCTGCAAATTGTTCCTTTTCAAGTAAAAATCCAATTCCCTTTTGAAAATTTTTATTGCATTGAATTCCAAATCATAACTTACTTCATCTCTTCTCTGAGTCTTTTGTCAATTGTCTTAAATCACTGCCTTCTGATCACTGAATCTCTTACCAATAGAAACAAGTTCTCTCTTTCTGACCTTTCAAAACCCCTCAAAACTTTGAACTGATTTATTAAATTGCCCCATAATGTCTTATGTTCTAAAGAGAACAATCTGAGAATCTTGCCTCTCTTCACATTACTGAAGTCTATGGTACAATTCTATTACATCTGCTCAGCAACCTATCCAAGGTCTTGACATCCTTCCCAAAGAATAATGTCCAAAACTGGACATAATACTTCAGCAGAAACATAACCAGTTATTTATAAAGTTTTAGCATAACTACCTTGTTTATCTAGTATTATCTTGATTTCAACTGAATAGGTTGAAACAAAGAATGTCAAAATTTCCCTCACTGGCTAGATTTTAACCTTTCTTGGTGTACTCGTGGTAGTTAGTATATTTTTAATTAGAATTTGAGGCTTTATCTGTAGATGATTTATTTTTCTAGGTCTTGAGCTTTATAAGGTTGTCTACGACTGCAATAGACCACTGACTCGTGAGAAACTTACCAATATCTATAGAGAATAATTTCCCCATATGCCCATACAGGTTTCCACGAAAGTTCTCAAAGTGGGACTTAAAAGGGAACCTTAGCATTTTAATATATCTCGGTAAGCATTTTGAACATCCTGAATATTTGGAAATCAGTAGTTATTTTGTCTGCATTTTAATGTGTATTTTTACAAACAGATTTTTTAAAGTTATTTATTTGCTTAAGGAGCAAAGAAACTTAATTGATTAATGACCTAAAAGTGAATCATAATTATTCGAAAATACAGATAGGCCAGATGTTAGGTGTTTTTTCTTTTCGCAGAGTAGGGAGCCTCTGGTTTTTATCTCTGGAATTTGTTGCTGGTTCGTGCATTGTGTGCTGACTTTCTGCACATCATCAAGACAGAGGTGAACCAGTTCTTTGTTGCAACAGAGATCACATCATATAAATAGTAAGTGGATGAATAGCAGTAAGAAACAACTATCACTAGAATCTCAGAATTGTTACAGCACAGGAGGAGACAATTTAGCCCCTCATGTCTGCATCAGCTCTGAATGGGCAATTCACCTAGTGCCATTACCCCGCCTTCTCCCATAACCCTGCACATTCTTTCTTTTCAGATAAATCTAATTCCCTTTTGAATGCCTTAATTGACCTGCCTCCACCATATTCTCAGGCAGTGCATTCCAGGTCTTAATCACACGCTGTGTGAAAATGTTTTCTCATGTCACTTTTGCTGCTTTTGCCAATTACTTTAAATCTATACCCTCTTGTTCTTGATCCTTTCACAAGTGGGAACAGTTTCTCCCTGTCTACTCTGTCCAAACCCCTAATGTTTTTGAACACCTCTATCAAATCTCCTCTCAGCCTTCTCTGCTCCAGGGAAGACTGTCCCAATGTACACGTTAACATACACATGTGATCTCTTGCACTGGTTTAGGTGGCCTGATGGTGTTGGAGTAGAATTTTCCCATTACTGACCCTGGATTTCTTTCTAGTTTTATGTCTCTCCCAGATTACATGACTGCACGTTGTTTGGAAGTACTTCATGATGCTCTTTAATCTTGAGTTAGGGGCAGGCTTAAAGAACCAACTGATCTTTTCCTGCCAGTCATTTTTGCTTGTACGTATATAATTGTGTCAGGGTATCCACTAACTTCATGATAGCACATCAGGCCCAATGCACTTTAAAGACTGGTTCACTTGAAGAAAAGAAGATCAAGTTACCTTGCCTCAACCTTAAGCAATAAGTGATATTACCAATGCCCTAATGTGAATCATTGAACTGCAACTCGGCATCATGATCCGCTCTGAAGAGAAACTAAGCATGTACAGTTCTCACTGGTATCATATTCTAGCAGCCTGTCTGTACCTTCAGCCGTTCTATGTATACCTTTAAATGGATGGTTCACAGTAATTATGAAGAAGAAGTAAATGGAAACATCCCATTGCCTTTGAAGTTAGCTTGAAGGACCTTTTAGGCAAGGGGCATTTATTGGATGTGCTTTGATTTGAAGGAACTTCCATTTATATAGCACTTTTCACGTTCTCACAGCCAATGAAGTGCAGTCGCTGTTGTAATGTTAGAAAACACAGCAGCCATTTTACAAACAGCAAGATCCCACAGACACAATAGGATAAAGGTCCAGATAATCTGTTTCGGTGGTCCTGGTTGGGGAACAAATTGTTTGCCAGGAATCTGGAAAAAAATCTCCTGCTTTTCTTTGATTATTGCCTATAGAAAATTTTGTATCCAACAAAGAGGGCAGACAGGGTCTTGATTTAATGGTTCATCTGAAAGACAGCATCTCCTATGATGCAGCACTCCTTCACTGAAGCGCTAGTCTGGGTTATGTGCTCAAAACTCTAGAGTGGGGCTTGAACCTAAAAACATCAGACTCAAATGACACTGAGCCAGTGCTGACACCTATTAGAATTTTAGTTGCAGAAATGATTAGTAAATCAGAGGGACCTGGGTGTATATGTGCATAAGTAATTGAAGGTGGCAGGACAGGTTGAGAGAGCAGTTAATAAACCATACAGCATCCTGAACTTTATTAATAGAGGCATAGCATACAAGAGCAAGGAGGTTATGTTGAATTTGTATAAGTCACTAGTTCGGCTTCAGAGCATTGCGTCCAATTCTGGGCGTCACACTTTAGGAAAGATGTGAAGGCATTAGAGAAGGTGCAGAAAAGATTCACAAGAATGGTTCCAGGAACTTCAGTTATGAAGATAGATGGGAGAATTTAGGATTGTTTTCCTTAGAGAAAAGAAGACTGAGAGGAGATTTGATAGAGGTATTTAAAATCATGAGGGTTCTGGACAGAGTACATAGGGAAAAACTGTTCCAACTCAAGAAAGGATCAAGAATGAGAGACCACAGATTTAAAGTAATTAGTAAAAGAAGCAAAAGTGATATGAGGAGAAATTTTTTTACCCAGCGTGTGGTTAGGGTTTGGAATGCACTGCCTGAGTGTAGTGGAGGCAGGTTCAATTGAAGCATTCAAAAGGGTATTAGACTGGTACCTGAAAAGGTAGAATGTGCAGGGTTATGGGAGAAGGCAGGGAATGGTGCCAGGTGAGTTGTTCATTCAGAGAACAGGTGCAGACACGCTGGGCCAAATGGCTTCCTTCTGTGCCATAACAATTCTGTGATTCTGTTAAAGCCTTGGACCTTAACCCCCATTAGGATTGAACAGTCATCTTTCAAATCAAAGCAAGTTAGCTGGAAAATGCTGCTGGCATGCAAGAAAGGAAGAACAAAATTAGGGACCATAAACATTAGTCACTATTCCTGTGTAATAAATCTACTGGGAATTCCAGACATTCCAACTCTTGCACATTTATCACAAGTCGAGCAATTTCTAAGCAAAATTTAGCCTATCTCGCTATCTTGCAAGAGGGCTCTGAAATCTTGGGAATTGTTACAGGCAGGTTGAAAATGTAGGCTACTATGTCATACTCTTCTTCCAGGCTGTGTGGACCAAAGGTTGGAGTAAGATTGCTTGTTGTGAGGTCATCATGCAGTGCCACAGACCAGTGTGAGCAGATCTCTTGCTGGCACCTGGGAGCAAGAGATATCATCCGTGAATCTAGCTTCCATATCTGCTCTCATGGCCACCAAGCAGATTGGACAAACACGTGACACAGGGGGCCCTGGCCCATAGCAACATGTGAGAGCCGGGATTCGCCATTTGATTAGCAGGATCCCAGTGTTGATGTTGCCACTGTGGCTCACTTTGAGAGTCAGGCCAGACCGAGTGAAACCTGCACATCCTGGGGCTCAGCTCTAATGGGTGAGTTTGATGAAGAAGATGAATTTGAGAGCCAGAGTGTTTGTGCCACCTCTCTATCTCTCACCCACATGCTCTCTCTCTCACTCAGTTCAGGCATTACAAAAGCCCCAGGAAGTTGACTTAAATTTTGGCTTAATTTTCAAATTCCTGTGTGCACCCTTCCAATACTCTAAGACCAAATTTCTTACTGGTTTTCACCTCTTCACTATTGATGGCCCCTCATTTAGCCACTCGGTTCTGTCCTCTATTCAGTTTTCTCCACCCTCTCTGCATGGGGAAAAAGCCCGAGAACACTTTTCTTCTATTGTGCCTTTCATTTCCCAACCCACTCATAATGCTTAGCATCCGATTTTTGCACTCTTCAATGTAAAGCACTTTGGAATGTTTCTCTCCATTAGGAACTATTGTATAACTGCAAATTGTTGTCTGTGGTTCTATAAAAAGCAGTGCAACTGAGTTGTTCACTGAGTATCTATTACTCTACATGATAATGCAAATGAAGGTAATGATTAAAACTTATCATTGAAAATGAGCATTGAAATCTTCACCTTTTATGGGTGAGAAGTGCATACATGGTGATAAACAAGACATTGCAATTGTGCTGGACAGGCTGGTTGGACCACAGGATCTTTATCAGCTATTGTTTTTATTTTAACTGACAATATTATATTTGGAATAACTCAAGTTCAGAGCTGATAATAGTTATCCGACTGTAGATAAGTGCATTTTTAATTTCACATCTCTCAACCTTGCTTTCCTCTAAGACATTTCTTAAACCTTACCTGTTTGATCTAGCCTTTGGTCGTCTGAACTAATAGCTCCTTATGTGGTTCTGTGTCATACTTCGTTCTTTAATACTCCTGTAAAATGCCTTGAGACATTTCATTACGTTAAAGGCACTACATAAATATAAGTTGTTATTAATGCATTCAGCTGGGACACATAGGCTATGTTTCATCCTATAGAGCTCTGATATGTGGGGTTTAAACAAGTCACTATGAAGGTTTATAAAACCCAGTAATGTTAACCCCACTGTCTTATAATTCAAAAGAAAAACTCTTAAAAATCAACAGATTTGGTATAAAAATCATGAGTTGCTATCTTTCCAAACATAAACCAATATAGATTGACAGCTGGTTTGTAAACCTCATTAGTGGCTTATTTTATGGTCACCGGTCAGAATTCTTTATAAAACAATATTATAGCATCTGAAATTGCATTACAAGAATCTTTTTAAAATTTCTACATGAAAGTAGAATTTGCCCTCACACCACTGTCAAATAATAGAGCACAGGAGGCCATTCAGCCTATTATGACTGTGGAGCTATTCAATTTTTACTCTCCCCTGCTGTTTACCCTTAGCCTTATAATTTTTTCCCTTCAAGTGTTTACCAATTCAATTTTCCCAACTACCCCTCCAATTTTAGGCACTGTACCTGGGCCAAATGGCCTCCTTCTGTGCCGTAAATGACTCTTGCTGGGATAACAATTGAAAAGGAATCTCATTCAAGTAGCCCTTCAAACAGCTTTTCAGCTGTGAAAGACATCAGAGATGAGCACAATCTTGCCTTCACCTAATATGCACACACAAATCCATACTTTCTATCAGAAATCAGGAGACAGCAATGCAGGAGCAAAACTCTGACCTTTCCTCTCCATAGTTTATTGGACAATAAGGCCATTTGGTGTGGGCCCTTGCACTGCCCAACTAGAGCCAGAAAGCTGAGCACCCACTGGAATGGAGTCCAGGGCCTTCCTCAACTGGACACCTGAATAACAACTTGCTACTTCAGGTCAAGGCACGGACATTGGTCTGAAATCACAGAACAAAGCTTCTTAAGAAATTGCAATTAAGCTCTCACCTTTCAGCAATCTCCAGCCAATTCGATTCATTCCATGTGATATCCAGAAACAGTTGAAGGCACTGAATACTGCAAAGGTGATAGGCGCTGGCTGACAACAGTAGTACTGAAGACTTGTGCTTCAGATTAACTGCACTATTAGTCAAGCTGTTTCAGTACAGCTACAACACTGGCATCTACCAAGCAATGTGGAAAATTGCCCAGGTATGTCTCGTCCACCAAAAGCAGGACAAATCCAATCCAGACAATTTTCGACCCATCAGTCTACTCGATCACCAGCAAACTGATGGAAGGTGTCACTGACAATGCAATCAAGCATCAGTTACATAGCAATGACCTGCTCACATGCTGGTTTCGCTTAGCTCCTGACCTCACTACACCCTTGGTCCAACATGGATGAATAAAAGAGCTAAACTCAAGAGGTGAGGTGAGCGTGATTGCCCTTGTGCAACCTCATTGAGTAGTCAAAGGGACTAGCATATGTAACATAAAGGGTTATGTGGGACTGAGTACAATACCGCTCACACAATGATGTTAAGAAGGCACATGACCCAGACCTAGGGTCAGCGTGGTGTTGGGCAGAGACGTGTTAAGATCTAGATGTGGAGATAGCTCCTTGCCTGTACCTTTTACTGTATACAAGTAGTTAATAAAGGCTTGCAGTTAACATGCAGAAGACTACAAAGGCTTTCTTAACAGACACATTCTGTAACCAACACCATTACAACATGGTGGCAACTGATGATCAAAAAACCCTCAACATCACAAGAAGGCTGAAAAACTAAGAAAAAGAAAAACTTCAACGGATTCTGAACTGAAAGCTCCCAACTGAAGCTACAGACGCTGAGAAAATTCACCAGAGAAAGCTCCAGACAGAAGAGCCTGGAAGTTAAAGGCAGAAATTTTACTGCAGCAGAAGAGCATCTCCCTTGGAAGTCCAGATTCAGCATGCAGAGTCCATAGCCTGAAAAGCTGAGCTAAATCTTTTTAATTTCCAGGCTGCAGCCAGACCTCAGACCTTTCACTAATTCAGTCAGATGTGCTGTTTGAACGGAACCCATCGCTAATCCCAATCCCTCACCAACAGTCTCAACATGTGGCTCCCGAGTTTGGAAAAGAAAAAAAAATTAAATTATTCAGCCTCTCAGTAACATCGAATTCATAGAACAGTAAGCCTGCATTGACTTTGAATGCCTCGCTATTCACGATAGTGAATCGCTGAACGAAAAAAGTCGACAGTCAACCAACCTTTATCCCCACACGCCCCAGTCATTGTTAAAAAAATTTTGAGCCATTTTGCAGGGCCCGCCAAAATCAACATGTACGGGTACTACCCTTTGTCTGCGAAGAGACCAGCAACACCAGCTTGAAATGTGGAAAACTGAAACAAACTCAATTGAAAAAAAGCTTTTAAAAAAAGACAGAAAACAGAGAAAAAAATCACCTTGTAATCGATCTCCAAACCTCAGAGGTTGCAAATTGCTGGTAAACATTGATAGTTTAAAAGTTTCTTTTGCAGAGTTAATCAGTTGATAAGTTTTTTAAAGAAAAGGCCCACAATCACAAGGGAAACTCGCTAAACCTGACGAAGTGTGGGAAGATTGGAGAAAAGAAAGGCAACTGTGGAGCCATTTTGAAAAGAATAAAAAAATTCCTGCATAGACATTCTTAAAAGGGCAGCAACATTTAAAGCTGTGGCTGCAGAAAAAAAAATTAAATGGCCATGAATCATAAATGCAACTTAACAGGTCAGTTTGGATTAATCCCAGGGCCAAACCTAATGAAAAATTAGGTGTCCTGGAGAACAGAATTTTTAAACCATTGGGAAACATCAAGCCTCAGTAAAAAATCAGAAGTCCAGATTAATACCATTTTATCCTCGTTTGGTGAACTTGCTGACAACGTAATCCTAATGCAGTGCATTGATGAATCCACAACCACCCTCGGGAAATATTAACAGCCTTTGATGAATGTTTTAATCTTTAGGTGGAGGAGCGTACTGAGCTTAAAAATAGGCATAGCAATCCCCCAGCAAAATGACAAAAAAGGCAAAAGACAGTACTGAAACAAATCACACAAGGGCATCAGAGACACAGAACTCTCCGGAAACCCCAGTAATATGTCTTAATGGGAGGCCCAAGGCAGAAGTCCCAAGTGATTTCCTTTTCGAAGACGTGGACACATTTCCAGAACTATACCAGCAGCTGGTAGTGACAAGGAAAAAGCCTTACAACAGGTGGATCAACCAAAAGCAGAAGTCCAATCAGAGAATGTTTGTCTCACAGTTGAGTTGGAAGAACTCAACCTGAAGTACAGCCAGGCATGACAAAAGACAAGAAGGGTACTCACAGAGAAAGATTCTTTGATGAACCAATACGTGCCCTGGGAAAAACACGAGGAGTTGGAAAAGACGTTAAATGGTACTTTAGAAAAAGATGTGCTAGAGCTATCAGTAATGACAAAGGTATACATGGATATACAGAATGAGAAAAAAAGAGCTGAACAAGAAAGTAAACAGTTGAAAGAAGAGCTAATTGTCCTTCAGGATTGGATTCAAAAATAATCCATTACCCTTCAGCAACAAGACGGAATAAAAAATACCTTGAGGAGCAGAACGGCAGAACAGCAGGACAAACTCAATGAGACTCTACTAAATTGCAAGAAAACTCAAGACGAAGTACTTCAGCTTTGCAACGAAAAGGAAAAACTGTTGAAGTACGTTCACACACTACAGGGATTCCTCAGATCCAAGTTTGTCCCTCAGGAACATTATAAACCAAGACAAAATGTATTTAATGCTGCTCTGAAAGAACTGACAACGCAATTTTCAGAGAAGACTCAGGAATGTTCACTATTCCAGGAGGAAGCCAAGAGGTACAAGAATGGGACTGCAGCACTGAAGGAAACAGTTGCACATTTGGAAGGAACCTCAGCAAAAGATATTCCCAAAAAGGAAGCGAAGAGATAAAAATAAAGAACACAGAATGACAAGCTGAGGTGGAAGTTCTCACTAAAGAGCATGAGGTCTTTCAAAAACAACTGGCAGAAGTACAATTACAGAATATGAGCTTGAAAGATAGCACAGAGGAATTATACTCTGCCAAGGAAAAACTGATCAGTGCAGACAACACATGGCAGCAAACAGATCTTTGAGTTGATGTACATCATCCATAACTAGCCTTTCACTCTCCTGAGCAGGGATGCCTGCATTGCCCTGGATCTCCTCCAGATAGTAAAGGATGTTAAGACTACCACTGTCATTAGCCAGCCAAAACAGTACGGTCCCGAGTACTCAAACGCTAAAGAGTAGTCAGACTTGGAACTCCTCTCCAGTCCCTCTTCTCCCTCTGTGGAGCAGGTTTTTCCATTATTCTGTCGGTTCCAGACGTCCCAGTGGTCATATCAACCTACCACCCACGAAATTACCATCACACCTCCAGTGGAAGTGGTATCAGAAAATGATCTGCAGCCTGGGAAGCATCTACATCTAACTACAACGATGGTATAGCTGGTCAACACAGCAACCACTGTGCATAAACTGCAACTTGCAGCCAGCATACCACAACCAGAAGGGATGCTGGAACTGGTACCAGTTTCTCACCATCAACAACAAAACGCAGAATGAGTGTACCACTAAACCTTCTTCTAAACACAGGAACATTCTCCCTCAGCCTCAGAGGGCTTTGAGACAGCCCACACAAAGGCTAAGAAAAAGCAGCACCAAGGAGACAAATAGCATGTTTGCCCACCCTGTAAGAAACAGTCAAGAGTAACAGCAACTGTGGATCAACACAATACCTGGAACGACCAAGTGTGGGTCAACATTAAGCAATGGAAGAGAAGAATAAAAGCATACCCAAATGCCAGTCCAGCCTCCAAACCAACAAGAACCAGAACCAACAGAGCTGCCACTCTTCCTACTGAATGGTGAACAAGATGTGAAAGGCTTATAAGGTTTCCAGACTGCCTGAACTTCTAACTTCAAGGACTTGACGGGGGAAGATGGGGTTTTGAGAATGTTGTTAATATTAACGCTGTAATAGCAATAACGTTGGAACAGCATTAAGATTGTAACAATAAGGAAAATGTATAAGATATAATAATGTGAGACTTGAAGTAAACAAATATAACTCTACATCCATGGGATAAAGACTTGGGCACTGGTGAAGTATAAGGGTCTGATATATACAGGGATAATATGGAACTGAGTACAGTACCACCCACACAGTGATGGAAAAAGGCACATGACACAGAGGCAGGATCAGTATGGTGCAGGGCAGAGAAGTATTAAGACTTACACATGAAGATTGCTCCTTGCCTGTATCCTTTACTGTATATATGTATATAATCTTCTCTCATATGACTAGGTATCTAGCAACAGCTATAATTTTACATCAAAGTAGTCAAGCCAGGATATTACGTCAGGAGTGGCGGTGTGTATTGCTGGTGTTCCATGGTCTGTTCTAGGCGACCACAGTCACACACAGGAGAGTTTTTAATTTTCTATTTGTGCATCAGTATCCGCATGTGCCATGGTTTGTATGGATGTGGTTTAGGGATGCCATTGAGCTTCGTGGGTGGTTGAAACCAGGGACCTTCTGTGTCAGGTCTTTCATGAGGTGTTTGTTCCTAACTTCTTGTGAGGACCATTCATTTTTCCAAGTTTCTTCAGGGTTGAAATTGTAATTCCTGAGGTTGTATATATGGGTCCAAAAGAGTTTACATGACTGCAAGTGGGTGTGAGGGACCATGGTGAGGTCTGTGTGGATGGGGAGGCATTTGTTTTCCTCAATTCAATGAGCTGCATAGAGGGTTGCTGCGTTGCAGCGGATTGGTGGGGGTGGGGGGGCCACGATGTGTGCTAGCACGGGTAGCCAGGGTGTTGGGGTTGACTTGAGGGTTCCAGTGATGCATCTCATTACACTGTTCAGTTGAACACTAACCAGTCAAGCGTGGCTGTTTCTGTCCATACTGGTGCACAGTACTCAGCTACAGAGTAAAGGAGGGACATCGCTGAAGTCCATGGTGCTGAGGCTCTCCAACTAGTATTTGCCAGTTTCTGGATCAAGTTGACTCTTGACTGTGTCTTGGTGGCTACCTTCTTCAGGTGGTTGTGGAAGGTTAGAGGCGGTCCAGCTTTACTCTGAGGTAAGTTGGACTGGAGTCATGTTGTACAAGGTTGCTGCAGAAGGTCACATTCAGGATATGTTTAGCGTTCTTCTGTCAAGATGAAATGTGGTGACTGTTGTTTCGTGGGGGTTTGGATTGAATTGAGCCTCCATTTCTGGAAGTACTCAAGACATGATATTGAGCTCTTGCTTCAAAGTGGACTCAATGTCATCGAAGGTTGTTTGCATTACCAGGTCAAGATCATCTGCATAAGAAAATTTGTACATCTCTATTGGCGGCATATTGTTCATGCAGACATTGAATAGTGTCGGTGCCAGTACTGATCCTTGTGGCAGTCCATTGTTAAGGGATTGATGTGAGCTGACTTTGTCGCCAAGGCGGACATGTAGCTGCATACTGCTCAGCATCATCCAAAGCAGGCATAGTGTTTTGGGGCAGGGGAAGATCCTTGCAAGTTTCAGCATCACAGACCGTGTCAATGGCTGAGGACAGATCTATGAGGGTTGCACTGATCTTGAGTTTCCTCTGGAAACCGGCATTGTGAGGGAAAGAGCTTGGTTGCAGCAACTACGTTTAGGCCAGAAGCCTGCTTGTTCTTCAGGGATTACGGCTTTGATGAGAAGGCTGATTCTCTGTAGATATATTCTAGGAGTTTGTACGTTGTGCACAGAAGTAATATCGGCCTATAGCTTGCTGGGTCATCGATCAGCTTTCTAAGTTTTTGTATGGCACAGGCCATCGTCTTTCACCATGCTCTGGGATGGATCCTGATTCCATGGCTTTGCTGTACAGTTTCGCAAGCCACTGGAATCCCTTTGGGCCCAGTTGTTGGAGAAATTCCGGGGGAATACCATCTCTGCCACCTTCCCTTTCTTCATTGCCAATAATCCTTCCTTCACCTCATCTATGGTGATGGGGGTGGGTGCTTGTGGGGGGACCAAGGTCATTGTCTACTGTAACTGATGATGTACCTCTCTCTTGGTGTTCTTGTTGAGAGGTCCTTTGGTACCTTCCACTAATTTGGAGGCTATGGAGTTGGCACAGACTTTTGGGAATCAGTATTCCATAGGATTAGTGGCTCCAAAATGATGCAGGAGGGCCCAAAGCCTCTGAAGTCCAGGCCTTCAACGCACTCAATCCATCACTGATGTCTGGTTGAATCTAGAGACTTAAGCAGGGCCTTTGCAAGCTGTGGGCTGCCAAGCTGATTGCATTGCCAGAGCAGGTCCTGGGTCTCCTCTGTCCAGCAGGGAGTGACAGCGGTGATCAGGAGACCAACAAACTGATGATAATGTTCTGGGATCGCAGGGACTCAGGTCACCGCTTTTTCAATGGCTTCCCTATAGCAATCCCAGTCAGCTTTGGCCTAGTTCCATTTTAGGATTTGTTTTGATGAGATCACAGGGATTTCAATAACGACATGTGAGATGATAGGCCTATGTTGGCTGTTGGAGAAATGAAAGAGTATCTTGCGGGATGCATGCAACGTGTTCCCACTTTGGTCTTTGGACACGATGGTGAAACCTAGGTTGTAGCCTCATTGCCAATGGATGGAGTAGAAAGTTGCTCGTTGGTTGAGATTGTTAGGTCTTCGCCATCAGCATTGTTTGTTCCGTGCCTGGTGGGCACCGCGGGGACTGGGGTGTTTTGTTGACCCCTTTAATCACATTTTGATTTAAAGTTTGTAAGGTTCCTTTAAATTTTGTTGATTTAGTTTAATTGGTTTCATTTAAAAGATTATCAGCATTGTTTGTCTCATAAACCCACAAAGTATGGTGACTATTAAAATCACTAACATATACAGCTGGGATGAGTGCACTTGAGAGTGCTGTCTTCGGCCATGTTCGAGTTAGGGGCTTTACTCACATTAGTGATGCACAGCACCCCTATCTTGATAGCAGTGTTGTAGGTGGCTTCTTCTTCAGTTGAAAGGAGGGCGTCAAACTCCATAATGGCGTTCTTTACTTAGGTAGCCAAGCCATTTCAGGTGGTCGTGACTAATCGTGAGGTTGTATCCGTGGATACAATAGCGGTCGGCCTGTTGGTCGTTGGAGACATGGGTTTCTTGAAGTGCAAGGACGTTGATGCTGTTTATATTCAGGATGTCTCCGAAATATTCATACTTTGCCTTCAATGTTAAATTGTCGGATTCTTGTTCCAGGGCGAACCTGATGCATTGCTTGGTGCTGCATGGGGCCACCTTGGTGACTTGAGTTATTGCTCTGAAGACCAGGAGATCATTGATCGATGTTCGGTCACCGGGTTTATGGCATTTATCTTGATTTCTCACTTGACCAAGTGGGCAGCATGAAGGCTGCCATCTTCCAATCCATGTTACAAGTAGTTACAAGCTTTAATAAGGACTTGCTGTTAACATTCAGGAGATTACGAAGACTTCCTTAACCGACATGTTCTATAACCAACAATATTATAACAGCGTAGGGGGATCTAAGGGAAAGCTTGTTAAGCACATGAGGGAAAAAGGAATGGATGGATGTGTTGATGGGGTTAGATGAGGAGGGGTGGGAGGAGCCTCTTGTGGAAAATAAATACCAGCGTTGATCGGCTAAGCTGAATGTTTCTGTGCTGTAAACTCTCTATGTGATGCTATAAGATACAGGAATGATTCTACCAGCCAGTGCTTCCAGCAGACCAGCATCGACGCCCACCTGTACCTGGAACACTATTGGTCCGCGGTGATACCTCCAGCTGCCATTGGTCCGTGGCGGATACCCTCGGGCTGCTATTGGTCCGCGGCGGATATCCTCCGGCTGCCATTGGTCCAGACAATAATGTCTGACCCCGGAAGTTCTGCTGCTGCAACCTAGCGGAAGTAGACGTGGCAGGCGGAGCGGATGCCGAATGTGATGAATCTGGTTCAGTGCCGCCGGTTCCGGGGCGCCGGCCCCCAGTCTCAGCTGCATTCTTAGTCTGAATGCGGCAGAGCCGCGGAGAAGGTGGGAGTGTGCCGGTAGCTATTGTCAGGATGTTGTGTAAAGGGTTGCCGGCCGTGTCCGCCTTGCTGCTGGTTTATGCTGTTGTGAAGCTGAGCTGGAGCAGGACAGCCCCTGTGTTAAGCGACGATGTCCCGTTCAGGATAACATGGCCCGGGGCCGAATTCACACTGGTCAGTACATCCGGCACACAACTGGGATTGTCAACCCTCCAGAATCACCCTGGAGTCTCAGGGAATTAAAGACAAACCTCCATAACCCTCTCTACCAGCCATCCTGGGGAAAATCACGGGACATCAAACAAATTGTTGAACTCTTTTAATCGTTATAAAAAGTATTGCATATGGAGGGAAAAGACTATTCCTGACAGTCAAGAGCTATCCAATTGGATAACAGTGGTTAATGGATTTTTTTGCACTGGAGGAAGGTTTGTGGTGGAGTTCCCCAAGATTCAGCTTTGCACTTCCTGATATATTCATGATCTAGACCTTGGTGTAGTGAGCACACTTTCAAATTTTGAGAATTATACGAAACTTGGGAGCATTGTGAACTCTGAGGAGGATAGTGTAGAACTTCAAAAGGATAGGCAAATTGGTGGAATAGGTGGGCAAGCGGCAGATGAAGCTCAGTGCAGTGAAATGTGAAATGATTCAATTTGGTAAAAATAATATGGAGCGACAATATAAAATAAAGGCTGCAACTCAAAAGTGGGCGCAGGAATAGAGGGACCTGGATACGGTACTCTAGGCTTTGTTAATAGGGACAAGTGGTGGTAGAGTGGTATTGTCACTGGACTAGTATTCCAGACACATAGGTTAATCCTCTGGGGACCCAGGTTCGAATCCCTGAGGAAATTTGAATTCAACAAAAACCTGGCGTTAAATGAATGTGTCAATGACCACAAAGCCACTGCCAATTGTTGTAAATCTGCTTCACTAATGTCTTCACTAAAGGGAAGGAAATCTGCTGGCCTACATTGACTCCACAGCTTTGTGGCTGACTCTTAAAAGTGCCCTCTGAACAAGAGCACTCGGGGATGGGCAATAAATGCTGGCCTAGCCAGTGACGCCCACGTCCCATGAGCGAATAAAAAAAAAAGATAGTACAAGAGTGAGTGAACTTGTAAAAGACACTAGTTGGCCTCACCTGGAGTATTGCGTCCAGTTCTGGGTGCCGCACTTAAGGAAAGATGTAAAGGATTTGAATAGAGTGCAGTAAGGATTCACGAGAATGGTTCCAGGAATGAGAAACTTCAGTTATGAAGATAGATTGGAGAAAAGAAGGCTGAGAGGAGATTTGATGTACTCAAAATCATGAGGGGTCTGGACAGAGTGGATAGGAAGAAACTGTTCCCACTCATGCGAACGAGGAGACACAGATTTAAGTAATTGGCAAAAGCAACACGTGGAAAAACGTTTTCACACAGTGAGTGGTTAAGTCTGGAATGCACTGCCTCAGAGTGTGGTGGAGGCAGGCTCAATCAAGGTATTCAAAGGGAATTCGACTGTTACTAGAAAATAATGAATGTGCAGGATTACCGAGAGAACAGAGGGGAATGACACTAGGTGAATAGCTTGTTTGGAGAGGCAACACTGTCATGATGTCATATGCCTCCTATGATATCATGGCCTTTTGTTGTGAAATTAATGTCCCATAGCAGTGCTGTTTATTATTACCTTGTATATCATGAACATAAAAATAAGTACATGAAGATTAATCTCTTAACTGAGTTTGTTCAGGTTAGTATGATGGAGGTGCCAGCAAGTATATTGTATGCCTGTTTGTGTTGTAAAGTTGATGTTTTCCTTGCAGGTGTTGGCATGTAGTAATGAAAAATTAAGTTGTACACTGCGTTGTACAGTACAATACTCTACTTGCAAGAATGCAGAAGTCATGATGCACAATTGTTATTAATTATGTATTTTGTTTTCAGCCAACCACAGGAGGCCTATACAGACCTGATGACTACATAATTATTACTACAGTGCATAACGAAAGATACAAATGTATGTTGCCATCGATTGGAAATGGAGACCAGGTAATCCTAGGATTTATGGTGTAGCCTCGTTACAAATGCTCTCTATGATAGCTTTGTAATGTGATGATTATGTATTACTTAACATTGTATAAATGTGTTTATTTAACATTAATTTTAGACTACAAACAATGACTCCAAGTGGATTTAGGTCTGTCATTTTGTATGTCCATCTTTGCAAAGCCACTGATGTGATGATCCTCAGTTAAAAGCAATCCCTTTTGTGTATTGGAAGACCTTTTTTTAAGATGCTTTGTGAATGCTCTTTTAGCTCTATTTGCATAAGGTGGAGGTAGACCATAAGCAGTAAAAACTATCTTTTTCATGCTAATTGTTACAGACAGAAGGGAGGCTAACTTGAACAGCCCTGATTTCTCCTCTCATTGCCCGTCTGTTATCAGAAAGGCGTTATGATTTGCTTCCCCCTTTATAAGCGTTGACATGTTTCCCAACTGCTCAATCTTGGTGTGATCCAAATATCTATTCATAACCCCACAGCAAACTTGAGATAGGATGAACTCAGAGGATTAATTTATTTTCATACACTCAGAACACGCGGGGGTGGGGGTGTTGTGGGGGGGTTGCTACATAGCCCCCTGTGCACTCATACAGAAAGAAAGATTTACAGGACAAAGACCACAGAGAAAAGAATTATTGTTTCACGTGTGTCCAGAATCAAAATCCAATGGTGTATTCCTTCACAGAGGTTGGCAGGCTGAACTGATATCTGAATAATTCACTTTTCCAGTTGAGTTGACTTTCACAATGAGATAGGCATGCAGAGATGATTAAATCTTGTAGGCAATGGTACAGAAGTTCCAGTCAAAACAGTGTAGATGTGGCCAGGCTTTCAATCTGGGCAGAGTCCTTTTCTTGGCAGCTGCTAGGTAGATGGAAATGTGGCAGACTGAGGTTTCCTAGTACCAGAAGGCAATACTACAGGTTCCACCAGCTAGGGGTTCATGTCACATGACTGTTACCCCTCCACTCTGACTTTGACAAAGGATTTGTATCCCTTTGCCCCCTGAGATTGTTAATGTTCCAACTATTAAGTCTTGAATGGGGGGTTGCGGGGTCCTTTGAGCAGACGAATCGGCTCCGGTTGGCTTATGAAACGTGGATGGCCTATGTCTAGTTCCCTTTGAATTTAGTCTCTACACCCACAGAGGGTCGTTAGGGTCTCTTCAGAGATAAAGAGGTGTCAATTTCTGCGAAACTGCCATGGTAGCTCCTATTGTTTGAGAGTCGCAAACAGACGTAGCTTCAGTCATTTTAAATGGGTCTTTGTTCAGTTTTTAAAATTTTAGAATTAGCCAGGAGGAATATTGTATAAAATTATAGAGTCTTAGGAGGTCTTAGCTTTCTGACAGTAATATAAAACATCATTTATATCTTAGCCATTCTTTACAGTGACACTTTACAGCTACAATTTTGCCTTTCTCATAAATCCATCTGTTAATTCCCTTTAGCGGTTTCACCAGAATGAGGCATAACGTTATGGGCGTTAAAAGCATTTACTTGTATTTGACTCCAAATAATGTCAACATGAAAGTGTTAAAGTTTTGTGAGAACATTTACTCCAGCTTCAGTACCTACAGTGCCTAATGTGGTTAAGGCACTGAGTAGCTAAGTCATGCACATCAGTTAAATAAGTAGGTTTTGACCCCTAGCCTGTGCTAAGCCAGCTGATTTCAACATGGTGTTGTATCAAAGTGTAGTCAGAGCAAATCCAGAAATGGCTTCTCTTTTGAAACCCACAAACCCACACCCTTAACTCTGGATTACTTCAAGGACCTATCCTTGCACGCGCATGTGCGCGCACACACACACACAAACACCCCCACACACACCCACACCCAAACCCCCCCCCCCCCCCCCCCTGGCCTTTTCCACATCTACATCTTGCCACTTCAGGCACACAGTGTTAGCTTCCACGTATTGGCTGCACAGACACAACAGACTGAATGGCGGCCTCCTGCGCTGTAACCATTCTGTGATATATGCTGATCACTCCCAACTCTACCTCTCCTCCATCTCATTCAACTCCGCTGCCTCTGCGCTGTCAAACTGCATATTCAACATTCAATTGTGGTTTGAGCTGCAATTTCCTCCAGTTAAAATTGAAAAAATTGGAACTATCAACTTTGGCCCCTTCCCCAAACTCTGTTTTCCTTGCCACCAATTTCTTCCCTTTCCCCAGCCGCACTCATGTTGAACCAACTGTTTGCTACTTCGTCAGCAACTTTGATTTCAAGTTGAACTTCCAACACTATTCAAAAGATCATTTAGTTCCATCTCTGTAACTGTCCCTTCCTCTACCTCAATCCTTTCGATTTTGAAACCTTTATTTTTGTATTTGTTACCTCTAGACACATTATTCCAATGCTGCCCTAGTTACCTTGTATCACCTACCTCCATAAACTTGAGCTGATCCAAAATTCTACTGCCTCTATCCTATCCCACATCAAGTACCACTCGCCCATCTCTCCTGTCCTTGCTGGCTTATATTAGCTCCTGTTTCACCAGTGCCTCAAAATTAAAATTATAATGCACGTCCTTCATTCTCTTCATGGCTTGGCCCCCACCCTATATGGCTATTACCTTCTATAGCTGCCTACCCCACGTCTGTGCCCTCCCTTCTAGCCCTAAGCACACCCCATAAGTGGGTTACGTTGTTAAAGGCCCCTGAAGCTAATGAGTTTTGCTGCTTCTTCTGTGTCATGTTATGAAACCCAATTTACCTTAATCTTGAGTGCAGAGGTCAGGAACGCCAAGTCCCAACAAGCCTCAGACCTCCCACGTAGGCCAGGAGCCGGCTGCAAATGCACAGATTGACATTTTTGCGTTCTTTGGGGCCCAGTGCACTTGTGCCTAGAAAATAGCGTGAAAACATGAGTCAGGTGACCGGGAGCAGAGCGCCATAGCACGAGGTGTCCTAGGCAGGGGACAAGAAAGAAGGACAGGGAGAGGTCCCTGACAGGGTACAAAGGGAGGGGGACAGGGAGAGGTTCCAAAAAGAAGAGTCCCAGGTAAGGGACAAAGACCAGTCCCAATTAAGTTTAAGAAAAAAGAAGCAGAGAAACAGGCTTCAAATAGAGAAAGGACTGTGGGGGAGCAGACTTTAAGTAAAGACGGCACGGGAGAAGCCCTGGTAATTGAAGCGGGCTGTTGGGATACGTGTACCCATTTGGAACTGTAGTGTTCTCCTTAGTGTGGCTGAAGTTGTGCATGCAATGTGATGCTTGGGTGTGTACTTAGGAATCCAGGGGAATGGAATCTTAGAAGGTGAAATTAAAACCCTATGAGATGGGTGCTTTTTGATGCAAGTGGGGTGGGGGGGTAGGGAAGAGTGGGAGAGTACGAGTGGGTGAGAGTTAGAGGGAGAGAAGAGGGCAACAGGAGTAGCCCTGAAGACCCAAGTAGGAAGTTGAAGGTTGGTGACTCTGTGCTGCGGGCTGTTGAGGCCAAGGTACTCCTTTGGATCAATGGTGTTCTACTCAGTATGGCCGAAGAGCTGAATTTGTGCTTTTAAGTTGATGTTTGAACAATCCATGGGAACGGAATCTTGGATGGTGTGATTGAAACTCTGCGAGGTGGGCCATCATTGAAGCTGTCCGAGTTGGATCAACTTTTGGAGAGTATTCCAAGGCAAGATCTTCGAAGGCAAAGGTTGGAATCCTTTGTGAGAAAGACAAAGTGATTGTTTGACTGTGTTACGGCCATCTGGGTGGGTTGTTGAGAAATCCATGGAATCCGTTTTGGTTGCATTTAGCATTTATTGTGCAGTGTGGTGTGTTTGACAACAATTTCCCTGTTAATTCATATGTACCTTGTAGTAACCCTGAATGTTAGAGTATAAGATAGATATAAATCATTTTATCTTTCTGACCTTGTATAGTAAAGTTTATTTTTGTTTGTTCAAAACTCATGGAATCTTGTGGCTTTTTTTACTGAGCAATTGTCTTGAATCTCAAACATTGTCTACTTTAAACAAATTTATTGATCCCCAACTAGACTTTACCAACAACTTGCAGGTCTGGCCAAGGATCATAACAGTCATCAGAGCTCCTCAAACCAGTTACTACTTTTTATCTTAATAACAGCTGTGTATCTTTCATATAAAGTCTATATGTATGGTTTAACTTATTACTACTATAGACTGAATGTGGTAAAGTAAGTGTGACTCGGGTAGAAAGGGAAAGATAATTCATAATTGCGTCAAATCTGAAGACATCTGACAGCATTTTGGTCGTTGCTATCTTTTGTGAAGTTAGCAAAGTAAACCACATACTGTATTATAATTATGCTTGCTGTGGCACTATCAGTTGTTTTTATTATGTAATATTGATTATTTTCTGTGCAGAAACTAAACCATTGCTGAAAAAAGAGACGTGTTGTCAAAGCTTTTTGCATTGCGCTCATCAGGACAGATGCAAGAATGCTAAATTTCCACGGAACAAGAACTTATGCTGCATGAGAAAAGGGGTACTGATTGGCCATGACGTTGCCATGGCGAATGCACCAGGGAGCTATTGTCCCCATGCTTTTGTTTATTCAAAAAAAAAGGTGCAATGTCTGGACATATTCCTTTTGCCTGCAGAGAACAGGCCCTTGCATAAGAGTATATGTAGCTCCTCACAAGTGTAAGTGAGCTATGTTGCAAGCTCAACTGCAAATCTTAAATTGGTTGTTAGTGTAATTCTTTGTACACTAGGGATTGTTCATCAAATGCTGCCCATCACAGAAACATATCTAACATTGGACATTATGTTCTGTTTTGTGAGCACGGTTTGGTTGAGAACAGTCAGTGTGAACAACCAAAGGAATGTGCTGTTTGATGCAATCCGCCAGTTGTTGGGATGTACACCCTGGCATCTCACAGGCATTGAAATTCATATACCAGATTACACAATTGGCAGCATTTGCGGAAAAATCCCACATGTTTGAATAAATAAAAACATGGGGGACAGCAGCTCCCTAGTGCATTCGCCATGGCAACGTCTCAACCAATTTAAGCACCCCTTTTCTCATGCAACATAAATTGTTGCTCCCTTTGAAATTTGGCATTCTTGTGTTTGTCCTGAGTGCAAGATGAAAAACTCCAACAGCATGTCTCTTTTTTTTTCAGCAAAACTCAAGTTCTATACTACCAAGCAACAAACAGAAACGTGTGTACTTCTAGCATTGTGTGTACTTCAGTGCAGTAGTCTGTTTCAATTGTTTAGCTCCATAGAAATATTATTAATGCAGCAGAAGATTTTCTAAAATTTCTGGCAAGGTTAAATATAAAATAACATGGAACCAATTTTACTTTGGGGAAGCAAGTCTTGAACCTGGTAGTGTAGTGTTTGCAATAGGTGCAATTCATTTTAAAGCTGCAGTATTGTATAATCCGCAAATCACTGACCTATGACATAATGAGAGGTCTGTTTTCATTGTGTTTTCTTGAATGGCAACTGCCCACAGTAGGGCAAGTTCCTAATCTGACTGAAATGGATGCTTTTCTGTGCAGTTAATTTTTTCATTTTGTACATTTAGGATGAAGAACATGATTACAAAGGACATGGGCCTGGTGAGCTATTGGAACCACTGTTCAAACAGAGCAGTTGTTCTTACAGGGTAAAGTTGTTTCCAGTTAATTAAGTTACAGAACCTGTTTGACCATGGTAAATCATTTTCCTGGGCTAGACGATGTAATCTTTAGGTCATACTTTCATACGTGGTTTTCTGATCACATTTGGGATGGGGGTTGTGTTCTTTTTACTGGGTATAAAGTTACTATCGTAATACCTTTTGGCAATGAGGAAATGAATATCTAATTCTGTTAAGAACAGTGTTTTTCCATATTGATGTGTTTTGCAACCCATTGTTACTTTGCATCTCAATTGTGCTTCTTAACCATCCAGAAAAGACCAAATGGTGTAGGTAGAGCCCCCTCCATAACACTGTACTGTATGTTAAACAACTATAGATATAAAGCACTCATCTGGCTACTAATTTAGATTTCATTTCACTTCCAAATTGTAGACTTGTTTCTCAACGCACTCAGTGATGTGTCCAATGATGGCTGACATATCAATCATTTTTGTCAGTGATGTATCATGGCGTAGGTTTTTTTCTTTCATAAATCATGAGATTTATGCCTCTTCTATGTGCAGTTTGAGCCTCACCTGATAACTACTGTGAAATCCATTCTTTGTTATTACTACTGGCCAATTATCCATTTATTGTTTAAAAAACTTGACATTTTTATAGCTAAAGCAACAATGTAGTAAACTGATTCATCTTCTGTCTTCCAAGCCAAGGATCACCTGGTTGAGGGCAAATATAACTAGGGGACACTGATAACTTTTGCTTTTTGAAGAAATATAACATTATATTCAGCTATGTAAGCTTGTGCCACACTTCTTAAAATGTTAAAAGTGTAAAACTTTTGAAGTGCTTGTTAATTTCCATGATTTTGTGTTTTACACAATAATTAATGTTTGATTTATATGCAAATACCACTCACTGAATATTTCTAATCGAATTCTTTCTACAACGCAGATTGAATCTTACTGGACATACGAAGTGTGTCATGGGAAACACATACGCCAATACCATGAGGAAAAAGAAACTGGCCAGGTACTGTGCCTATTTTATCAGCCTGTAGTGTTACCAACTTTTAGGTGATTGTTCTGCTAACTTTTATATATCTTCAACTTAGCAGAAAGTTAATATTCAGGAATATTACCTTGGTACCATGAGCACGCCAGCTGATTCTGAGACCGAAGGTAAGAAACAATGTCTTTCAGAAAGCACAGAATTTTCACTTATCCAGCACAGTACTTTCTTGGAGCATGCTATTTACAAACCTATCAAGAAGTGTTCTATATGATGATAATTAAAATGAAAGGCTGTTTACATTCAAGGAGCAACAATTAAAAATAATCCTTTTAGGCCTGACCACTTCAGATACTGTTCGTAGCTAAAGGTAAGTTATGGATTGTTCACTTCTGTTTCATCACTTACTATAATGTCAATTCACATTGTGTGGCTTCAGAAATCCACAACTTGTATTTATATAGTTCTTTTAACGTAGTAAATCATTGCAAGGTGCTTTAAAGGAATGCAATCATACAAGAATTGACGCAAGCCAAAGAAGGAGGTGTTGGGACTGGTGGCCAAAAAGAGAAGGAATCTCATAGATTAGGACTTAGGTGGCTGAAGGCACAGCCACCAATGCTAGGGTGAAGGGAGTGGAGAATGCACAAGGCCAGAGTTGGAGAAATGTGGAATTCATGAAGAGTTGAAGGCTTGAAAGGAGGATGGAGAGACAGGTCGGGCCAAACCAAGGAGGGACTATAAACTAACAGAATCTGATACTGCTTGTTTAGGATCAAAAAGAAATGTGTTTAATTTATATCACTGGCTCCACAAGCTGAAACTTCAGTTTAACTGTCCAACGGAAACATTTTTAATTCGTACAGATATTTTTACACTCTTTCATTCATTATCAGTTCATAACACATTTTCTCAATATGCTTGAAGGAATATGAAAGGAATCAAGTTATAGATCAGGATGTGGAATGCGAAACAGATGTTTATAAAGACAATGATGGAAATACAATAAATCCTAGTGCCTTTATAGAACAGTATGGAAACTCTTAGAATAAATTTGAAAGATATGATACACCAAAGTAACATTTATGTAGTTACCCTTCACTCTGTACCAGTGCTGTCTTTCGCTGAGATTCATTTGAACAGCAAAACAAATACTAATTTTCCCAAGCGTAACGTTCATATATCTAAACGTCAACTCCTAGACAAAGAAAAGAGTGGAGTGAAGGGTCTAAGAACCAGCATTGCGCTCCGATAGGAGTAACGAGTGACATTAATATGAAAATTTCCAGTCATTAAAATTTACTTTTATGAAGTTAGGTTTCCAAAAGGATCAAAGTCCTGAGGAAGAGTTTGCCCTGTCAGCTGAGTAAAATTATGTATGAACAATTGATGAACATTCAATTGTATTTCAAATAGTTTAGATTTCTCTTTTTTTGTCTAGATTCCACTGCAGAACAGCCAGAAGAATCTGAAACTGAGAAATTGAAAGTAAGTGGAACGCAACCTTATTGTAATTGCCTCCCCTTCATGCTTTTGCAGAATGATTCAGATCTGTTATAGTTTTCCAGTACAATAAGTCTGTGCTTAACGTTGGGTCACTTAACATTTCACTTTAGTGTTGTTAATAAAGTCTCAATGTATCCATTTAGCATTGCCAATTTCACTTTAGTGTCATTTGCCACATACTTCCTCTTCTGTGGCCTGCTTGCTCACGTAATCTTTCCTCAGTGCTTCCACTCCTGCCCTCAGCCCCTCTTCCTCTTGCTTCCCACTCTCCATTATTCATTTAGTCTGCGGTGTGTGCTTCAGTTGCTGCACTGGCTCCTGTTCTGAACTTGCACTGAAGACCTCGGCTCATTCTAGTGGAAGGGTCACTCAGCTCCTGACCTTATTACAGCCTTGGTTCAAACAAAAGGTTTGAACTCCAGAAGTGAAGTGAGAGTGACTGCCCTTGACATCAAGACAGCCTTTGACCGAATGTGGCTTCAGAGAGCCCTGGCAAAACTGGAGTCAATGGGAATTGGTGGGAGTTGGGGGGAGGGACCCTCCACTGGTGGTTGTTGGAGGTCAATCATCTCAGTTCCAGGACATCCCTGCAAGAGTTCCTCAGGGTAGTATCCTAGGCCCAACCATTTTCAGCTGCTTCATCAATGACCACCCTAAGGTCAGAATTGGGGCTGCTCGCTGATGATTGTACAGTGTTCAGTACCAATTGTGACTCCTCAGATGCTGCAGCAGTCCATGTCCAAATGCAGCAAGACCTGGACAATATCCAGGCTTGGGCTGACAAGTGGCAAGTAACATTCGCACCACACAAGTGTCAGGCAATGACCATCTCCAACAAAAGAGAATCTAACCATCACCCTTAATGTTCAATGGCATTACCATCATTGAATCCCCCGCTGTCAACATTCTGGGGGTTATTATTGACCAGAAACTGAACTGGACTAGCCATATAAATACTGTAACTACAAGAACAGGTCAGAGGCTAGGAATCCTGCAGCGAATAACTCACCTCCTGACTCCCCAAAGTCTGTCCATCACATACAAGGCACAAGTAAGGAGTGTGATGGAATACTGTCCACCTGCCTGGATGAGTACAGCTCCAACAGCACTTCAGAGGCTCGACACTATCTAGGGTAAAGCATCCCGCTTGATTGGCACCCCTTCCACAAACTTTTACTTCCTCCACCACCGACTAACAGTGGCAGCAGTGTGTACTATTTACAAGATGCACTGCAGCAACTCACCAAAGCTCCTCAGCAGCACCTTCCAAACCCACAACCACTACCATCTAGAAGGACAAGGGCAGCAGATAGATGGGAACACCACCACCTGGAAGTACCTCTCCAAGCCACACACCATCCTGACTTGGAAATATATCGCCGTTCCTGCACTGTCACTGGATCAAAACTCTGGAACTCCCTCCCGAACAGCAATGTGGGTATACCTATACCACAGGGACTGCAGCAGTTCATAAAGGCAGCTCACCACCACCACCTCAAGGACAATTTGTGATGGGCAGTAAATGCTGGCCTAGCCATCGATGCCCACTTCCTGTAAATGAATAAGAAAAAAGATCCAGGTTGTTTAGAGACTTCAGCTGCTACCTGCTTCAGCCAACTTCTGCCACTAGATAGAGCCTAGTCAATCTAAGAGTACTGTAGGTGAGTGTAATTTTATTTTAAATATTGTGTTACTTTTATATTTACTGATGTATTTTATTTTGCAAGCTATTTCAACTAGGAATATACAGTGCTGTACGTGCTTGGTACAGTATTTCAACTTGTGCATTTTTTTTTGTGGGCAAGAAATGTCCAATAGAACCTAACTCTGGCTTTAAATTGATTCCTCTGGGCACCTATGATTACTTAGTCATTTCACTGAAAGCCAGAATTTTTAGGAATGCAACCACAACTTTAAGTGAGGACTCCCTGTATAAATTCTAACAGGTTAACAAAGCACTTTCATTTATAGAGCACCTTTATTGTTTACAGGGTGTCCCCAAGCACATTATGGCCAAATTATCGTTTTTACTAAGTGTAGTTGGTCGCTAGTTGATGGAACATGTTCCGTGATCCTGAAATTAGGTAATAATTAGGAAATAATTTCATAAAATTATAGGATTTAAATATTGAACATTATTCACAGTTTGAATGAATTACATCCTAAATGTCATCTTATTGTCCACTATAACTCTTCTGTTCGTTCATTTGTGGGTGCTCTGCCCAAAGGCAGGTCCTTGGTTATTTGGCAGTTTTTTGCCGGTGGTGGTACTGTAGTTTTGAATTAGCTGAAATCCGATCACTAGATGGCACTATTAATAAGGATTTGGGAAGTGATGCAGTACTGCAGTGCTCAATCATTGGACTGGATTTTGTAGTCAGCAGCAATGTGACAGCACTCCTTTTGAAGAAAGTTGCCCACAAAGATCTAACAATCTAACATGAATTTCGTCTTTCCCAAAGTTAATTTGATTCTCGCGCCAACTGTAAGGATCTTTGGCATCCAGCAGCAATTATGTTATCAAGCAGACTAAGCAACCTGTCACATTGAAGAATTCTCACACAGCAAACCAGGAAGTAAAATGCACTTATTATACTTCACGTTCTAAGCATTTTGGTTGGCGATTTGGTGATTGGCATTCTTCGATCTGTGAGAGATGATGGGAATGCAGCCTCAGAATTTTGGTGAGGCCAGATGAGATCAATGGCTGCAGTTTTTAGATGGCTGAAAAAGCCAATTTTGGAAAGTGAAATCTGCCACAAGTGCCGCACATGAAGTTGTTCCTTGCCAGTGATGGCTTGTTGGCAGGGCTGGCATCTGCTTTGGAGCTTCTGAAACCAAGTTGTCATAGTGGCAAACTGTCCAGAACTGGTGTCACCATTTGCATTGATCAGCTACTGTTTCCCACCTGTCATAGTCAATGTTGAAGGCTTTCATGTCTCTTTTGACAGCATCCTTGAATCAGAGCTTTGGGTGCTCTGCTGGTCTCTTGGTATAGGCTACCTCCTCTTGGGGATGTGGCCATCTTCCATGCTGTGCACGAGCCCAAGCCAGCGAAGTTTCCTTTGCATGATTACCACTAGCATGCTTGGCATGTTTGCCCTAGAAAGGATTGCTTCATTAGTGTCTCCATTTCTCTTTCCATGTTATGCCAAGGATGTGCCGCAGACACCAGCAATAGAAGTCATTGAGTCTTTTTTGTTGGTAGGTGTTGGTTGTCCAGGCTTTGCTGCCATAGAGAAATGTGCTAAGGACCTCATAGATAAGCACCTTGGTCCTGCAAGCTAGTTTGTCGCTTTTCTATGCCATTTTGTTAGTCGGCCAAAGTTGGTGGCTGCCTTGCCAATGTGTGTGCTGAGCTCTTCGTCAAGAGACAGGTTGTCTGGCACCATGGATCCAAGGTATCAGAATTTCCTGACTGCTTCCAGTGGTGTGTTGTTGAGTCTGAAAATTTCAATCATTTTACAGAGTAAAATAAAGATTGCAACATTCACATAGAGTTAAGCTGGAAGCTGAAATATCATAAATCAAAACTACATTAAAGAAAATTACATTGAAAGCCTGTGGAATTATTGTCAAGACAGAGAAATTTGACATTCCACAAATATTAGTTTTTCAAAGCAGGGGAGACAAATTAACAGCAAGACCAGGAGTATCAAAGTGGAAGTCCATGTTAATTCAAGTGATTTTGAACGATCCCATCTAAGGGAACTTCAACAGCGCACCCTATGGAAAGGAATCACTGACAGCGACTTCTGGATTTTCGTGTTTAGCTGTGCATGTGCAGAGTCCCGAAGTTGCTATCAGCTTCACAGTTGCAATGGTAGTGAATGCTGACCATTTCACCACCATTGCAACCAAAAAACTGGGCTATGTGCAAATTCTGACAGCAGGTATTACCTGTAGAGTGTTAGAAATCATAGCTTTAGAAGTGCCATCAGATTGTGCCATGGATGTCAGTGATTCTTTGTGATAAATTGTCAAATCATTACCGTAGCTTGGGCGGCAGCAGAAAGGCTATATCTTTCTTCTCAAACAAAATGAGAGTTTCTGTCATAGAATTGCAAAAGATTTTTTGCAGTTGCAATTAATGAACCTATGATTGCTAATTTACCAAGGAAATGTTGAATGGTTTTTGAAGGAGGAAGTAAATACATATTTTAAAGAGTGGAATTTGACATCATTCATTCTAGCCTCCTTATTGTATTTTCAGCCCTGGTAAAATTAGTTCATTTGACCAAAACAAGCATGAAAACGATATTGTTTTATGAATTGTGCAATCCAAATTTATCAAATATAGTGAAGACCAGTTAAGTGTCTATATTGGTTAAATGAAACCTTTTTCCAAATCCAGGCTGTCTTGCTATTATATCAACATTAACTATCCTGATCAAGTACACACTGGTTTAAAGAACGCTTCATCTGAGTGCACAGTTTTCCACAGCTGTTGATTGGTTAATTTGACTAAGTTCATGGATTCTTGTTTCACAAGCCTGTTATTCAAAGTAGAAATAATATTTTCAACCTTTAAACACAAAATGAAGTTGGTTTCTGTAGATGTGCGCACCTAAGATGCTGCTAAGCCACCTGGCAAACAGATTCTCATGAATTGTTTTTGTTGAATAATTGAGTGAATTCAACTCTGAAAAATGTACTCCTATGGGGGAAAGTAACTGGATGACTGATGCTAGATTATTCCCATTTCTATAAATGCAAGGTTTTCAAAATGTGCATGCAAACTAGAAACCACTTACCATTAATGGAAATTTCTTGCTATTCCTAAATATTTTGCATGCTATATAAAGATCAGTCTGTTCAGTCTAAGAAATGGATTGATGAAGAATTTGAAAAATGTCATTAGTTTCTTGTAAGCAACAATTTTGCAAGAACTGAATACACAAGACGAAATCCTGTTTGAAACTCCTTAATTAGCAATGACAAGTAAGTTATCATTATTAACAAGGTAAAATACAACCAAATCACCTATTGTAAATTTCACTCACTTTTTTGGAACCCATTAAAGTAGGAGTTTGGTTAAATCTTCAGCCTGGTTTTTGTACATCTTTTGCTGCCAAAAATAATACACTTTTAAGTGGCATCATTGAAGCTGCAGGTTGTCTTGTGGGTAGTTGCTCCTCAAATTGAAGATGCTTCAGTTGAGTTGATTTGTTTTTGTATTATAATTTCACCTTTTTTAATTCATCTAAATTCCCACTTCGTGCTTGTTTAATGCAAATTACTAGATAGTTCAATCATTTCATGCACCAAAGAATAGCAGTGATATAAATAATGTTGAAAAGTGAGAAGTATATAAATTAACATTCAGATAATTTAAATTAAACCACTGAATCAAGTGGAATAGAATTTAATAAATGAATACAGCCTTGGTCAAAACATGGACAAAAGTGCTGAATTCCAGAGATGAGGTGAGAGTGACTGCCCTTTGCATCTAAGTGTGGCATCAATGAGCCCTAGCAAAACTGGAGTCATTGGGAATTGTGGGGGGGAGTTCTCTGCTGGTTGGAGTCATACCTAGCAAAAAGGAAGATGGTTGTGGTTGTTGGAGGTCAGTCATCTCAGTTCCAGGGCATCACTGCAGGAGCTGCTCAGGTTAGTGTCCTAGGCCCAACTATCTTCAGCTGCTTCATCAATGACCTTTCCATCATAAGGTCAGAAGTGGGTATGTTCGCTGATGATTGCACAATGTTCAAACACTATTTGCGACTCCTCATACTGAAGCAGTCCATGTCCAAATGCAACAAGACTTGGACAATATTGTGGCATGATTGTTACTTGCCACTTAAGTGCCAGGCAATGACCATCTCCAACAAGAGAGAATCTGACCATCGCCCTTGACATTCAATGGCATTACTATCACTGAATCTCCCAATATCTGCATCCTGAGAGTTCCATTGACCAGAAACTGAACTGGACTATCCATATAAATACTGTGGCTACAAGAGCAAGTCAGAGGTTAGGTCTCCTGCAGCAAGTAATTCACATTCTAACTCCCCAAAGCTTATCCACCATCTACAAGGCACAAGTCAGAAGTGTGATGGAATACTCTCCACTTGCTTGGATGAGTGCAACTCCAACAACACTCAAGAAGCTTGACACCATTCAGGGCAAAGCAGTCCACTTGATTGGCACCCCTTCCACAAACACTTACTCCCTCCACCACCAACAAACAGTGGCAGCAGTGTGTACCCTCTGCAAGATGCTCTCTAGAAACTCACCAAGGATACTTAGGCAGCACCTTCCAAACCCACAACTGCTACCATCTCAAAGGACAAGGGCAGCAGATGCATGGGAACACCATCACAAAGAAGTTCCCCTCCAAGCCTGACTTGGAAATTTATTGCCGTTCCTTCATTGTCACTGGGTCAAAATCCTGGGACTTTTTCCTTACAGCATTGTGGGTGTACCTACACCACATGGACTGCAGCAGTTCAAGAAGGCAGCTCACCACCACCTTAAGGGCAGTTAGGGGTAGGCAATAAATGCTGGCCTAACCAGTGATGCCCACATCCCCTAAATAAAAAAATAGAAAATTTGTGATATCACTTTTTAATTGTAGATGTATAAATTCTGATATAATCCCTTTATGGACCAGGTGTAACTTGTTAAATTTTTTCTGTATTTGAATTTGGGTGAGATTTTATACAAGGGACTATTGCTTTTTTTTTCCAATCTCATTTTTTTTGCAACTCTCTCAAAAATACTGTGTAAAGGATGAAAACTAGCTACCCTTCTTTACAGAGAAGACAAACCTGTAACATTTTTGATACTGAGATATATGCTGCAAATTATGTTGTGAATGCTTTCTCTTATCATTAATAGCCAAAGATAAATCTTGTCCAGAGTTGTTGAAAGGTGAATGTAGTAAAGTGGCAATTATTTTATTTTTAAGGTTTACACTAAAAACATAGAAGGACAGATCACTCCTTATTACCCGGTGGTAATGGGAAATGGTACACCTTGCAGCTTAAAACAGAACAAACCAAGAGTTACCACTGTAATGTATGTCTGCCACCCTGAAGCCAAGCATGAGATCCTCTCAGTTGCTGAAGTCACCACCTGTGAATATGAACTAGTAATCTTGACACCACTATTGTGCAGCCATCCTAAATACAGGTAAAATAGCTAAATGTACTGTGTAATCTTTAAAATTGATACACAAACATTGCATAATTTGTAACCTCAGTAGTTTAAAGGTAATCTGTTCTGACCACATTTTTGTAGTAATTCTTAATAATTTGATGCCGTGTTTGAGTTTTAACCTTGTTTTTATCTTGTATAGATTTAAATCCTCCCCAGTTAATGACATATTTTGCCAATCAGTTCACGGCTCGCCATTAAGGCCTCAAAGTCTTGAACAGTTAGAAAAACAGCAAGAAGATATGATGAAACCGCCTTTCACTACCCAAAGAGCCCAAGAGGTAACTGTTCTACCAATGGAATTTTTAAATAATTTCACAACTAGCTAAGGAAACCTGTCCCTGGCTGTTGCCTCATAATTTCAATCCGTTTTGTTTGGGCAATGCAAACTTTATATTTTATCTGTTTGCAAAAACAAGTTAATGAAATTTGAGAACATTTCTTTTGGCCTTTTACTATCCAGCATTTATTTATTTTAAATGAGAGTTTGTTTTTGAAACTGACATCTGTTCCTTAAAACCAATTGCAACTGCTCTTCAAATTCTATGTTGCCTAGATATTGATTTAAGCCTTAACAATTTTTATTGGGTGAGGACACTTGGTTTGTAATAACTGAATCCTAGTTTTGAAAATTTATTTCAAGTTATTAAAGTGCTGATTAAAATATTATTTTGGTATCTGTCCAGTATAGTTCGTCAGCTGAGCACATGATCCTTCTCCAGTGACTATCATCTTTCCTCTTTCTCCGTTTTTGAAAGAGTGGCTTCACTTTAGTGCCTCCTCTCTGATACCCCTTAACTAACATAAAGGGGTTTTAGGATGAACCCATTTCTTGCTGTGGCATATTGTGACCAAGCACCAAAGCTGCTGGTGGTGTGGGCTTTATTTGCTTCATCTTATTTTGACATTGTTATCAAAATGCACAATCAACATTGGAATTTTTAAAAATTCATTTAGGGGATGTGGGCATCGCTGCCTAGGCCAGCATTTAATGCCCATCCCTAATTGCCCATAAGGTGGTGGTGAGCTGCCTTCCTGAACCACTGTAGTCCCTGTGGTATGGTACACCTGCAGGTATATCTCAATGTGATTTGAGTGTTTTGCAAAATTATTTCAAATCGATAAGAGTTGGCAATACATTTGAACCTGTGAAAATATACAATACAGGGACATTATTCCATGCTATTAATCAGGTGGACTTCTAAAATCTATTTTGCTGTATCCTGAGAGCTTTTGTCTGGAAATATGTTCCACTTGGAATTTATTTTTCTTTTAGAAGTAATTTCCAGATGTTTCTGTTCTGTGTAACTTTCAAATAAGCAGCAGGCTTTCTTTAATTTCCATGCTGAACTTGAGAGTTAAGCGGACCTACTTTTTGATGGTGCTCATGTATTTGAGTTAATTAATTTTGAAAATGGTTATCACGTTGGATTATAATAGGAACTGGACACAAAATCTACACGAGATGAACAGTTTTTAACTCACAAGTCTATCAGTATTGGAGGAGGACAGCCAGTTGCTGTAGGAACTACTCACATCTCCAAACTGACTGATGAACAGCTCATTCAGGAATTTCTAAGTGGCTCCTATTGTTTCCATGGGGTAAGAGTCCAGCCCTTCTTTGATATTTTTGAAAGATAATCATAAGAATGCTGATTAAGTTAGGGATCACAGCATTAAATATAAAATTAAGTAATTTGGATGAAAATTTATGCCTTTGAGAAATAAAACTGGAAGTTAATGATGTCAATTTTAATAACAGGTTCAGTGTAAAGTTATAAAATGATAATGAAGAGTTAACGATAAAAACGCGAATGGAGAAAGCCAGCGTTCCTCGAGATAGGCAGGAATCTAGCTCAAATTCATCGGGAAATAAAGTTGGCAGTTGGGATAACCGATCAGCAGTGGTAAATGTTCAAATACTGGCATGGGTGGATTACCAAATAAATACATTATAGTAAAAGGCTAGTTCTAGTGAAAAGCAAACAAACTTAGCTCTGATTTTATCATATGCCTCCTTTCTAACATTGCTGAATCATGAATGTAGAAAATGTTGTGGAGGGTGTAAAGGGAGATCGAAGGAGAATAAGATAAAAGACTATCAGATGATTGGTTGGATAATCAGTGGTGAAGAGTCAACAATTTAAAATTATCACAGTGACACTGAGCAGAGTAATTGGGAAAACTATGCAAAGAATTGTTGGAGTATGGAATACCTTTGCATATTTCAACAAAATCCATTGCATCTTTTTGAAGGAAAAGGAGATACAGAGCTATAGAAGAGAATAGAGCAATGGGATCAGTTGCCATAAATGTGATAAAATACATTGCTCTCTGTGCTGTGAACTGGTAATAACTGGTGACAGCTTTTAATTATTTGCAAAGCAATGGTTACAGTTTGTATTTCGTGTTGGAGAAGAGCAAAATACATACCAGACAGAGTCTTTGTGCAGAATTGTTGAACAAGTGTGCCCCCAAGTTCTTTCACCTAGCCTGTGTGTTTATAAATATGGTACCAGACTGAGGAATTACATCTAATGGGGAAGTTTAAACAGGTTGGGCCTTATTTCTCCAGAAAAGAGAAGACGTATGGGTTACCTGATAGAGATATTTAAAATTATGAATGGGTTGGACAGAATAGATGTGGAGAGTGTGTTTCCATTTGTGGGTGAATCCAAAACTAGGAGCCATAAATACAAGATAATTATTAATAAATCAAATAGTGGTATGAGGAATTTACTCCATGACTAGGATATGGAACTCACTACCGCAAGAGGTGGCTAAGGCATGTAGCTTAGATGCTTTCTAAACGAAACTAGACAATTACAGAGAGAAAAGGGAATAGAAAGATTTACTGAAAAGCTGAGATCAGGAAGATGGGAAGGGAGGAAACTCATGTGGAGTATAAGCACCAACACAGACTAGTTAGACCAAATAGCCAGTTTCTGTGCTGTATGTTCTATGTCTTGACCATCCTGTATTTCAGTGAGTCTGTTTTTCTATATGCAGAGATCTTGATTTTTGTGTGACTGTCATGCTGCCTTTATATTTATGATGTCTTGCTATTTTTGTGCAAGGGAGTCTTTGAATCTATTGTGCATCAGGCTTTATGTCTCTGCAATATCATGCCCCATGCATTCTAAAAGTGGACATCCCTGAACCAGCGAATCCAATAGAGAATCTGAAATAGAATTGTACCCATGATTGTCAAACTTATTTTTAAAAAATGATTTAAAAGACAGAGAAAAAGATGGGAGAAATTCTCACTCAAACTTCTCCATCCCCCAATATTTTCGTATACATCCTCTGCCAGGTAATTTCAGGGCAGCTGCAGCGTGGGCTGAGTAGGTAAATGGTCACCATGCATAGTGTATAGTATAGGAAGGCCATTGTTAGCAGGAAATACTAAACCCACCCTAAAGGGAGTTAAGTCCTCAAAGACAAATAACTGCAACTAAAGTGTTTTGGTATTGCTTTGTTCCTTTGCCAGAAGTTGAACTTTCCATCTATCTTTTGGTTTGTCTATTTTGTATAGTTTAAATGGTAACGCAAGGTAATTTAAATTAGCGGAGTGGAGCATCCTCAGAAATTGCTGACATTTACTATTTCTCTAATTTCGCTGTCCATTACTGAAATGTGTATTTTTGTTACATTATTTCTGTTTCATGGTATTTCAACTTGGAATAATTTACTTCTCTCCATTGTAACAGGGTGTAGGATGGTGGAAATATGAATTCTGCTATGGTAAGCATGTGCAGCAGTATCATGAGGTATGTGTATTTGGATAATGCATTATTTCATTTTCATTAAAAACACATTTTTAAAGGTTTTTAGTTTGGGTTTTGAGATTTCATCTGACAAGACTCAAGAATTTTGAAGCCAGCATTGCACACACCTATACAAAATCAGCGAACTATGTACAAAAGCAAAAGTGCTGGAGATCTGAAATAAAAACAAAAAATGCTGGAAATATCCAGCAGGTCAGGCAGCGTCTATGGAGAGAAGCAAGGTTAACATTTCAGGCCGAGATGACCTTTTATCAGAACTGATGAAACATGAACTCCACACATGCTGTTTGACCTTCTGAGTATTTCTGATGTTTTTTTTATATATCTGAGGACCATATCACCTATTTGTCAGGAACTACATTGTCCCTCACTTAAATTTACATGGTAATTTATACTGGAGGAAATTTATTTGCTGATCACATATGTAAGCCCACTTGGTTAATCCAAACACACAGAACAAAATAAATGGAAGTTATTTGACATGGTGCTGCATTTTATTAAAACTTTGACGTGTTTTAATTTGTGTCTACATTATTGGTAGGTGGATTCAATAGCATCAGCATATCTCTCTGGAGAACATTTTGTAGCCATCTTAACTTCAGATGTCTTCAGATTAGGAAATACAAACTAACCTGTTCTAATTCTTTCCTGTAGTGGCCACAACCATACTTTGACCGACAGTCAATTTTGCCACCTTCTGACTTGTCAATCTCTATCAAACCATTGAAAATAACTTGGTCAGCCAGGGACCTATCTAGAAATTTGGATTCAACCAAAAATATACTAGAAGTTTTCTACATCTCTTTCCAGAGGTACCATTGGAACATTAGGTGGAACTTCCATCTTCTTACTTCCCAATTATCTGCCAGAGCTTTCACAGCACAAAACTTCATGCAAGACATAGAATCATAGAAATTGTAGCACTGAAGGAAGCAGCTCAATTCTTCACCCATGTCAGCGCTAGCTCTTCATTTACGAAATTTACTCTGGGAAGGAATGCTTTTTGTTTAGGATATGAAAGTATCTCCCAACCCATTAATGTGTTGTGCCTATGTTTGTTTTGGAAATTTCACAAACCAACTCCGCTTCAAATGCTGGGGGCTAAAACTTTAAAACCAAAGGTCTCTACATCCAAACAATCTCGAGAGACTGTGCTATAGGATACAAAATCTATATTCCTCTTAATGTTTAACAGCAATGGGTAATCAAGATTCTCATTTCATATTCCTGTTGTCATCATTGATCATTATAACACAATAGTACACTTAATGAAATCTGCTAACCTGTTACGGATTACCTTTTAAAAGGTGTAAAGATGATTTAGCACTCCCCTATATTTGCAAACTTTCTATCTTTACATGGCATAGGGGCACAGGCAGTTCACAATGGGCCTTAGTTGAAGGAGGCTATATGAAGGAAATAAGCATTAATATAAATAGTTAAAAATGTAGTTATGTAAACATTTTAACTATTTCATGTGTGTGTAAAGAATATCTTAAAATTAGAATTGGGGGAACCAGATAGTTCAGTAAATTTTAACTCCCCTTTTAATTATGGCACCTAGATTTGAATACTCAAACTAAGGGTTGAAGCCTCCATACAGATTTTTCCTATGACTCACCTGGTTAAGGCAATAAATAGCTGAACCGAACACACCAGCAAGATCGGGTCATGTTGAGTTCACCAATCTGAGCCCAGGTGACCCTAGGAGTTGCTAAAAACAAAAAAACTGCGGATGTTGGAAATCCAAAACAAAAACAGAATTACCTGGAAAAACTCAGCAGGTCTGGCAGCATCGGCGGAGAAGAAAAGAGTTGACGTTTCGAGTCCTCATGACCCTTCGACAGAACTTGAGTTCGAGTCCAAGAAAGAGCTGAAATATAAGCTGGTTTAAGGTGTGTGTGGGGGGGGCGGAGAGATAGAGAGACAGAGAGGTGGAGGAGGGGGGTGGGGGGGGGGGGGTCCCCTACAACCACACACCCCCTCCACCTCTCTGTCTCTATATCTCTCCGCCCCCCACACACACACCTTAAACCAGCTTATATTTCAGCTCTTTCTTGGACTCAAACTCAAGTTCTGTCGAAGGGTCATGAGGACTCGAAACGTCAACTCTTTTCTTCTCCGCCGATGCTGCCAGACCTGCTGAGTTTTTCCAGGTAATTCTGTTTTTGCCTAGGAGTTGCTATATTGGTGATGGGAGAAAGAAGGGAGATTTAGAGGATAAGTCATCCAGAGTTCCTGCCCCTGATCACTATCCAGTGGACCCTCCTGGAAATATTCATGTGTGCCCATTGTGCAAAAACATGATTGAGCTCAGCTGGCATGCTGCACCAAGGAATCCATGTCTTTGAAAGAAAAGGAGAATATTGGCAGAGAAACAACATATTTGCATATTCATTCACTCACATTTGTGTGCATACATTTCTTAGTGGGCACAGATCGCAACATAATATTAACAGTAATTTGTTACAAGCTGAATTAACTTTTTTAATAAGGAAGACAGTATGATTGGTGGTGTGACAAGCATTGGTGCTTGCCTGAAATTGTGTTGATGGGAAATTTAGAGGAGCACAAACATTCTCTACCATGTATATGACCCATGCTATGCTTAAAAGCCTGACACTAGATGTAAAAATGGAAAAAAAAAAGAGGGTGTTGATGGAATATTTGTTGTCTCAGAGATACCCAGCGATATTGTCAAGCACTCCCAGTTCAATGAAGTACCAGGCTAAATCTCTCTTTACGCTTCCCTATCAATATAGCTCTGCCTCAAAAGAGTTTGTCCCTGTTGTATTATTTCAATTTTCCAAACTGTCTCAGAGGGAGATTGCAATTTACTGCCAAACTGGGGGCTGGTGTGGGAGCTGGATTAAGACACGTTTGCCTAGGGATCTTACAGCCAGATGACAGGAGAAATTTTTGTCATATCAGACAGTGTTCAATTCAAACCCAGGACCAAAGGTGAAATGCTAGTGACTACCCCAGTGTGCCAATTTTCCCCAGAAAATAGCTTTCTAATACTGATTGTCTCCATCCTGACGCACACTTTTATCTCTCTTATTTTAAGCTGTATCGATAAGAATGTCACAGAATGATTACTTTCTATATTATCTGAAGGATAAAGGAGCTGGAAAAAGCATCATAGTGGTTGGCACCTGGAATAAAGAAGAGCACGTCACATGGGCTTCAAAAAATTCAGCAAGGGCTTACCAATGGAGAGAAGACGGAACACAGAAAGTGAGGTAAATTTGTAAGATTGTAATACAAAATGCACAGGGTAGGCTTCAGCTGGAACACTGGACAATTTTGGGCACCACACTTCAGGAGGAAAGATGTGAAAGCTTAAAAAAAGTAGAGGAGGCTGTGATGAATATCTGGAATATCTAGTTCATGGTTCATGTTAATATTTAGTTCTGGGAAGACTGCTGTTGTGAAAGTAAGAACTAAAATGCTGGGATTTAGAGATTGCCAGAACACCTAAAAGTTCAGTTCAGAAGGTTACAAACGTTTGTTTAATGGAGTCAGAATAGAAAAGATGGAACCATAAAATAGCAAGTGGGCTTATTAAACTGGAGAAATTGTGAAGCAGGGATAATTGGCTTGGGGATCAGTTTGAGGATAGACCAGAGCAGGCTACATGGTAATGGAGATGGGTGGAGCTTAAGAAGGTTCTCTGGTTTCAATTTATGTGTGTGTGCTGGGAGAGAGAGTTAGTTGCAGTTCTCACAGAGAAGCCCTGGAAGTGATTAGCTGGCTTCAAGCAGTTAGGGCTGAAGAAATCCTGAGGAGCTGAGAAGGTGGAGGAAGGTTGCTGCTTCCATGCTGGAGAGGGTTAGGGCTCAGAATGAGCCCTGGGAGCCATTTATAGCTTGGTGCAGCTGAGATTGGAGTTCGGAAAAACCCAGGGGCAATCTCAGCTAAATGAAGCTAGCGGTCTGCAAAAGAGCTAGAACTGTGTCAGTAATTAGAGGCGGCAGTGAATCCTGTAGAATGCAGCCTCAGAAGAGATTGAACAATCAGGAGATGAGCAGTTGTTGAGGCAGTCCAGGTTGGAGCGGTTTTTGAGGGAATTCAGAGACTAGATCTTCAGAAGTGAGGAGTTGAAATCCCTCTTGAGGGAGCCAGAGCTTTACCAATTTAGCAGGCTTTTGTGATTCAAAGTGGTCACTGACATCTGGATGAGTTGCTGAGAAGTCCATGGAATATGTCTTGGTCGCATCTGCCATTTAATATGCAGTTTGGGACGTTCAGTCACAGTTTGCCTGGTAAATCATATTAGCTCCTGTTAATTCAAAATGTTAGAGTATTAGATAGATGTAAATTGTTTTACTTTTCTGGCTTTGTACAGTAAAGTTTATTTTGTTCGTTTGAAACCATGGAATCCTGTGGCTTTATTCTCCTAGTGGATAACTGGGATTTCAAAATTCATTTTTTTTAAGTTATTGGTCCCGAACCAGATCATAACATGGCTTACCAGGATATTCTCGGAGTTGTGGAACTTCAGTTATGAAGAGAGATTGGAAAAGTTAAGATTGTTCTCCTTGGAACAGAGAAGGCTAAGAAATAACCTAATAAAAGTTTTCCAGATAATAAGTTTTGATAATTTTTCTCTACCTAATCTATCCCCTTTGGCAAGTGGGTCAACAACCAATGGTCATGGATTTGAAATAATTGTCAAAACACCTAGAAGGGAGATGAAGGGAATTTACTTTTTAAGTTTTCAAGATCTGAAAAAATGATTGAAGTTGATTCCATAAATAAATTTGGAAAGATTTTGGACAGTACTTGTTGATGAGGAACTTGGATGGTAATGGACCAAAAGCTGGGAGTGAGACTAAGCACTACTGCTTGTTCAAAGAGCCAGCAAAGACACAATGGGCAGAATGGTCTCCTTTTGTGCAACAAAATTTCTGTGAATAACATCTGCAAGTTATCATGAGCCATTAAATAAATCCGACCTCTTCAATTCAGTTCATATTGTGCACTATCACTCCTGTTTAATAATGTGTGATTCAATCACAGGAAACATCCTTCAATCACTGTGGGCCATGATGCTTCTGGCCAAAATAGAAATATTCTACCCCAGAATAATTACTGTGCAGTACACGGCAGCAGACAGAACTTGAGATTATGTTGCTCACCTGCTGTAATGACTTACATAATGACTTACAATGGCATTGTGTGAGCCACTTTGTTTGTTGCTTTGTAACAAGATGCAGAGACATACTCATAACAATTTAACTACTATCTTTGTTATGTACTTGACACAAGTATTAAACATTCATTTTAAGTTTAGTGATTTTAGAGGAATTATGCATTAAATTGCAGTAGAAATTTGTTTTAAATGTTGCTAGAGATTGTAGACCTGTCATTGAAGTAAATTATCAATATTTATGTCACTTCTGTACAAGCAATCTTTCTCTGAACCCATCATGTTGAACTGTGTTATCATTTTTCTGCATCATGATCCAGTTACAGATGAAAACCACAATCATCTGGCTAATGCTGGAATTAAATTTTGCTTGGCAGAAGTTATGAAAACTTTTAGGTTGACCTCAACTTTAGTACTTTCTTGGGGATGTTTAAAGTTTCTAATTTGAATCTCCAAGAAACATTCACGAAGTAGACTAGTAATGGATTTTATGTTCGGTACATTTCTAATAAAATGTAATGATGTTCTAATCACAGTTAATTTCATTTTTTTCAGGGTTGTTTCACATTTTTATGGAAATGGTGATCTTTGTGATTTGACAGGAAAACCACGACAAGTGGTTGTAAAATTGAAGTAAGTTTAGTCTCTGCTGCTGCCATACTTACAGGCCTGTCTTTCTCCAGTCTTATAGATTTAACTCAATACTTTTAATCTCCAAATTGATACAGTATGATTTTAAAATTCTCATCCTTGTTTTCAAATCCCTTTATGGCTTTACCCCTTCCTATCTCTGTAATCTCCCCCAGCCCCAGAACTATTTGAAATATCTACACAATTCTAGTTCATGAGCATCCCGAATTTTAATCATTCCTCCATCAGTGACCATGCTTTCAGTTTCCTTGGCTCTAAACTATTGCCTCCATAAATCTCTCTACCTTCCTACCTCTCTTTCCTCCTTAAGAACACACCTTAAATCTTTCTTGTTTGACCAAGCTTGGCCATCTGTCCTAATATCTCCTTGTGTAGCTTGGATCAAAGTTTGTTTTATAATGCTCCTGCAACATATCGTTACATGAAAGGTGCTATACAAGTACAAATTGTCCTGCAGAGCTAATTTGATTGGTCAGAGTTCAAATTTGCTGTGTTTTGTAAATGTCAGTCACACTTTCCTTTTCTTTGTACATTTAAATAAATATATACTTTATTACACAGGTGTAAGGAATCAGAGTCCCCTCATGCAGTTACAATCTACATGCTTGAGCCACAAACCTGCCAATACATTCTGGGGGTGAGTAAAGAGTACTTGTTGCAGAGTTACATTTTCTTTATGGTCTTTTCCATTTATACCTTTTATTTTCTTAAAAACAAAATGTCCATTTTTTAATTCTTGGGATGTGGGTGTCGCTGCCTAGGCCAGCATTTATTACCCTTCCCTAACTGCCCTTGAGAAGGTGTTGCTGAGCCACCAACTTGAATCACTGCAGTCCATGTGGTGTTGGTACACTCACAGTGCTGTTAGGCCAGGAATTCCAGGATTTTGACCCAAAGACGGTGATCCAAGTTAGGTAGGTGTGTGACTTGGAGGGAAACTTGCATGTGGTGGTGTTCCCTGGAGTCTGATGCCCTTGTTCTTCCAGATGATGGAGGTTACGCGTTTGGAAAGTGTTTTTGAAGGAGCCTTGGGAAGTTGCTGCAGCACACATTGCTGTCACTCTGCGTCAGTGGTGGGGGAGTGAATGTTTAGAATGGTAGATGGTATGCTGATCAATTGAGCTGCTTTGATTTGGATAGTGTGGAGTTTCTTGACTGTTGTTAGAGCTACACTCATCCAGGCAATGGAGAGTATTCCATCCTATTCCTCACTTGTGCCAGATGGTGGAAAGGCTTTGAGTAGTCAGGGGGTAAGTTACTCACTACAGAGTTTTCAGCGACTGACTGGCTCTTATAGCCACCATATTAATACAACTGGTGTAGTCGAGTTTCTCATCAATGGTAACCCCGTGATGTTCCTACTTACCTTACCTCAGCCTTTCGCTATATCTTTCTATTCCCTTTTCTCTCATCTGATTATCTAGTTTGCTTTCGAAAGCATCTAAACTATTTGCCATGACCATTTCTTATGGTTACAAATTCTACATTGTTTAAGGTATTTGTACTGTACTCAGTTAAATACTGTGGGAAACAATTAGAAAATAACGTGAGTATGTTGGTACATCTCCCACCTCCAAATGAAATTGGGAAAAAACTAATTACTTCCTCTGTTGCCAGTATAATACGTTATAACTTAAGTAGTTTAAAAACTATTTAAAAAGTCCCATAAAGTAGCCATGTAGGAAGTGGATGAGTCAAGTGAACAAACAAGTGAAATTCGTAACACAGGCTCTTGCAGAGTATATCTGCTTTCCAACACCATTTAACAGGGTAGTAATACTCTAAAAGTCAGATATCCTTGTAGTTAATGTCATTGGCGTGCAGCTTATTCAGTGATCTAGTTGATTTTATACAGTGAGTCAGCTGAGTCATGCAGCAAGATCCCAGATTCAGCCTCTGGCCTGTGTTGAATTAGTTGACTGTACCTGGGACACTGATGTGGGAAAATGGCTTTGACCTCTGATGTCTCAGTTGTCAGGTCTTAACTTTATTGTTTGTTTTTCTCAGGTGGAATCGCCGGTAATTTGTAAAATTCTGGACACAGCTGATGAAAATGGATTACTTTCAGTACCCAGCTAAATGACAGCTCAGCCCAGATTTCTGCTAGGAGAACAAAATTTACTACACTAAATATTTGTGAGAATACATATACAGATATAGTGTGATATTCCATTATCAGCATTTATCACATATCTGTTTCTTTTAAAAATGGACAGCTGAAAATAAGTATTTGGTAGACATTTGTGTCTAAATAATAAATGGAAACAGTGGAGTAAGTCATCCACTGTGTTGAGTGCTTGTAAATACACTGTATAAAAGATTTAGACTGCATTGGGATACCTTTGAACTTGTATAATGTTTGAAATGATACTTGAAACTTGTACATCTGATGTGCTCAGTGTAATTTTACCAAGATGTAAATTTAAAATTTAAACTTTTTTCCAGATCTTTTATTGCAAGAGTCATCTTTTTGTTAAATCCTAGCAAATGCTAATTTTTCATAAACTATCAAAGGATCTTTATTCACTGCACCTTAGCTGTTGGACCTCCTGGATCGATTTTCCATGAGCATTGCAGTGTATTTCTTGGATTTGTTTTTATTTTCCAATGAATTTTTATAACACTTTGAAAAGTATTATGACTTCTGCTTCCACGTACCTTAAATGTTCTTTCTACCTAATTGGAATAAGCAAAAGTTGTGGCTAAATTGAATAAAGTAATCTGTTAATACTAGAATTATATAAATGCATATAGTTTCTTTATGGCTGTGAATGAAAATCAAATAACTAGCATCAGCAACTGGTGCAAAATGTTTCATTTGAGCAAGTTCACTTTAGAAGAATTTTTTAAAAAAGCAGATTGTAACTTCTGTTTAGAACTAGCTAACTGAGCCATATAGATCAAGAATGTCCTGGAATAGATCCCCAATCGATTTTGGGGTAATTGATCTCAGTGGGGTAGAAGTAGGAGGCACTATAATTGACTTTGGGTAGGGGACAATTGAGAAGGCTTTCCTCCTTCAGAGACGAAGATCTGAAAAAAACGATCACATGAGCTGTGATGTGGCCCCTGCTTCAGTTGCTGTCAAAGCTCAAACATGAATAGTCATTGGGTAAAATATGGTAAGTCAATGGTACCAATAAATCCAAGCCAAAGCAGAAAGTTAGCACCTTGAATAGGGGAAGGGAGGAAATGGCTGATAAAAGATGAGGGGAAGAAAGCCGATTGGCTCCTCACTTTGTTTCATTAGCCTCCAACAACTTAAGTCTGATATGGAAGACCAAATTGTTTAATAGCATGATCCCCCAACTGAACAGTTAGCATGGGAAGTTGCCAATAAGCTGTTGCTGTAATCTTTCAAGCACAACATTGTTTATCATTACAAATTTTAACGAACCTGCTACTTCTGGATTATTTGTGATTATAATGATTGATTTATTCACGTTTTCTCTTTCACTTTGCAATTCTTTGTGACAGAGACTAAATGGATTTTAAAACTATCTATATAGCAGTTCCCATAGTCTGCAGAGTAAAATATGAGGGTATAGGCTAAATAAAATTACTTACACCCAAACAGCCATTCTTATAGCTGTTGTGATGTAACAGCAGTGAGAAAAATGTATCACAAAAGAATAGTGCAAAAGCGAATGACAATTTTTTTCATCCATCACGAAAGTCTTGAGAGAGAATGTGGATAAGGGAAAACAATCAGCAGAGACTATAGTTAGAATTGAGGAGCAAGAGAGGACTTAAAACTATAATGGGAGTTGCCTACAGGCCTCCTGCTAGCAATGAACTGAAAGAATTTATTAATTCAGAGTTCAGAGAGGCTTTTAGCAAAAATAGCTGTTTTAATGAGCCTGTAATTTTCAAATAAATTGGGAAGAATAGAGCATCTCAAACCAAAGAGGTGGTGAATTTCTTAGTCAAATCAGAGTTTTCTGAAGCAATATGCTCAAAAACCAACAAGAAGGTAGGTGTGCTCGAATTAGCAATGAGTAATGATCTAGACTTCATTAATCTAGCAGTAAGAGAACATTTATCTAACAGTAACCATGATAGGATTGAATTCAAAGTTAGGTTTGAAAGAGAAAGCATAGTCAACGATCCTAGATTTTGGTAAGAAAACTCTGGACTAAGAAATTCACTAATTCTTTGACTTGAGATGCTCTGTTCTTCCCAATTTGTTTGAAAATTGCAGGCTCATTAAAACAGCTATTTGTGCTGCAAGCCTCTCTGAATTAATAAATTCTGTCAGTTCATTGCTAGCAGGAGGCCTGTAGCAGGATGAGATAGAGACTGACAACTGTAAATTGGCCAAAACTGTTAACAAAAACAAAAATACCTGGAAAATCTTAGCAGGTCTGACAGCATCTGCGGAGAGGAATGCAGTTAACGTTTCGAGTCTGTGTGACTCTTCACCATTGCTTTTATCTATGGCCAAAAACTGCAACTTCAAGAAGAATTCAATACAGGACAAATTTATACATCTTGGGGGAAGAGCTGCTCTTGCCAGATAAAACAGCTATGGTCAACAGAAGCAACTCACCAAAGCTTCTTCAGCATCACCTTCCAAACCCACGACTTCTACCGTATAGACAGGCAAGGGCAGTGGATGCACGGGAACAGGACCACCTGCAAGTTCGGCTCCAAGCCTCACACCATTCTGACTTGGAACTATATTGTCATTGCTTCAATCACTGTCAAAATCCTGGAACTCCCTTTCTAACAACAGTGTGCCTATACCACAGAATGCAGTGGCTCAAGAAAGCAGCTCACCACCACCTCGAGGGCAATGAAGGGTGGACAACCTCGTGACGCCCACATCCAATGAAGAAAGAATATAGAATGCAAATAATACCAAGGGACTGGGAGAAATGTAAAGAACAGCAAACCAAGAGAAAAAAGATAGTAAAACATGCGGAAAGGCATGCAGAAGAAAACTAAGGGTAATATGGGTACGAAAAGAAAGATACGGATAATATTGCAAATGAAAATAAGGAAATGGCAGATTTGTTGAATACTTATATCTACTTCCTCTACTCTGAAAACTGACAATTTACGGCACAGAAATAGGCCATCCTGCCAAGACAAGAACACAATAAATAGGAACAGGAGTAGACCTCACAGTCTGTCAAACCTGCTCTACCATTCAATATGAGCATGGCTGATCTTGGGCTTCAACACCACTTTTCCTGCCCACTCCCCCTATCCCTTGATTCCTTAATAGATGAAAAATTCTATCAATCCCAGCCTTAAATGTATTCAGCTATGGAGTATCCACAACCCTCTGGGCTAGAGTGACATTTTTATAATATGGAGACCAGAACTGTTTACAGAACAGTAATTATTTGCTTCATGTTGTAGTTGTGTTCCTGAAAAGTGCAACTTTAAATGAAATAACATTAAGCAAATCAGATTTTTCCCTTATAACCAATGTTAGAGCTGTAATTTGGTTCTGTAGGATCTTTCTCATCAGAAAAAAATCAAACATTCTACCCTGTTGGTTGAAAAACTTTACATTGCTAAATTTCTATACTCATAAATGAACTCTCGCTGAACCTCCCTCTCGCTACCTCTCCTTGCCACTTCACTCTCCCAAACCCTCAATGTAAGTGAGGGCTTGCGAGATGAGTGGCTTGAGGCAGGGAGAGCAGCTTTGAGTTGCAGGGTTGCAGAGGCGCTGGAGGCAGCAGCGAGAGGGAGGATCAGAAGTGACCAGGAAAGTCTATGGGAGGGAAGGTCAGCAAGAGGGAAGATTGGCAGCTACTTGGAGGGTCAGCAAGTGGGAAGGTCGGCAAGAGGGAAGATTGGCAGCTATTTGGAGGGTCAGCAAGTGGGAAGGTTGGCAGCGATCAGGACAGTTGGCAAGAGGGAAGGTTGGCAGTGAGAGGGAAGGTTGGCAGCGATCAGGAGGGTCAGTGAGAGGGAAGGTTGGCAGCGATCAGGAGGGTCAGTGAGAGGGAAGGTCGGCAGCGATCAGGAGGGTCAGTGAGAGGGAAGGTTGGCAGCGATCAGGAGGGTCAGTGAGAGGGAAGGTCAGCAGCGATCAGGAGGGTCAGTGAGAGGGAAGGTCAACAGTGATCAGGAGGGTCAGTGAGAGGGAAGGTCAGCAGCGATCAGGAGGGTCAGTGAGAGGGAAGGTCAACAGTGATCAGGAGGGTCAGTGAGAGGGAAGGTCAGCAGCGATCAGGAGGGTCAGTGAGAGGGAAGGTCGCCAGTGATCACAAGGGTCAGTGAGAGGGAAGGGTCGGCAGCGATCAAGAGGGTCAGTGAGAGGGAAGGTCGGCAGTGATCAGGAGAGTCACTGAGAGGGAATGTCAGCAGCGATCAAGAGGGTCAGTGAGAGTGAAGGTTAGCAGCGATCACGAGGGTCAGTGAGAGGGAAGGTCAGCAACGATCAGGAGGGTCAGTGACAGGGAAGGTTGGCAGCGAACAGGAGGGTCAATTAGAGGGAAGGTCGACAGCGATCAGGACTGTTGGCAAGAGGGAAGGTCAGCAGTGATCAGGAGGGTCAGTGAGAGGGAAGGTCGGCAGTGATCAGGACTGTTGGCAAAAAGGAAGGTCAGCAGCGATCAGGAAGATCAGTGAGTGGGAAGGTCAACAGCGATCAAGAGAGTCAGTGAAGGGAAGGTCAGCAGTGATCAGGATAGTCAATGAGAGGGAAGGTCAGCAGAGATGAGGAGTGTCAGTGAGATGGAAGGTCAGCAGTGATCAGGAGAGTCTCAGTGAGAGGGAAGGTCGGCAGCGATTGGGAGAGTCAATTAGAGGGAAGGTCAGCAGTAATCAGGACTGTTGGCAAGAGGGAAGGTCAGCAGCGATCAAGAGGGTCAATAAGAGGGAAGGTCAGCAGTGATCAGGAGAGTCAGTGAGAGGGAAGGTCGACAGTAATCAGGACTGTTGGCAAGAGGGAAGGTCAGCAGCGATCAAGAGGGTCAATGAGAGGGAAGGTCAGCAGTGATCAGGACAGTCAGTGAGAGGGAAGGTCAGCAGCGATCAGGAGAGTCAGTGAGAGGGAAGGTCGTCAGTGATCAGGAGAGTCAGTGAGAGGGAAGGTCAGCAGCGATCAGGAGAGTCAGTGAGAGGGAAGGTTGGCAGCGATCAGGAGGGTCAGTGAGAGGGAAGGTCAGCAGTGATCAGGAGGGTCAGTGAGAGGGAAGGTCAGCAACGATCAGGAGGGTCAGTGAGAGGGAAGGTTGGCAGCGATCAGGAGGGTCAGTGAGAGGGAAGGTCAGCAGTGATCAGGAGAGTCAGTGAGAGGGAAGGTCAGCAGTGATCAGGAGAGTCAGTGAGAGGGAAGGTCGACAGTAATCAGGACTGTTGGCAAGAGGGAAGGTCAGCAGCGATCAAGAGGGTCAATGAGAGGGAAGGTCAGCAGTGATCAGGAGAGTCAGTGAGAGGGAAGGTCGGCAGTGATCAGGAGAGTCAGTGAGAGGGAAGGTCGTCAGTGATCAGGAGAGTCAGTGAGAGGGAAGGTCGTCAGTGATCAGGAGAGTCAGTGAGAGGGAAGGTCAGCAGCGATCAGGAGAGTCAGTGAGAGGGAAGGTCAGCAGTGATCAGGAGAGTCAGTGAGAGGGAAGGTCAGCAACAATCAGGACTGTTGGCAAGAGGGAAGGTCAGCAGCGATCAGGAAGATCAGTGAGTGGGAAGGTAAACAGCGATCAAGAGAGTCAGTGAAGGGAAGGTCAGCAGCCATCAGGATAGTCAATGAGAGGGAAGGTCAGCAGTGATGAGGAGTGCCAGTGAGATGGAAGGTCAGCAGTGATCAGGAGGGTCAGTGAGAGGGAAGGTCGGCAGTGATCAGGAGGGTCAGCGAGAGGGAAGGTCAGCAGCAATCAGGAGGGTCAGCGAGAGGGAAGGTTGGTAGCGATTGGGAGAGTCAATTAGAGGGAAGGTCGGCAGTGATCACAAGGGTCAGTGAGAGGGAAGGTTAGCAGCAATCAGGGGAGTCTCAGTGAGAGGGAAGGTCGGCAATGATCAGGAGAGTCAATTAGAGGGAAGGTCGGCAGTGATCACAAGGGTCAGTGAGAGGGAAGGTTAGCAGCAATCAGGAGAGTCTCAGTGAGAGGGAAGGTCGGCAATGATCAGGAGAGTCAATTAGAGGGAAGGTCGGCAGTGATCACAAGGGTCAGTGAGAGGGAAGGTTAGCAGTGATCAGGAGAGTCTCAGTGAGAGGGAAGGTCGGCAATGATCAGGAGGGTCAGTGAGAGGGAACGTCAGCAGTGATCAGGAGGGTCAGTGAGAGCGAAGGTTAGCAGCGATCACGAGGATCAGTGAGAGGGAAGGTCAGCAACTATCAGGAGGGTCAGTGAGAGGGAAGGTCAGCAGCGATCAGGAGGGCCAATGAGAGGAAAGGTCATCAGTGATCAGGAGGGTCAGTGAGAGCGAAGGTCAACAGCGATTGGGAGAGTCAATTAGAGGGAAGGTCAGCAGCGATCAGGAGGGCCAATGAGAGGAAAGGTCATCAGTGATCAGGAGGGTCAGTGAGAGCGAAGGTCAACAGCGATCAAGAGAGTCAGTGAAGGGAAGGTCAGCAGCGATCAGGAGAGTCCATGAGAGGGAAGGTCAGCAGCAATCAAGAGTGTCTCAGTGAGAGGGAAGGCAGCAGCGATCAGGAGGGTCAGTGAGAGGGAAGGTCAGCAGTGATCAGGAGAGTCAGTGAGTGGGAAAGTCAGCAGTGATCAGGAGAGTCAGTGAGAGGGAAGGTCAGCAGCGATCAAGAGAGTCAGTGAGAGGGAAGGTCAGCAGTGATCAAGAGAGTCAGTGAGATGGAAGGTTTGCAGCCATTGGTAGGGTCTGTGGGAGAGAAGGTCAATGAATGGGAGGATCAGTGAGTTGGAAAGTCATCAGGGAGTGGATGAGGCCACTCCAAAATGGCACCAATTGGGTCATGCCACCCTACATCCGACCTGGCGTGAAACAACATTAAAATGAAACTCCCAACGTAAAACAAAAATACCGGCCCTAATAACTGACCAATGTTAAAGCAGCACAGCTTCAAACGAGACAACTTAAGATGACAGCTTACTGGAGTCTAATCAAAGTTTTACACATGTTTAACAGAACATTTCTGCCTTTCAATTTTATTCCTCTGTAAATGAACTCCAGTGCTTTGCTTTTTTTGATGGCCTTATTAACCTTCATCACTACCATTAGTGCTATGTCCTACATATGAACACAAATTAGGAGCAGGAGTAGGCCATTCAGCCCCTTAAACTTTTGCTCCATTATTCAGCAAGATCGTGGATGATCTGATTGTGGCCTCAAAACCATTTTCCTGCTAGCGCCAATATCCTCTGACTCCCTTGTTCATCAAGAATCTATTTACCTCTGCCTTAAAAACATTCAATGACCCAGCATCTACCACTCTCTGGGGACAAGAATTCCACAGACTCACGAACCTCTGAGAGAAAAAAATTCTTCTCATTTCAGTCTTAAATGGGAGATCCCTTGTTTTTAAATTGTGTCCCCTAGTTCTGGTCTCTCCCACAAGGGGAAACATCCTTTCAGCATTCACCCTGTCAAGGCCCCTCAGGGGCCTCTCTCTATTCCCCTATCTCATTTAGACATTTATTTTTCAAGAAGTATGTGCCCTCCTTTTCCTTCCTACCAAAGCATACTTACCCACCCATCTATGTTGAAGTAAATTTGCCAATTACATACCTATTCTGCCAGTTTATTAATGTCGTCCTGTATTTTGTCAGTTTTCCTCTGTATTAACAACATCACTGCCCCAATTATGCATTATTGCAAATTTTGAAATTGTAACTCATTTTATGTAAAAGAAGAGCAGTGGTCCCAACACTGATCTTTGTGGAGCACCACTTTTCACCATTTGCCAATCTGAGTAACTGTCTTTAATCCCTACTCTGCTTTCTGTTTTGTAGCCAGCTTCCTATCCATTGTACAAAGGCAAAATATGATGCATGCTGGGAATCTGAAATAAAAACAGAAAGTGCTGAACATACTCAGCAGGTCTGACAGCATCTGTGGAGACAGAAAGAGTCAATATTTCAGGTTGATGACCTTTGGTCAGAACTCATCAGAATTCCTCCTGACAACAGGTGATCAACTTGGAATATTGACTGTTTCTCCCTCCACAGATGCTGGCAGACCTGCTGTGAATTTCCAGCATTTTCTGTTTTTATTTGCTATACATTCTGATCTTAGACATGAGTCTATTGTACAGTCCCTGATCAAAGGCTTTTTGGAAATAAAAATATCTACTGCAATTAATGCATGTACTGCATTATTCTCATCTACCCCATCCTGCTATTTCTTCAAAGAATTCAATAAGGTTGGTCAAGCATGACCTTACCTTTTGGAACCTTTGCTGACTGTTCTTTGTTATGTTTTCAGTTTCGAGATGTTTTTCTATCAATCTTCAAGTAGGAATTCCATTATGTTTCTTGCAACCGAAATTAAGCTAAAGTTCCCTGGAGTTGTGAGTTATAACAGCCTATCGAGTGCAAGCTGACTGTGCCTAGAGCAACTGAAGTTCCATTCCTCTTCTCTATCCCCATAGACCTACAAGTTAATTTCCCTCAAATGCCTATGCAATGCCTTTTGAAAGTATTTATCATCTTTGCTTCCACAACCCTCGTAGGTGGCGGCTTCCAATTCATCACCAATTGCTGAGTAAAAGTTACTCATCCTCTCTATAAATAGGAATCACAAGCTGGCCACCAGCCCTCTAGCAATGTTCCTTTCTCTAATGAATCTTCATGTGTGTAATAGTACCTCTGCTATCTCTTCCCTAACTTAATATTAACAGGGACAGACAGTTTTTTCCTCGCTGTTCAATTAATTTTATCAATTATCTGCCACCCCCCTTCTATTTTAATTGTCTTTATCATTTTCACTTCCTTTTAATGTTATATCCATCATGTTGGTCTTCCTGGTAAATATTGAGGTAAAGTAATATTTTTGCAATTTCGTTGTCATTACCTGTGCAAGGAACTCATGGATTTCTTTGCCATTAAGTTTGAGACCATCCAGTCAGGTGCCCCCGTCATTTCCCCTAACCCACTTGGAAAAACTTCCTCTAAAGTTGCTCCTGCACAAGCTCTAAACTCACATCACTCCTAGTTTCCCTCTTATCTTCCCTTATGCCCTCTTCGAGCTCATCTTGTCCATGAAGACTGCCTCTTCCCATGGCCTTATTCCCACTAAAATGCTGACTACGGCAAAACTGCTGACAACGGCAAACTCAGCCCTGTCCATCCTGCAAAGTCCTCCTTACTAACATCTGGGGACCTGTGTCAAAGTTGGGAGAGCTGTCTCACAGACTTGTCAAGCAACAGCCTGACCTAGTCATACTCACGGAATCATACCTTACAGACAATGTTCCGGACACCACCATCACCACCCCTGGGTATGTTCTGTCCCACTGGCAAGACAGACCCAATAGAGGTGGCAGCACAGTGGTATACAATAGGGAGGGATTGCCCTGGGAATCCTCAATATCGACTCCAGACACCATAAAGTCTCACGGCATCAGGTCAAATGTGGGCAAGGAAACCTCCTGCTGATTACCACGTACTGCCCTCCCTCAGCTGATGAATCAGTGCTCCTCCATGTTGAACACCACTTGGAGGAAGCACTGAGGTGGCAAGGGCACAGAATGTACTCTGGGTGGGGGACTTCAACCAAGAGTGGCTTGGTAGCACCACTTCTGGCTGAGTCCTAAAGGACATAACTGCTAGACAGAGTCTGCAGCAGGTGGTGAGGGAATCAACAAGAGGAAAAATCATACTTAACCTCATCCTCACCAGAGGATGCATCTGTCCATGACAGTATCGGTAGGAGTGACCATCGCACAAGTCTTTGCGGAGATGAAGTCCTGTCTTCACATCAAGGATACCCTTTATCATGTTGTGTGGCACTACCACCATGCTAAATGGGATAGATTTAAAACAGGTCTAGCAACTCAAGACTGGGCTTTCACGAGGTGCTGTGGACCATCAGCAGCAGCACAATTGTACTCAACCAGAATCTGTAATCTCATGGTCCAGCAAATACCCCACTCAACCATTACCAGCAAGCCAGGTGATCAGCCCTGGTCTAATGAAAAGTGCAGGAGGGCATGTCAGGAGCAGCACCAGGCATACCTAAAAATGAGGTATCAACCTGGTGAAGCTACAACACAGGACTACTTGCATGCCAAACAGCGTAAGCAGAATGAGATAGACAGAGCTAAGCGATTCCACAACCAACTGATCAGATCTAAACTCTTCAACCCTGAATAGTGGCGGACAATTAAACAACTCACTGGAGGAGGAGATTCCACAAATATCCCCATCTTCAATGATGGGGGAGCTCAGCACATCAGTGCAAAAGATAAGGATGAAGCATTTGCAACAGTCACGAATAGTGACGGACAATTAAACAACTCACTGGAGGAGGAGATTCCACAAATATCCCCGTCTTCAATGATGGGGGAGCCCAGCACATCAGTGCAAAAGATAAGGATGAAGCATTTGCAACAATCTTCAGCCAGAAGCACTGAGTGGATGATCCATCTTGGCCTCTTCTGGAGGTCCTCACCATCACAGGTGTCAGTCTTCAGCCAATTCAATTCACTCCACGTGATATCAAGAAATGGCTGAAGGCACTGGATGCTGCAAAGTCTATGGGCCCTAACAATATTCGGGCAATAGTACTGAAGACTTGTGCTCCAGACCTTGCTGCACCCCTAGCCAAGTTGTTCCAGTACAGCTACATGGTACCCACCCAGCAATGTGAAAAATTGTCCAGGTATGTCCTGTACACAAAAAGCAGGAAAAATCCAACCCGGACAATTACCACCCCATCAGTCTACTCTCAATCATCAGTAAAGTGATGGAAGGGGTCATCAACAGTGCTACCAAACAGCACTTGTTTAGCAATTACCTGCAGTTTGGGTTCTGCCAGGGCCACTCAGCTCCTGACCTCATTACAGCCTTGATTCAAACATGGGCAAGTGACCTGAACTTTTGAGGTGAGGTGAGAGTGACTACCCTTGACATCAAGGCAGCATTTGATCGAGTGTGGCATCAGGGTCCCCTGACACAACTGGAGTCAATGGGAACCAGGGGGTAAACTCTCTGCTGGTTGGAGCCATACTTAACACAAAGGAAGATGGTTGTGGTTGTTGGAGGTCAATCATCTCAGTTCCAGGACATCACTGCAGAGTTCCTGAGGGTAGTGTCCTCGGCCCAAACATCTTCAGCTGCTTCATCAATGACCTTCCTTCCATCACATGGTCAGAAGTGAAGATGTTTGCTGATGATTGCAAAATGTTCAGCACCATTCACGATTTCTCAGATAGTGAAGCAGTCCGTATCCAAATGCAGCAAGACCTGGACAATATCCAGGATTGGGCTGACAAATGGCAAGTAACTTTAATGCCACACAAGTGCCAGGCAATGACCATCTCCAACAAGAGAGAATCTAACCATCACCCTTTGACATTCAATAGCATTACCATCGCTAAATCCCACACTATCAATATCCAGAAGCTGGACTGGACTAGCCATATATATACTATGGCTATAAGAGCAGGTCAGGGGCTAGCAATTCTGTGGTGGGTAACTCACCTCCTGACTCCCCAAAGCCTGTTCATCATCTATATGGCACAGGTCAGGAGTGTGATGGAATACTCGTCACTGGCCTAGATGAGTTCAGCTCCAACAACACTCAAGAGGATTGACACCATCCAGGACACTCAAGAGGATTGACACCATCCAGGACAGCCCACTTGATTGGCATCCCATCCACAAACATTCACTTTCTCCACCACCAACGCACAGTAGCAGCAGTGTGTACCATCTACAAGATGCACTGCAGGAATTCACCAAAGCTCCTTAGGCAGCACCTTCCAAACCCAAGACCACTACCATCTAAAAGGACAAGGGCAGCAGATACATGGGAACACCACCACCTGGAAGTTCCCCTCCAAGCCACTCACCATCCTGACTTGGAACTATATCGCTGTTCCTTCACTGTCGCTGGGTCAAAATCCTGACACTCTCTCCCTTACAGCACTGTGGATGTACCTACACAACATGGGCTGCAGCAGTTCAAGAAGGCAGCTCACCACCACCTTCTCAAGAGCTATTAGGGATGGGCAATAAATGTTGGGCTGGCCAGCGAAGCACAAATCCCATGAATGAATAAAAAAAAACCCAACTTCCCTCCTTGTTATCATTTTAACAAATAGTTTTTCTCTCTCCTCAGGTATTATCCCTCTCTCCTTTAAATCTGTCATTATCATCCCTGTCCTCAAAAACACCCTTGGCCCCTTCATCCTTGCAAACCACCACCCATATCCAAGCTCCCTTTCCCCTCTAATGTCCTTGAACTCCCAAATCTGTACCCATCTTTTCTGGAATTGCATGTTTGAATGTATCCCTGCCACGGTAGCAAGGTAGCTCTTGTCAAAGTGAAAATTGACTGTGACAAAGCTAAAATATTTATTCCTGTCCTTCTTGACCTGTCAGCAGCCTTTAAGAGAGTTGATTACACCACCCTCCTCTAAAGCCTTTCCACCATCGCCCAGCTGGGTGGGACTGCTGTCGCCTGGTTCCACTCTTATTTACATAATTATAAATGGAGAATCACCTGAAATAGCTTCACTTCCCACTCCCAGATTGTTATCCTTTTCTCCAAGGATCTATCCTCAACACCCTCCTATTTCTCATCTACATGCTGCCCTGGATAACATCATCCAAAAGCACTGTCAGTTTCCACTTTTATGCTGAGGACATCCAGTCCTCGCAACCACACTCAATCCCTCCACTGTCTCGAAATTGTCAGACTGCTTGCCCAACATTCAGTTCTGAATGAGCAGAAATTTTTCCAATTAAATATTCAGAAAACTGAAGCCGTGTTTTTGGTCTACACTACAAACTCCGTTCCCTACTTACTGACTGAATTTCTCTCTGAAGTTGAACCAAGCAGTCTGCAATCTCATAGACACATCTGCCTCCAAGATGAGCTTCCAACCACTTAACTGCACCATCACCACTTATTTCCACCTTTAATTTTCCTCCCACCTCAGCTCATCTGCTGCTGAAACCATCAGCCATGCCTTTGTTACCTCTAGACTTGACTATTGTAATGCACTGCTGACTGGCCTCCCACCTTCTACTTTCCATAAACTTGGGGTCATCCAAAACTCTGCTGTCCTTGTCCTTACTTGCACTATGTCCCATTCACCTATCACCCCTATCTTTGCTAACCTACATTGGTTTTCAGTTAAAAATGCAATTTTAAAATTCTGATCCTTGTTTCCAATTCCTCCTTGGCCTCACCCCTTCCTGCCTCAAATACCCTCCAGCCCACGGAAGTATCTGCACTCCTCTAAATCTGAACTCTTGAGGATCCCCAATTTTAATTGCGCTACCATTGGTGGCTGTGCCTTCAGCTGCCAGGAGCCTAAGGTCTGGAACTCCCTCCCTTAACCTCTTCATCTTTCTTTCTCTCTCCCCTTTAAAATACTCCTTAAAAGCTACCCCTGTGACCAAGCTTTCTGTCATCTGCCTTAATGTCTTGTGTGGCTCAGGGTCAAATTTTGCTTTATGATATACCCTTGAAGTATCTTGGACTTTTTTTATTATATTAGAGGTGCCATATAATTATAACTGTAAGGATTCTAAGAATTATAATTATAAGAACTGGACTAGCCATATAAATACTGTGGCTACAACAATTGCTCAAAGGCTAGGAATCCTGTGGCGAAAAACTCACCTCCTGACTCCCAAAAGCCTGTCCACATCTACAAGGCACAAGTCAGGAGTGTGATAGAATACTCCCCACTTGCCCAGATGAGTGCAGCTCTAACAACACTCAAGAAGCTGGACACCATCAGCTCACTTGATTGGCACCCCATCCAGAAACGTTCACTCCCTCCACTACTAATGCACAGTGGCAACAGTGTGTACCATCTACAAGATGCATTGCAGGAACTCACCAAGCCACCTTCAACAGCACCTTCCAAACTCATGACAATCACTATAAGGACAAGGGCAGCAGATAGATGGGAACACCACCACCTGGAAATTCTCCCCCAAGCCACTTACCATCCAGAATTGGAAATATATCACCGTTCCTTCACTATTGCCGGGTCAAAAAACTGGAACTCCCTCCCTAACAGCACTGTGGGTGTCCCTATACCACATGGACAGGTGTGGTTCAAGAAGGCAGCTCAACACCACCTTCTCAAGAGCAATTAGGGATGGACAATAGATGCTGGCCAAGCCAGCCATGCCCAGATCCCCTGAATAGATAATAAAAAAAATAAGCTTTTGTCAAGTTTATTGTGGGCAGAACTTTGCCCTTGACGGGCAGGCTCGGCGGGGGCACGTGGGGACGGTCTGGAAGCCGACCGCCATCTGTGATCAGCACCAGACCGTGATTTTATGCTAGCGGACCAAATAAGGCCTGTCTCTGTTGAGGGGGGAAGAGGGCGAATGGGGAGGAGGACGAGCAGGCTGAGTGCAAACTTCACACATGCATGCGAATGAGCATTGCATAATCTCCCTGAGGCAGGGAGCTGCCTCAGGTAGATGAAGAGGTATAACAAAAAATAATAAAGAAAATAAAAACGTAATAAAACATGTCCCCTCATGTGTCTCTGTCACATGAGCAGGGACATGTTATTAATTCAATTGCAGAACTTATTTTTATTGCTGTTGGAAACCTCATCCTGCCCGTGGATGAGGTTTCCAAAAAAACGTAAAGGCTGCTTGGACTTTTCGCTTGCCCGCCAACAATCAGGGAGCAAAAAATTTACCTTAATTGATTATTTAACGCCCTTAACAGCCCTTTTAATTGTCGGAGGGTGTGCTGCCAACTGCAGCACATATCCGCTGACCGAACTATCGCGCAACTGCACGTTGATGTTGGCACATTTGGCCAACATCAAAGTGCGTCATTTCACATTCGAGCGGGTTGAGGGGCGTCCACCCGCCAATCGAAAATTTCTGCCGTGTGTACTTATGTGGGTCTGTCCGTATTCTGATTTCCCTTTTGTGATTTCTCTAGATTTCCCTATTTCTTTTTATATTCTTTGATAATTTAATTTTGTGGTTTCTCTTTGCCTTACTAATCATTAACATTTTTTCTTATTCCCTTTTGCCATCCTCTCCTTTGTTGCGAGGGTGCTTATGTATGCCTTTTTCCTTCATTTTGACCTTATTTTTTGTTTATCCGTGGTGTATTATTATTGGCTAGTTTGTTCCTGCTTTTTAGTGGAATATATTTCTCCTGGACTGCATTGGTCAGTTTTAAATTTTCCCACTGTTCTCCTATTTTGATGTCAGGAAATCTTTCCAGTTTATTTTCCCTTGTTCTATTCTCAACGCCTTAAAATCAGGGGTTTTTTTTTCCATTTATTACCTTGGTTCTTGTCATGCTTACATCCTTCTGATTCCTTATCTTAAATCTAATTCATATTACTGACATTCCAGGAAAATGAATAATGATACAAAGAGTTGCATTCAGCAAAATGTAACATGAGCAAGAAAAGAGTATTAGAAATTAATAATGTAACTAAGAACTGACAAAATCCAAAAGACCTCAGCGTTTTACAAGAAGTCAGTGAGGAAATTGCACATACTTTAGCCATAATTTTCAAAAGTATGCTCAATTTAGGAACTGTCACTTTACATTGGAAAGTTGCAAATGTCAGTCTATTATTTAAGAAAGATTTGAGAGGCCTGGAAATTATATACCTGTTAGTTTAACATTTATTGTGAGGAAGTTATTGGAATCTATAGACCTGAGTTTGTTGCCCATTTCTAACTGCCCTTGAGAAGGTGGGGGTGAGCCACCTTCTTGAACCACTGCAGTCCATCTGGGACAGGTACACCCATCATGCTGTTAGAAAGGGAGTTCAAGGATTTTGATCGAACAACAGTGAAGGAATAGTGAAATTTTTTTTAATAAAAAATATACTTTATTCATAAAATATCTGGAAGAACATTACAAAATTTTTCTAAATCACCATCACAAAAAGTACAATCAGATTCAACTTTTACACATGGATCATGAGGTGCTTCAATACAATCAATGAATATTACAGTCATTTCAATATGATTATTACCGACAGTCAGACAGTGCAATGGTATTGGAGTTATTGACATACATCAAGTTGCACTCTGAGGTGCTTCAATACAACTATAATACAATTAGTATTCAATGCATACATTCATTGTGAGCCGAACAGCCCATGGGGCTCTAAACAATTCCCAGCCCCTCGGTGCACTATGGCAGAAAGGTCTTAGATATTGTGTCTTTGCGGCGGCTGCCCCAAGCTTTAGTGTGTCCCTCAGCACGAAGTACTGGACCTTGGAATGTGCCAGTCTGCAACACTCAGTTGGGGACAACTCTTTGCACTGGAAGAGCAACAAGTTTCGGGCAAATCAAAAAGCGTCTTTCACCGTGTTGATCATCCTCCAGCTGCAGTTGATGTTTGTCTCAGTGTGTCTCCCTGGGAACAGCCTGTAGAGCATACAGTCCTGTGTCACAGAACTGCTCGGGATGAAGCTCGACAGAACCCACTGCATCTCTCTACAGACCTTCTTTGCAAAGGTACAATCCACAAGGAGGTGAACAATGGTCTCGTCCCCACTTTAGCCACCTCGAAGGCAACGTGCAGAGGGGGTGAGACTCCTGGCATGTATGAAGTATCTGACGGGGAGGGCCTTTCTCTCCACCAGCCAAGCTATGTCTTGGTGCTTGTTAGAAAGTTCTGGCGATGAGGCATTCTGCCAAATGACTTTGACAGTCTGCTTGGGGAACCATGGGCCAGGGAGTGGAGGTGCCGAGGAACCTGGGCCAGGGAGTGGAGGTGACAGCGAGGTGGTCCAGAGAGTGGAGGTCCTGGGGGAGCAGGGCTCAGTCATCCAGAGCGGATCCCAGATGGGGAGGAGTGGGGCTTGAGACAGCTGGAACAGGGCTCAGGCGAGTTCGTATGGAGTCAAGGTGGGGCAGAGTCAGAGCAGAGCACGAGCAGTGGGAGCAGGGCCCAATGGCATTTGAGTAAGTGGGTGACTAAAGACTGTGTTAGGGGGAGAGAGAGTGACGTGTGGGGAGAGAGTGTGAGAGGTGGGGAGAAAGTGTGAGGGGGTGAGAGAGTATGACGGGCAGGAAGAAAGTGTGAAAGGGGTGAGAGACTGTGAGGGGTGGGTAGAAAATGTGAGAGGGTGATAGAGTGTGGAGGTGAAAGAGTGTGAGGGGTTGAGATAGTGTGAGGGGGAGAGAACGTGTGAGGGGGAGAGAGGATGTGAAGGGAGAGAGTGTGAGAGTGTGAGGGGGAGAGGTGTGAGGGGGAGAGAGAGTGTGAAGGGAGAGAGAGTGTGAGAGGAGTAGAGAATGTGAGGGGAGTCTGTGTGCAGGGGGCAGAGTGTGCCCATAAGTCTGGCTCACTCCCAGTATCACAGTTCTCATTCACCCTCACCCACACACACCATCATGCACTTTCATAGTGGGTGTGGGTGAGGGTGAGTGAGTGACTGAGCACCCTGAGACTGGGAGTTAGCCGGACACACACACACTCATCCTATTACACTCTAATACTCATCTGTGTTTATTACTCATTGTTTTTGCTCAGAAAGTTGTTTATTTTCATACTTCAGTTTTTATTTCAAATTCATGTTTAATGTTGTGCCAAGCTTTATCTTTCCAAAATTTGCTTATCGGCCCTTTGAATGAGAAAAATTTTGACATGTGCCCCCACCGCCACCCCCCACCCCCCAACCACATGCAAAAAGGTTGGACAAATCTGTCCTACATGGTAGAGGTTGTGGGTTTGGAAGGTGCTGTTGAAGGAGCCTTGATGCTGCAGTGCATAATATATGGTGCCACTTGCTGCTACTGTGCATCATGGTGGTGGAGGCAGTGAATGTTTAAGTTGGTGGATGGGGTGCTGATCAAGCAGGACGCTTTGTACTGGATGGTGTTGAGATTCTTGAGTTTTGCTGGAGCTGCGTTCACCCTAGCAAGTGAACAGTATTCCATGACACTCCTGAATTGTGCCTTGTGTGATGGAATCTATATTTTTTAAAATTTAATTTGTATGTTTTTGAGGCAAATGCTACCTCAAAACAGAAAATAAACTGAAAATCAAACCAAAAGGGAAGCATAAAAGGTAAACAGAAATTAAACTGAACATTCCAATTTCTAAGGAAACAAAAAACAAACTGAGTTTGGGAAATTGGTGAGAAGTAGCAGTTGTTTAGTTCACTGGAGCAGGACAGACAAGCTAAAGAAGAGACTTAGATCCAGAAACTGGGAATAAGCAAAGAAAATAAGTTACAGCAGCTGTTTCTGCTATTTGAAGGTAATAGTGGTGGATCCACAGCAACTAGATCGAATTGAGCAGATTCTGCAGACTTGTGCCATTTATGGTGAAGATTATGCCCTTGGGCCTCAGGTGGGCTGTGCACTAGTATCAGCTGGGGGTCAGACTAGCTCCTAGAAGGAGGGGCTGAAATTCCTCATGAGGAAGGCAGAGTTTTGAAGGACTTTGTGACTGAGTGTGATCACCAAAATCTGACTGGACTACTGAGCCAATTCATAAAATCTGTCTTATTTGTATCAGCCAGTTACTGTGCAATTTATAATTTATATTTGAACACAATCTGCCTGTTATTTCATGTTTAACTTGTGTTAATTCTGGATTTTTGGGTGTAGGATAGATAGTATTTGGTGTTTAATAAAAACAAAAAATGCTGTAAAAACTCAGCAGGTCTGGCAGCTTATGTGGAGAGAGAAACAGGGTTAACATTTCGAGTACGTAGACATGGACTGCTTCAGCATCTGAGGTGCTGGACATTGTGAAGTCATCAATAAACATCCCCCCTTCTGATAATTAAGGACAGAGCAACTGAGAACCTAGAGAAATTTGAGCTGATTAAAAAGAGCCAACATGGATTTGTAAAGAGTAGATCATGTCTAATTCAAGTTTGCCATTGAGACAAAGATTAATTGTATAGTAAATAGTGTAGGAATAGAAATATAGTGGCTCCCAAGGACAGAGGGATTGGGCAGATGGCGGCAGGACAGCTATGCCTGACAGGTCCAATGGCGACCCGGTGGCCTGTTTAAAAGTTCTCCTGCAAAGGCTGTCAAATACAGCCAGCAGAAGGGCTGCCCAGAGCACTGCTAGTGAGCAGGCCAGGCAGGAGAGGAGGGCATGGCAGCAGTGCTCCTCATTTCTCAGATGATTACCTTGCTGCCCTCCTCGAGGAGGTGACAGCATGACGGGAGGTCCTCGTTCCCAAGGACGAGAGGAGGAGGCCCCCCCCACATTACCAAACGTGCCTGGGAGGAGGTGGCGAAGATAGTGAGCTCCCATGACATGGTGCGACACACGTGGGTCCAGTGCCGCAAGCACTTCAACGTCCTCTTACGCTTGGGAAGGGCGAATACCATGTTGGCATTAGGCACTTAACACAGCAGTTCGGCTTTCCCCCCTGGCCGACCCCCCACCAACCCCCACCCCAACTCTGAGTGTAATTACTGCATTGAATCATTGGCGGCATGTGTCCTTCGCTGGGTGGGCCAGCAGATATTGCCCATGCCTAGGTCACCTTGAGAGGGTGTTGAAGAGATAGGCTCTGCAACTGCAGCATGTGGTACACAGTGACACCCACATTACTGTTTTGAGGGCAACCTGGAGGATCTGCGCCTAGGCGCAGTGCTGGAACTGTAAAACAGGTCAAAGTCAGGGTGCTGACATGCTGGGAGTGGAGCTTCCAGGTGACGGGGCACTGATCCAGCTGCTGCCCTTTGCGTTCCACGTGCTTGCGACTCCTTGCTTTGCAAGGTTGGACTGTGCGGTGCCAAATGTGATTTGGCCAAAGGGAGGCAGCATTTGACCAAGGGGGGGGACAGGCCTGGCATCTTTGCATGAGTGTGCGGCAGCAGTGGGGTGAGAAGACACTGGAGCCCTGCAATGTCCCACTCTGGTTGGGGTGGGTCGGCAGCAAAGAGATTCCAGGTACAAGTTGCACTAATCAATGCTCTTCTCTCTTTTTCAGGAGAAGGATGCACATAATGCCGCCGAGCGGGTGAGGACTGACAGAGGGCCAGCCTAGTTGGCAATCATCAGCAGGTTCGAGCAGGAGTCCCTCGATCTGAAGAGGCGCCATGTGTCCAGGTCCACCAGTGTCGGTGAGGCTGGGGTGCCATGGGCAGGTATGTTAGCCCAGCACTGGGGTCACCATTAGTGTCCCAGCAGCCATGGCACTGCTGAATGTTCAGTGATTGAAGTTTACAACATGGCTTGACCATTGCTTATGGAAGGATGAGCACATAATGATCCAAGGGATAGGGATGCACATTGACATTGTCTCCATGTTAACTAATCAAATGTCCTTGTTCTTCTTTTCAGTATCACTGGAGCAGGGCTGGGAGGAGAAAGTACAGGGGCCCCCTCTCACACCGGAGGGCCCTGAAGTCTCTGACCCACCAGCGTCACACCATCTCTGCCAGGCAGGCACCAGCGCAGATACTAGCACCTCGGTGGAAATTAGATCATCGGCTAGTGTCCCGGGGTACAGCAGTGAGGGCACTTCACAGTCACTAGAGGAGCTGGCAGAGACAGAGAGTGTCCATGGCACCAGCAGTCGGAGGATTGCAGGGGACCAGGCACATGCTCAGTCAGTGGCTGATGATGTGCCTCTGGCGTCGTCCATGAGGCAGCAAATGCTGGAAGTCCAGCAGGGTGTGTGGGAGGATCTGGCAGAGATACATGAGGCTATGCTTGGCTTGGTCTCCGTGGTGGACTTCAGGTGGATCATTGCCAACTCAATGAGCCTCATGGCCGAGCGCAATGCTTCCTCCATGGAGAGAGTGGCGACTCTTGTGGAGAGGTTCCTCCAGGAGACCAATCAGGGCTTCCTAGGGATGAGCTCGGATCAGCAAAACCTCACATCGGCATTGACCTCAGCTGGTCAGTGCCACTGTGGAAGATGGTCTGAGCACCAAGTCTCCCAGCTTGGTGCCCATCCATCGTCGGTGAGCAGGGAGGTCCGAAGCAACCTCACGTTGGCACAGCAGCTGCCTGTTGTCTCTGTGGGCTCCTCTCAGGATACTCCGGGTGAGGGCAGCATCTCCTCCACCCCTCTGCCAGTGACCACTGCATCCAGTGAGGCTGCGACGACTGGGGAGATGCCAGCTGTGGAACTGGCAGTCCCTTGCAGGCGGGGCCAACACAGGCTCCATGGGCCAGAGGATGGCCGCCATGGTCACCGAGGCCAACAGGACAGCACAGGGAGCAGGCTGTCTCAGATGCCAGTGCCAGCGAGAGGACAGCACTGAGGCATAGCACCTGAAAGTATAAATTTAAGGCACCTTAAGCACACTACAGTTCCTTACTCAATACCTGGATGCTAAATCAGCCTGGATAGGAACATTAACTAAAGGCCTTGTCAATAAGGCTCAATGTGACACAACTCACTCATAACATCATGGATAACCACCCATCGGCAGAGGAAAAGAGTCACCCTCTGCCATGGTGCTTTTGTGTTGGCCCGCAATGAGGTCATGGTTAGTTGGTGTGCTGTTTAACACCTTTGTCATTTTGTTTCCTTAAGTTCATTTTGTTATATCATTACATTTAGGCATGTGACCATGGCAGAGGGTGACTCTTTTCCTCTGCCGGTGGGTGGTTATCCATGATGTTATGAGTGAGTTGTGTCATGTTGAGCCTTATTGACAAGGCCTTTAGTTAATGTTCCTATCCAGGCAGATCTAGCATTCAGGTATTGAGTAAGGAACCTGCAGCACAGACTTGTGTTGGAGGTCCATCTGTGGTGTGCTAGCTGAAGGTTCATTGGATTAAAGCCTCCTGGGTGTCCCTGCCTCCCTGGAGTATGCCCGGGTCAGCTTCTACCCCCTCAGCATTTCCCTATGCATGCTCATCCTCAGACTCACTGCTGTACTCATCGTGCGCAGCTGCAGACACTGCGTCAACGTCTCCATCATCCACTGTGTCCCCCCTTTCCAGCGCAAGATTGTGGAGAGCGCAGCATGCAACCACTATCAGCGACACACGATCTGGGGGGTACTAGAGTGCACTCCCTGCACAGTCCAGGCATCGGAAGCGCATCTTGAGAAGACCGATGGCTCTCTCCACCACAGCCCTTGTGGAGGTGTGGCTCCTATTGTACCGCTGCTCAGCCTCTGTTCTTGGATGGCGGAGAGGCGTCATAAGCCACCTTCTGAGGGGATAGCCCTTGTTACCCAGCAGCCATCCATCCAGCCGGGCTAGAGCACTGAAGAAACCCGGTACCTGGGAGTGTCTGAGGATGTAGGCATCGTGGGAGCTGCCTGGGTACCTTGCACAGACTTGTAGAATCAGCATCCTGTGATCACACACTACCTGCACATTTATGGAGTGGAAGCCCCTCCTGTTGACGAAGGCACCAGGCTCACCTGCTGGCACTTTGATGGCCACATGTGTGCAGTCTATTGCACCCTGGACACGGGGGAAGCCAGCTGTGAAGCCTCTGGCTCGCTGTGTCTGGCTGGCCTGGTCCCAGCGGAAGTGGATGAAGGTCAATGCATGCCTGAACAGAGTGTCTGTGACCTGCTTGACACAAGTTTGGACAGCTGATTGAGAGACACCGCAAAGATCACCCACTGACCCCTGGAAAGAGCCAGGGGCATAGAAGTTGAGGACAGCTGTGACCTTCAGAGCCACTGGCATGGGGTGTCCACCCACACAGTTTGCGGAGATCTCAGGGCCTATCATCTGACAGATAGAGTTGACTGTGTCCCTTAAGAGACGGAGCCTCCTTTAGTACTGCACCTCAGACATATTGAGGTAGCTGCTTCACCGCCTGTATACCTTTGCAGTAGGATAGTGGCATCTTCTGAGGACCCTCCCGCCTTGGACTACTTCTTGGCCCTGCGCCCCTTGTGCCTGTGCCTCCCAAAGGTGGCACCCCTGGCTGAATGTGCACACCTGGCCTCCTCCCCCTTCCGGCCCTCCCTTCCTCCTCAGAGCAGGTGCCTCCAGTGGAAAGCACAGCTCCCATTCCAAGGCTAAGGGAAGGCTTCCTGAAACCTGCAGGCCCCAAAAAGGTTCTTCACTGTAGATGCTGACCTGAAGGCTGTGAGTCCTGTCCAAGCAGCTGGTATGAGTTTTGAAGTATTTCTGCTCACACAGGCAAATATCAGTAACTCTCCAAATTAAAAATCTGACTGAGCACATTTGTGACCCCACTGACCCTCTTATCCTGGCCGTGGATGAGGTTTATATGAATGTGTCCTACCCACCTGCCCGTTGCACCCATGCGCCGACCCGAAGATTGCACAGGCGCCAAAAAATCAGCATCGATTGCCGCCTCAAGGGCCTTAAGTGGCCCGTTAATTAATGGTGGTTGCGCATTGGATTTCATCGTGCACATGTTCAGCGAAATATCGTGATGGTGCGCAATGACGTCGGAATGCTCACCCGACATCGCCGTACGTCATTTTACGTGTTGGCGTCTGGGGCCCACCCCCGCACGCCAGTGGGAAAATCCTGCCCATAAAATTACTAAGGGCAGAATTTTCAGTTGAATGTGTGGGGGGCAGGCCCTGCACGTCTGCGCGTTAAATGATGCGCGGTGACGTCGGGTGAGCATCTGACGTCACTGCGCACCATCGCGATATTTCGCTGGGTGCACGCATGATGAAGTCTGATGTGTGCCCACCATTAATTAATGGGCTAGTTAAGGCCCTTTAGTCTTCAATCAACGGTGATTTTCAGACGCCCGTGAGATCTTCGGGTCAGTGCACAGGCACAACGGGCAGGCAGGTAAGACACATTCCTATAAACCTCATCCACGGGCGGGATAAGAGGGCTCAGTGGGGTCTTGAATCTGCTCTGTGGAGTATTTATTGGAGAAAGTATTTTAAACTTGCCTGTGTGATCTGTAATAGTTCAGAACGAGTTCCAGCAGCTTTCTGTGTACTTTGAACCTTCAGGTCAGCGCTCTGCAGTCAGGAATCTTTTGTGGGCCTGTAGCTTTCGGGAAGCCTCCCCTTATCCTGGGAATGGGATCTGACATGTCCACTGGAGGCAGGTCCACTGAGAAGGAAGGGAGAGCTAGAAGGGGGTGGAGGCCAGGAGTGCACATTCAACCTCCAGGGGAGTCACCTTTGGAACTACAGGCACAGGCACAGGGCCAAAAGGTAGTCCAAGGTGGAAGGGGCCATAGAAGATGCCACCACCCTCCAAGGTATACAGGAGGTGAAGCAGCTACCCCAATATGTCTGAGGTGCAGTGCTGAAGGAGGCTCCAACTGTCAAGGTAGACAGTGAACTATATCTGTCAGATGATTGGACCTGAGATCTCCCCTAACTGTGTGGGTGGACATTTCATGCCAGTGGCTCTGAAGGTCACAGCTGCCCTCAACTTCTTTGCCTCAGGGTCCTTCCAGGGCTCGGTGGGTGATCTTTGCGGTGTCTCCCAATCAGCTGTCCACACTTGTGTCAAGCAGGTCATAGACACTCTGCTCAGGCGTACATTGACCTTCATCCAGTACTGCTGGGATGAGACCAGCCAGACACAGCGAGCCTGAGGCCTCGCAGCCATTGCTGGCTTCCCCCGTGTCCAGGGTGCAATAGAATGCACACATGTGGCCATCAAGGTGCCAGCAGGTGAGCCCAGTGCCTTCGTCAACAGGAAGGGCTTCCACTCCATGAACGTGCAGATAGTGGGTGACAGAGGCCGCAGATTCTGCAAGTCTGTGCAAGGTACCCAGGCAGCTCCCACGACGCCTACATCCTCAGACACTCCCAGGTGGCAGGTCTCTTCAGTGCTCCAGCCCGGCAGGATGGATGGCTGCTGGGTGACAAGGGCTATCCCCTGCGAAGGTGACTCATGACGCCTCTCCACCATCCAATATCAGAAGCTGAGCAGCAGTACAATAGGAGCCACGCCTCCACAAGGGCTGTGGTGGAGAGAGCTGTCGGTCTTCTCAAGATGTGCTTCCGATGCCTGGACCGCTCATGGGGTGCACTCCAGTACCCCCCAGATCATGTATCGCTAATAGTGGTTGCATGCTGCGCTCTCCACAATCTTGTGCTGGAAAGGTGGGACGCAGTGGACGATGAAGAGGTTGACGCAGTGTCTGCGGCTGCACACGATGAGTCCAGCTGTGATTCTGAGGATGAGCATGCACAGGGAAATGCTGAGGGGGTAGACGTTGACCCGGGACTACACCAAGGAGGCAGGGACACCTGGGAGGCTTTAATCCAACGAACCTTCAGCCAGCACAATACAAATGGATCAGCAGGACCAGCCTTGCCTGGCGCATCCATACTCGGCACCTAAGTACAAAATCCGCCAGGTCATCAGCAGGAACTATGGGCCTTGTACATAAAGTTGCATGTCCACACAAACACTCAAGACATTTTTCTTAAACATACACATGCAGAACAAACAAGCCACCCTCAGTCATGGTCACACATCTGAATTTTATTTAACATCAGATGTTCTCCCAATTGCAAAACAATACTGTAAGCAAGCAAAATTAAATTATAAGGACCTGATCTTAGACCGACGCAAAAGCACCAGTGAGAAACCTGTGGTGTGCCTAATGTGCCTTATGTTTCTGGTTGCGCGTGCTACATCTTGGTGCTGCCCCCTCACTGGGAGTGGCATTTGAGACAGCCTGCTGACTCTGCTGTCCTGTTGGCCTTGGTGACCTTGGGCGGTCGTCCTCTGGCCGGGGGAGCCTGTGCTGGCCCCACCTGGGAGGGATCTGCCAGTTGCACAGCTGGCACCTCCCTTTTTGTTGCAGCCTCACCGGATGATACAGTCACTGGGAGAGGGGCGGAGGAGCTGGTGCCTTCATCTGGAGCGTAGTGAGAGGAGTCCACAGAGATGACAGGCAGCTGCTGCGCCAACATGAGGTCACCTTGGACCTCCCTCCTCACAGTCGATGGATGGACAACGAGCTGGGAAGCTTGATGCCCAGACCATCTCCCACATTGGCACTGACCAGCTGTGGCGACTGGCGCTGTGAGGGCTTGCAGGTCTGAGTGTAACCCCAGGAGGACCTGATTGTTCTCCTAGAGGCCCCTCTCCACGAGAGTCGCCACTCTCTCCATGGAGGAAGCATGACGCTCAGCCATGAGGCTCATTGCATCAGTGATTCTCCACATGGACTCCTCCACCATGGATACCAAGCGAAGCATAGTCTCATGTATCACACCCAGATGCTTCAGCACACCCGGCCGCATTTCCTGCAGCTGCTGTGTCGTGGACGACTCCAGAGGCATATCATTAGGCACTGACTGAGCATGTGCCTGGTCCATTACAGTCCTCTGACTGCTGGCACCATCGGCACTCTCAGTCTCTGCCAGCGCCTCCAGCAATTGTGAAGTGCCCTCTCCACTGTGACCTGGGACACAAGCCGATGTTCCAATGCCCACCAAAGTGCTGGTATATGCAGTGGTGCCTGCCTCGCAGAAATGGTGTGACACTGGTGACACTTGAGAGCCCTCAGGTGTGAAAGGGGGCATCTGCAGCTCCTCCTGCCGGCCATGCTCCAATGATGCTGAAATGAACAAGGACAGTGGATCAGTTAGCGTGCATACACTGACAATGTTCATCCCTGTCCCCCTGGCTCATTATGCACTCAATCTTCCAGAACCAATGGACATGAACATTGTTGGGGTGGTAAATAGTGAGGAGGATAGCCTTACATTACAGGAGGATATAGATGGCCTGCTCAGATAGGCTGATGAATGTCAAATGGAATTTAACGTGGATAAGTGTGAGGTGATGCACTTGGGCGGAACAAACAAGGCACGGGAATACACGATGAATGATAGGACTGTGCGAATTAATGAGGATCAGAGGGACCTTGGTGTGCATGTCGACTGGTCCCTTAAGATAGCGGGACAGGTACATAAGGTGCTTAAGAAGACATATGCCATACTTGTCTTTATTAGCTGAGGCATAGAATATAGGAGCAGGGAGGTAACGTTTCAACTGCATAAAACACTCCTTAGGCCACAGCTACAGTTCTGTGTGCCGTTCTGAAATGCGCTTTATGGGAGGAATGTGATTGCAGTGGAGAGAGTGCAGAGGACGTTTACCAGGATTTTGGCTGGCCTGGAGAGTTTTATTTATGAGTAGAGATTGCAAAGACTTTATTTGCCCTGGAGCAGAGGAGATTGAGGTGGGGGGGGGGCATTGAGGTGTATAAGCTTATGAGAGGCATAGATAGGGTAGACAGAAAGGAACTTTTCCCCTTAGCAGAGGGATCAGTAACCAGGTGGCATAGGTTTAAGGTAAGGGGCATGAGGTTTACAGGGGATGTGATGAGCAAATTTTGCACACAGAGGGTGTTGGGAATGTGGAACGCACTGCCTGAAAGAGTGGTAGATGCGGAAACCCTCATAACATGTAATAAGTATTTGGATGTGCACTTGCGATGCCATGGCATACAAGGCCATGGGGATAGTGGTGGGAAATGGGATTAGAATAATTAGGAACGTATTTGATCTGCGCATCCTCGAAAGGCCAAAGGGCCTTTTTCTATGACCCACACCTCTGACTCTATCACTGAGCAATGTTGCAACAATAACAAATTAAACAATCATCAGTGCTATGGATGTTGGGAGGACATTGTGGATCTCACTGTTGGCCTCAAATACCTGGCGGTTTCACCTCAGCCTCACCGACACTAGTTGACCTGGGTGCCTGCTGCCTCTCAAGCTCAAGGGCCTCCTGTTCGAAGAAGCTTAACATGAGGAGGTGAGCCTGGCCGCCTCCAGTCCTCGCACGCTCTGAGGCATTATGTGAATTCTTCTTCTGAGAAAGAGAGAACACCATTCATTATGGCAATTTGTACATGGACTCTGCATGCGCATGCCGCACCCCAACCACAGTGGGCCATATCAGGCCTCCAGTGCCCTCTCTCCCCACTACTGCTGATCACTCACACAAAGATGGTACACCTGCTCCCAACCCCGCAAACAGCCACCTTGGACACAGGCTGCGTACATCACCTTAGGAACCAGACAGTATTTGCTCCCATAGCAAGGAAGCGCAACTACGTGAAGCATCGGGGGCAGCAGATGGTTCTTTGCCCAAGACCTTGAGGCTCCCCTTCCACCATCTCATCACCGTGAATGGGACATGTGTTGGAGTTCTGAGTGTGCACCAAGCTGCATCTCCTGCAGGTTGCCCCCAGACTAGTCATGTGCGACTAAGAGCAACACATGGTGCGGAGAACTCACTTCCTCATGAGCCACTCAGGCTGATCTAAGTATGGGCACTATCTGCTTGCCCACTCAATGAAGGAAAATTGCCCAACATGATTCAATGTAGTCACGACAGTAAGACTTGGGGGGTGGGCCTCAAAGGCGAAGGCTACCTGCTGGGTTAAATGCCCAATGCCAACATGGTACTCACCCTGCCAGAGTGCAACAAATCGCTGAAGCGCTTATGGCACCAAATCCAGGTGCACTGCACCAGGTTGCAGAAGCTCACCACCTCCTCCCAGGCACGTTTGGTGATGGTAGGGGGGCCTCCTTCTCCCAACCTGGGGAACCAACACCTCTCACCATACTGCCACCTCCTTGAGGAGGGCAGTAAGGCATTCATCTGAAAAGTGAGGGGCGCATTGGCTCCCCGCTGGCCTACCCTACAGCCTGCCCCGCTCCTGTGGCAGACCTTGCAGCCTGGCCTGCTCAGCTGACCCCCTGGTGTGCCCTCGAACTGGCCATTGTCAGCAGCCTACAGGGGACTACCAGGACTTCTTTTAAACAGCCTGCTGGGTCGCCATTGGGCCCGGTGGTCTGTGCATGCCCGCCACCACCTACACATTCCCGCTATCCATGGGAGTTGGCAAATATGCTGGGCGGGCCTTAATTGGCCCCCCCACGTAAAACAGCGGCACAGAGGCGCTGATTGGGTCCGCGCCCGCCCACTCCCCCCTCCCCCCCCCCCCCCCCCCCCCCCCCCCCCCCCCCCCCAACGGAAAATTCTGCCCTAAGAGACATTGCTGGGTTAAGTGAGTAGGCAAAACCAGCAGAAGAATTTAAACGTAGGTAATTTGTGAGGTTATATATTTTGGACCAGACGATGCTAGTCTTACTTCAAATTTGAAAACCCAGGATCAGTGAAGGTCCAAAGAGATTTCAAATTTCCTTGTTTTCAAATCCATTCAAAGCCAGTCGGACAGTTTTTCACTCCTGAGGTGGGTAGCTCGAGTTGGAAAATTTCCCAGCTCAACACAACTGCCACGGAGGGGAACAGGTGTGGGATGGAGTGATGCCTGAACCTCCTGCCCTGTGGCAGGTTAGTGGAAACTACAGGGGCTGCCAATTGCTTAGGCATGCTGTTTAAAGGCCCCTCTCAGTTCTCTGGGAAATCATCCCAGTTGTTTTGTCAAATATTCGGCCCTCTAGCTCCCACCCCTCACACCTCATCGTTCCACCACCCACTCCCCATGTTCCATTCATACCAACTCATGCCCCCCAACAACTCCCCCATGGCCCCTCAAACCTCCCTGCCAACTCATGTCTGCCACCCATTACCCATGACCTCTTATAGCCTCCATGCTGACTTATTTGCCCACCACCCCCATGACCCCTATAGCTCCCATGCCAATTTAATTCTAACCCGTACTCCCCACCCATCACCCTTTGCCCTTACAACTCACCAGTTTTCACCGGTAGGGGAAAGAGGAGAGGATGAGGCCTGAGTCACACTGAGGGAAACAAACTCAGCAGAGCTATTTGAATGCAGTGCTGAGTTCAAATAGACCCCATTTTTGCTGCAGCAAGAGCCTTATGCTGCAATGTGGGAGTCACAAATTTACAGAAGAGATGTAAATGCTCATGAAGGTGGATAATGTATGTAGAACTGTCAAGCTATCAAATTGTTTAAATCACTAACCGCTTAAAAATGATAAAAGATCAGCCTGTCTGTCAGTGACAGTTGAAAAATTCTGTCCTAGCAGTTACAATAGCTGTTTGTTGACATGATCCCAAGCATTGTCATTATATCATTATTAATGGTCGGCTGCTTTCTGCAACCTACAGTTACCCCAACGGGGGTGTGTAAGTTCACAGTTTGATTGACAGCTTAAAGAGATTATTAAAGGAATACTTGACTTTGATGTGAGGTTATGAGTAAGTCTGTTTATTTTGATAAGGGATTAAGTACTTGAGGGGTGTTTAAAGTTTTGAATGGGTTCTCACAAATGGAAGTGTCTTTTTATTATAGTGAAAGCTATAATAGCTATTTAGATCTTTATTTTGTTTCAACTCAACATTACTCCTGAGGTCTTCCCCTGGTGGATACTTTATCTCTCCGCTTTCCTCTACCGGTGAAAATGGGATCTTTCAGGATGGAGGTGAGACTTCTGTATCTGGGTCCCATCACCATTTATAAAGGTCCACTGCGTCTCCTCGACTCCACGGATATCTGGCCCAATGTTCCCTCTAAGCTGCTTGGGTGCCCAGGCTGCACAGCAACTGGGAATAACCTTGCAGAGTACAACCTTGCAGGTTGCATGCGAGCAACAATCCCTTTAAGGTGTGTGCATGCATGGCTACTCAGAATCTTAATGGGATCATGCAGTGCAAGAAGTGGGTCACACACAGCAAAAGGAAATTAGAAGGAACATTGTTCATAAACTCTTCCCTCCCCAACTCTCTAACCTCCTCCAACCCTACAACTCTGCAGAATCTGATTTGACTGAAGTTTTAGGATTTTGAAAGGAATTGGCAGGGTGAATATAGATTTTTTTCTGTTTTGTGTGTGAGTGTATGGGTGGGTGGGTGGAGGGAGGTGGGGTCATATAATGGAGGGAGGGAATATAGTCTAGGATAAGAAGGCATAACCTCAGAGCCAAGCCATTCAGGAGAGAAGCAAGCGAACACCTATTCATTAAAATGGTGGTACCAATCAGCACGCTTTTCTCCTATAGTATAAATTGTTGTGATCATTTGAAATTTGGCATTCTTGCATTTGTCCTGATGAGTGCAAAACAAAAAGCTTTGGCAGCATCTTTCTTTTCAACAATATTCGAAAAATCTATTGGATGAAAGTATCTTCTATCTGGCTGTAAGAGCCTGATGTGATGTGCGTTTGAGCAGACTCAATCTAGCTCTTGATGTTACAGCCTAAATCTCATATTTTTGCACTAATAGATAGTCATGCTCAGAGATACAATAGGATGGTTGATACAGGAAATGGATAAAAATATTAGAGAGTGCCCTTCTGAAATTGGTACAGAATAGACAGGGGTTTACTTCGCACCACTTCGTATCTATGAGTACTTGACACTGATACTAAGTGCCCAAAATGGAAATTGTTCCATTCTTCATCTTCAAAAATCAAATTCCCAAAAAGCTGCAATTTGGTTTATTTTGATAATATCCATGATAATTGCATACTTAAGATAGCTTTCACAAAGCTAAGATTTTGAAGAAATTGAGTGTTTAGTATTTAGCAAGGGAGATGGTGGCATAGTGGTAATGTCACTGGACTAGTCATCCAGTAGACCTAGGCTCATGCTCTGGGGACATGGATTCAAATCCCACCATAGCAGCTGGTAGAATTTGAATTTAGTTAATACATCTGAAATTGAAAGCTAGTGATGGTGATCATGAAACTATTGTTGATTGTCATAAAACAACCCATCTGGTTCACTGATGTTCTTTAAGGAAGGAAATCTGCCATCTTTACCTGATCTAGCCTACATGCAACTCCAGACCTACAGCAAAGTGGTTGACTTTGACTTTAAAAGACCTCTCAGCCACTCAGTTCAGGGGCAATTAGGGATGCACAAGAAATGCTGACCTTGCCAGCGACACCCTGTCAAAGAATTAAGGAAAAAAAAGCCTCATAATCCTGTATGCTTTCCTGGAGATTTGATGAAAAAGATGACTAGCCACACATCTTGCAACTGAACTTCCTGGGGTTGACAATTTTTGTGTAATATACAGTATTTTAAAAATGTCTGCAAACTCCTCATCATTTAATTACAAAGGCACAACTGACAACAGTGCCTTCAATTTATGCCCCTTCCTACTTTACTGAAACCAACTGATCTTGTCAGTTCCTGACCTCAGCCGATTAGTGTGGAGAGGTGCTAAATCACTTATTCAGTGAGAGAGGAAATGTAAGGAGATGATTAAAACAAAGCTATACTGCTTTATGTTATACACTTGACCATATCTGCTTCATCTTTATATTCCATTAGACCTCTAAAAAAGGACCAGATGACAATGAGTTATCTTATCTACTCTGGACGACTGGGTGGATAAGGCGAATGTCACTTACCTTATTTCCAGTATACTTTCCAGTATGCCTCAGAAACCTAGGCAATAAATAAAGATCTGTGGAAGGAAATAGAGGCCTTTGAACTGTGGATGCTAAGACATATGCTTAAAATTTCATATACAGATCATAAGACAAATGAAGAGGTGATTGAAATTGCAAGGGCAAAAAGAACTCTTAAAAAGTGACTCTTAAAAAGAAAGTGTCAGTATTTCAGCCATTTGATCAGAGCTGAAAAGTTACAGAGATCACTTCCAGAGGGCAAAGTAGAGGGCAGCAGAAAGAGTAGTTGGATGACGGACGTCACAGAGCAGTTGCAGCCAAGCAACATGGATGCGTGAGGATGGCACAAGATAGAGTGTGACTCCTGATAGGTGTAGCTACAAGCAGGATAGGACAGGAGGAATTCCAAAACTAGTGTTCCACATTGACTCTCATATGTCTTTTACTGGCAGAATGTGGATGAGAAAGTTTTTACAGGCTTGTCAAATTATTGATTGTGATTTTGTTTTCATAGATGCTTGACTGAAGCATTTAAATTTGGAAAGTGGGAGTCTTCATCCTCTGCTCAGTTTAATTCTTTGTAGGCAGGTGGAAACGGTTCTGTCACAAATCATTTCAATATTTGAGATTGTCTACTTTAGATAAGTAGAGTGTGATCTTGTTAATATGAGAACCTTGTCAGCGGCAGTTCATGAGTTCCAGAGTTGGCAACAAGAGCTGTGGGAAACTGATGGAGAATTGGAGTTACACAATCAGATCTCTGACCATGCTGTTTATCAACTGAGAAAAAATGAAGGATGCATATATTGAAGACTGCAGTAGTGCTCTAATAAACTACAATGGAGTGTTGGGTTAGCTTGCACTCATCACTCATTCACAGTAAATTCCCAGTTTCAGTGAAACAAACAAGTTGGAGTTTACATTCCCAAATAGGAAATGTGAACCAAAGGAAGAGCAAAACAAATTTGATATACTTTGGAGCAGTACAGACTGGTGGGCTACAGATTCGATCTACTATACTAGTGGTTCTCAAGCATTTTGGTTGAACAGATTAGTAATCACAGGCAGGCTACAAACAGGAAAAGGGCTGTGGGGAGCAACAATGGCCCACCTCGCAGGGTTTCAATTTTGTCTCCTGAGATTCCATTCCCCTGGGGGTCCTGAGTATACACTCAAGCACCAATTCACAAGCATAATTTCAGATCTTTGACCTTGCAGAGCAGTACAGTACCGCTCCAAAGGGGTACCTTCACCTCAATGGCCCACAGCACGGAGTCACCAACCTTCGGCTGCCTTCTTGGAGCTTCAGGACTTCTCCTGAGCCGTCTTCAATTACTAGACTCAGATGGTATAATGACGGCCAACTTCACAGGGCCTCAATCTTATCTTCCGAGATTCCGTTCCCCTGGATTCACAAGTATATACTCAAATACCAAATTACAGGCAAAACTTCAGATCTTCAGCCTACCTTCGGCTGCCTTCTTCACTTAAGTCTGCTCCCCTCAGCCCTTTTCCTGTTTGGAGCCCTTTTTCTTCTCTTTTTCCTTAACTGGACCTGTTTCTGTCCCCTGTGTGGGACTTCTTTTTGGGACATTTCCTTGGCCCTCTCCCCTTTATGGGACCTCACCCTATCCCCTTTCCCTGTCCCCTGCCTGGGTCACTGCTCTTTCATAGTATTCCGTTCTTGGTCACCAGACCCGGGTTTTTGTCCTGTTTTTGTTTTCTCTCCCTTTATGCGCAGGTGCAATGGGCCTGTCCTGGGCCCAAAGAACTTAAAGATGCAGATCTGCTGAATTGTGCATGTGCAGCCCGCTCCTGGTCTGCACATGGATGGGAAGTCTGAAGTTTGTCAGGAGCTTGAAGTTTCCAAGCTTCGTGCTCAACATTAAAGTAAATTTGGGTTTCATAACAATTGGCAGATGAGATTCAAGTGAATACATATAGAATAATTGTTATGGAAAAAGGAAACTAAAAAGATACCAGAAAGGATAGTTCAGGATTACTGTGGATAAATTTATGAAATGATGGGATCCATCTTCACCTTAGGTTTACATCAGAGTAATTACATGGCCTGATAATTGCCAGAGAGAGCTCCAAATCATTTTGACAGCATGTTCTGAGTGCTAATAAGCAGGTCATTGTTACAGAGAGCAAGAAATCCAGAGAATCATCCTAGAGCATGAGCCTGAACCAAGGGGTTATATAGGACAGCTGTGCTCATAGAAGTGTGGGATACATTATTATTAAAGGGAAGAGACATTAGCAATGTGACACAGGGAGAGCAATTATGCTAACGATGCTATCCAGAAAATTGTTGAATGCAAGATTTGTTATTGTTTGCAGGACTGCTGTCAGTGATCTCTTCAAAGCACATCGTTTTTTTCTGGCCATTTCCTATTCTTCATAGCAAGATCAAGGAGAGAAATCATAGACCTTGGCGCTTCTCCCCTTTCCAGGCCCCTTATCCTGCACCCCACCTCCCCCCTTAACCCTCCCCCGCAATCAAGCATGATACTTTTTCTCCTTTCAAAATTTACCAATCAATTAACCAATTATAGAAAGGTACTAGTAAAATGATAGCGTCCACTGTTTGCATCTGGTTACACATATTGTCCTATATATATGCATCATGGGTCATTAATATTAAGAGCAGCAACAATATAATGCAGTGTTTATTTGTTTGCACCCTCTAGGTGATCCCAATGCGGCTATTAAACAAACCAGAGCACAAATTTCACTTTAACATCATGGTACAATATTGTTAATTTAGCTGGAAAATAGCCCATTAGTTATTTATAACACTGTGCAGGTGATAACATTGATTCTGGTGACTGCCTCAGCCCTGATTAACATGTTCTGCACATTGCATCATATGACCACGGTAACAGTAAATTCATATTTGGGAGAAATATTCAATACTTGCAACCCAGATAAACTGTACAATATCTTTTCCATTCTGTAGAAGTAGAAGACGTTGTCCTCTGGGCTTTTAATTGTTGTGTCACAAAGAGACACCTGAGAGCTCCAATGCTTCTCACTGACAGTGAAGACGTATGATGTTCAATCATTCCACTTTGTTGCTCAGGAGCCGGTTTATCTTTCTACCTTGTGAGTTAATGATAAAATAGAATCCAATTACACCCCTGATATGAAATAATTATATTGAATAATAAATGCACCCATGCAGGAAAAAGACTGAATGGTTCAGAATTGTATGTTTTCTTGATCAGTAATTCTGAAGACTCTGCTGCTTCTCACTACAAAATATTTTCAATATCTATGCAATTCAACTTTATCACGGTACTTAAATACCTCAAAAAACTCATAAAAGCATCAAGATAGAGTGGGATAATAGGTAAGTAGGCAAAAGGACAAGATTGAAGTCACTGGAAAAGACTGCTGAGAATCATGTCAGTGTAAATTAGGTTACTGATTCTCCATGAGCCCATTGCACACTCCTGTGCTGGCAATTTCATCCCACAAGGTCTGCTCACAGTAAACTTCCATTTGTAACAAAATAAACAGAACACCACCCTATGTTCACAAGATAATTATGGGTGATAAAGGCCATATAGCCCAGTTCACCTCATCCATCCAGAATGACATTGAAACATATGTATTAGGAGCTGGGGCCATTTGGCCCCTCGAGCCTGCTCCACCATTTGATAACATTTCCTACATTACACCATTGACTACAACTCAAAAACACTAAATCGTGAAAAGCGCTGTATAAATGTAGGTTTTGTCTTTCTTTCATTACATCTGCATGCAGTAGGCAGACTGACTGTAGCAATAGTGACTCCCTCATCTGACCCCAGCTCAACGCACCACCCCCACTCCTCCAACATCCACACACCCTCCCCACTACCCCCCACCCCCCCAAAACAATTGGCTCTAAAATGATTACAGGAATTTCACTTACCACTTTTCAAACAAGAGCACTTGCATGACAGTTGCTGTGCTATTGCTTCTGACATTCAGGCAGCTCTGAGATTTTCTGGCAATTTTCAAAAACATTGGAACCACAAAGCAGCTGAAGGTTGGAAACAACAGCGCAGCAACTGTTAGTGAAACTGAGCTGGAAGTGCGGCTTTAAAAAAAATCAGAACTCTGTAACAGTTCCATTTTTTTAAGCTCTGTCTGGGCATTGATGAGAAATTTCATTTTTTTAATCATTCATGGATTGAGGCCAACACTGGCTAGGCCAGCATTTATTGCCCATCCCTAATTGCCCTTGAGAAGGTGGTGGTGCCCTTGAGCCACCTTCTTGAACTACTGCAGTCCATGTGGTGTAGGTATGCCTGGTGGTGCGTCCAGTTTCATTCCTTATAGACTTTCCAGTGATTTGATACAACTGAGTACCTTGCTGGGCTATTTCAGAGGGCATTCAAGAGTCAGGCTGTGGGCCTGATGTCATATGACAGCAAATTTCCTTCCCTAAAGGACATTAGTGAACTAGATGTGTTTTTATAACAATCGACAATGGTTTCTTGGTCATCATTAGACCTTTAATTCCAGATTCCTTATTTGAATAATAAATTCCACCATCTGCTGTGGTGGGATTCAAACCTCAGTCCCTAGATCATTACCATGGGTCTCTGGATTACTAATTCAGTGACAATACCACTATGCCACCACCTTCCCCTGAACACATTTACTTCGAGCCTGCACCACCACACCCACCGAAGGGCCTGGGCCCCAGTGTTTGGCACCATCTGCACCCTGCTCTCCCTGTTTCGCAGTGGGTGGGTCCAGCACTTGGTTGCCACCATGCTTCCCGGTCCAAAATGGGATTTTTTTTCTTTTTTTTTATTCTTTCAATTACAGAATGTGGGCTCCGCTGGCTGGACCAGCATTTTTTTTCTTCTCCGCCAATGCTGCCAGACCTGCTGAGTTTTTCCAGGTAATTCTGTTTTTGTTTTGTTTTTTATTATCCCTAATTGCCTTTGAGAAAGTGGTAGTGAGCTGTCTTCTTGAACTGCTGCAGTGGTGTAGGTACACCCATAGTGCTGTCAGGAAGGGAGTTCCTGGATTTTGACCCAATGACAGTGAAGGAACAGTGATATAGTTCCAAGTCAGGATGCTGTTTGACTTGGAGGGGAACTTCCAGTTGGTGATGTTCCCATCTATCTGCTGCCCTTGTCCTTCTAGATGGTAGTGGTCATGGGTTTAGAAGGTGCTGTCTAAGAAGCCTTGATGAATTCCAGCAGTGCATCTTGTAGATGGTACACAGTGCTTCTACTGTACGTCAGTGGTGGAGGGAGTGAATGTTTGTGGATGTGATGCCAATCAAGCGGGATGCTTTGTCCTGGACGGTGTCAAACTTCTTGAGTGTTGTGGGTGCTACATTTATCCAGGTAAATGGGGAGTATTCCATCACACTCTTGACTTGTGCCTTGTAGATAGTGGACAGGCTTTGCAGAATCAGGAGGTAAGTTACTTGTTGCACTATTCCTAGCCTCTGACCTGCTCTTGTAGCCATAGTATTTGTATGGCTATTCCAGTTCAGTTTCTGGTCAATGGTAACCCCCCGAGTGTTGACAGTGAGGGTTTCAGTGATGGTAATGCAATTGAACATCAAGGGGTGATGGTTAGATTCTCTCTTTTGTAGATGATCACACAAATGTTACTTGTCACTTGTCAGCTCCACAGGTTGAGGTGGGTACCACTGTCATACAGCAGGACCCCGAAAACAGGCTGTGGCCCTCCAGGTCTCACCCTCCAGAGGATACCCATCACGGTCATCATTGACAGGACGTAGCAGTCAGCAGGCTGCCTTCACTTCCGCTGTGGAAATCAAGGCAGCACCAAGACATATGAGCAGGTTTAGGAAGGTTAAGAGGATGTAACTCTTTTGAGTCAAAACAATTAAACTAAATTAACAAAATCAGGGACAAAGTAAAAGCAGCCCCTTAAAGAGAAACTGCAAAAACAAAAGATGAAATACAAAGGAAACTTACCAACATCAAATAGAAATGTGATTAAGGGGGTCAATAAAACAACCCAGTCCCCGCGGTGCCCACCGAGCACAGAAGGCCTCGACCGTGCTGGCAGACACCGTGTGCTCCCTCTCCAGGGACACCCGGCTGCGAACGTAGCTGCGGAAGAGAGGCAGACAGTCGGTTCAGATGACCCCCTCGATCGCCCATTGCCTGGACCTGTTAACGGCCCACAGCAGGTTCATGAGGAGGTCCTCCTCCCTCCTGGCCCCCCTCCGCACCGGGTGCCCGTAGATCCGGTGTATGGGACTGAAGTGCAAACAAAACAACAGTAAAAGGTTTTTCAAGAAACTAAAAATGGGGTGCAGCCTACAACAATTAACATATACATAGTCCACAGACTCCACACGGCTGCAAAAGATGCAGATATCTTGGGAGTCCGTGAACCAACACAGCCTACGATTGTATGGGACTTTTGCATTTAACACCCTTCACCCCAGATTCCCGATGGGAAGTGGAGGACACCCCCTGTAGAGGGCCCCCACCCCCAGGGGACCTGTCCGGGTGGCAGGCGAGGGTAAGGAAATGAAGGCTGTGCAGCAGCAGCCCATACAGGAAACCCCTCCGCGCTATGCCAAAGGGCACAGAGGGCATTTCCGCGAGGTGACTCAGGTTGCAGGGCACCGGCTCCCAAGGGAGGGTTCGGGGCTTGGGGCCAATGCGGAATTCCGTTCAAACAGGGGTACACTTGGACAGAAGGCCACTGTGCATCCGTGCCACCTCAAGGCCCAGAATGTTGTCAGGGCCGAGCATGACCGTCCTAAGTTCTTGAAGGTCTCCAGTCATTGGCCGCGAGCCGGACGCCCACCGACGCGCGATGCTCCAACTGCTTTGGTAGTATCCAGCCCACTCCTCTGCCACCCAGCACGTCCCCGATCCTGGTCATTCCGGCAGCCACAAACAGCCCTCCTCTCCGCCAACCACTGAAAAAGGCAGAGGGGCTGATTCCTGAGCAGCGGCTCTCTGATGATAGCTGCTACTCCTGACGATGGAGAGCTGCATTGTGAGACTACCATGTTCCAGTCTTTGACCAGGTCCCGGTAACAGATGGGCAATGCCTGCAAGGAGCTATAAAGGCCCCACCAGTCTACAAACAGGTACTGTATGTCATAATTCAGGCCATGCACCTGGCGGGAGAAATACGTCATCAGGGCACACCCATCTCAACGTAAAGGTATCGTTGCAGGGAGGAAAGTTGCCACCTGGGTACGTACGCACACCAGTGCCTGACCGCCCTCCACAAGCGGAAGACTCAGAACCTCTGCAGCGACCCAGTGCAGTCTTTTGTCCCAGAAGTCGATGAGCATTCTCTGGATTTTTGTGACAAAGTCCAGGGGAGGGGACAAAGTGACCAGCCATACTACAACATGACGGCAATCAGCTGGTTTATAACCAGAACTTCACCCAGTAAGACAGCAATTGGAGCAGTGCTGTCCAGCGCCGCAGGCAAATGGTGACTTTGGCCTCCAGCTCCTGCCAGTTCACCGACCAGGATTCCTCAGCAGGGCAGAGGTGAACCACCAGGTAGAGAAGGCTGGTCCTGCTCCCGGTGAGAGGCCTGAGCTCCTCAGTTAGGGGATCCACCTGCCAAGGGCCGACCAGGAGTCCAGAACATTTATCCCAGTTGATCCTGGCAGAAGAAGCGGCAGAGTAGGCCTCCTGACACCTGCGCCTCCTCTGCAGGTCAGTGAACATGAGGAGCACGTCATCGGCATAAGCCAAGAGGACCACACCAATGCTCAGCTACACAGAAACAATCCCAACAATCTCCTCCGCATGAGGTGCAGGAAAGGCTCCATGCAGACAGAATACAATTGGCCAGACGGGGGCAGCCATGACGCACTCCGCTCCCAAAGCGAAGGGGCGCCATAAGGGACCCGTTAACCTTAACTAGACACTCTGCGACAGCGTACAGAAGTCAGATCCAGGTGTCCCAAACTCAAATGCTTACAGAGTCCCGAATAAATACTCATGATCCACGCTCTCAAACGCTTTCTCCTGGTCAAGAGACAGGAAGGTGCTCGACAGACCTGTCCTCTGGGAAAAGTGGATGATGTCCCGGACCAGATGGATATTATTGAAGGTGGTACTGCCTGGGACCCAGTAGGACTGGTCAGGGTGGATCATGTTGTGCAGCACATGAGAAAATATTGCCCTGGCAAATATCTTGTAATCCCTGCTGGGGAGGAGACCGGGTGCCAGTTTTTAAGGAGGCAGAGGTCCCCCTTCTTAGGTAGCAGGGCAATCACAGCCCTGCACCATGAGAGCGGCATCTCTCCGGTTGCGATCCTCTCCCCCAGGACCCCTGCGTAGTCGCTCCCCAGGATGTCCCAGAACGTCCTGAAGAACTCCACGGTCAGCCTGTCTAGCCCTGGGGACTTACCCGTGGAGAGGCTGTCGAGGGTGCCGGTCAGCTCCCCAGACTTATAGGGGAGTCAAGCTTTCCAGTGCCTTCCGGGCTGACCCGCGGCAGGTCCTCCCACAAAACTCTGCGAGCCTCCTCGCTGGATGGATCCGGAAAGAACAGGGCAGTGTAATAATCTTGGGCAATGGTCCTGATGCCCTCTGGATCTGAGACAAGGGGTCCGTCGTCGGCCAGCAGCGTAAGTAGCTGATGACGGACCCCGTGCCTTTTTTCCAGTCAGTCAAAAGGGGGGGACCGCAGTCCAGGTCCCGGAGGATCTGAATCCGCGACCTCATGTACGTGCCATGAGACCCGAGGAGTTGCACGTCCCACAGTGTGCCCCTCTTCTCATCGTACGCCAGCCGCAGGCCAGGTCCGCATCAGGCTGACTGAGACGTGCCTCCAGGTCGAGCACCTCCTTCTCCAACTCCTCGACCCTGGATTTCCACCTCTATGCAACCCCTTCGCATATTCCTGACAGAAGACACAGACGTGAGCCTTGCCCACGTTCCACCATAGCTGCAAGGAGGGGAAGCCTTCCCGCTTCCTTCTCCAGCCAGCCCAGAAACGACAGAACGAGTCCAGGAGCCGCTCATCCTCCAGCAGCAGGCTGTTAAAGTGCCAGTACGCAGACCCTGTCCAATCGCAGAACGGAGCGAGCTCCACCCATATCAGATGGTGGTCTGTGCATGGCACCCACCACACAGAGGCCGGCAGAACGCTGGAGACGAATGCCTTCAAAACGTAAAGGCGGTCGAATCAAGATGCTCCGACTCCAGGTGTCACAAAAGTGAAAACGCTGGAGTCATGATGGAAATGTCACCAGACGTCCACCAAGTCAAAGGAACTGACCAGGTCCCTCAACTTACTCACATCTAACGAGCAGTGCTGGGCATCATGACGGTCCCTGGCCCCGAGGGTACAGTTGAAATCCCCTCCCCCATGGACGATGCACTCCCCTACATCGATGGAGCTGAGATGAGTGGAAACTTCCTCAAAGAATCTCGCTTGCTGCTGTGCACCCAGGGGAGCGTACACATTCACAAAGTGAAGCGCCATGCCCGCTAGGCGTACAGTAAGGTACAGCAACTGGCCTGGCACCAGCTCCTTGACCCTCAAGATCTCCAGCTAAAAATGTGGGGCCAACAAGATAGCCACCCGCCAGAATTGGAGGCTAGGTGACTCGTGTAGACCCCCCCCTCGCCATGTAGCTTCGTCTCCCGGAACAGTATGGGTTTCCTGCAGGAAGCACACCGCATACATCCCGTCCTGGAGCACTGAGAAGTTCTGGAACCTTCGCTGTGTCTCCCTGCTGCCATGGATGTTAAGGCTGGGTATGGTAATCTTCATTGTCAGAAGTATGTGCTACCATCACCATACCTAGTGTAAGAAGGAGATGACTATTTTAATCCTTCCTATCCTTGAGGAGGCCAGTGAGAAACATGTGGACCCTTCTCTTAGCGTTCCGGTCCAGCCCAGGGACTTTTAAGGCCTCATGGGTGGACCAGAACACAAGAGGAAAAGAATGCCACTGCTCCAGGGCAGACTGGACCCTGACTCAGTGACTGCAATTACTCACTAAAAATCCTGGAGCTCCTGTAAACAGATGGGGGGAGAATCGGTGGGAGGCACCAGGGGATCCACCACCTCACCTGACAATGACTCTAAGTCGTCCCCAGTGCTCACCACTGAAACCCCACCCTCCACCAGGTCGTCACCTCCAGCTTCCAACCCCTCCCCGGTATTCAGTACAGGGGCTGGCTCGCAGCTACCAGTCGGCTCCACCTCCACCTCGATCCCACCCCCAGGATCAAGGGGTCTCCTGGTCTCCTCTTGGAGATATGGGCCAAAGGGTGGCAGCAGCTCAGAGCCCTGCACCCCCCCCCGCCCAGGCACTGGGTTGCCTGGTGAGTCTAGAAAAAAATCCAGTACTGAAGGTTGGGAGGGAGCCGGGAGGCCTTACTTGTCACAGCCACCTGATGACCCAGCGGTCGGGGCCATGAAGGGACTGCTGCAGTCCCCTGGCAGACCAGATGGCACTTTGGGGGTACAAGGCGGGTCTGGGTGGGGACCACCGCAAGGGCGATACCCTCACCAACCTCCAAGGGGCCCTGCTCTGGGGACTGCAGCAAGGGAACGGGGGTTTGGGCTCCCCTTGGAGGGCAGAGCAAGGACTTAAGGGGCGGAGATACTACCATCACTTCACTGGGGGAGGGGACACATCCGACCTTGTGAGTTGCAAGGTCCTCCCCCTCCGAGGGTGGCCTCTCTTCCAGGGTAAGCTGGGGCTGGGGAGACCTCCATCTGCGAGGCCCCTGCCGCCTC